>NC_081826.1:180416092-180761092 GCF_030867095.1 Alligator mississippiensis
GAATTCTTACAAGCTGCAGGAGATGTTCCAAACAAAAAGTTCATTATAATCATTTTAAAAATGCATGGGAAAGTTGTCCTTAATTCCCAGGCAGCACCCACAACTGCTTCAGATTCTTTGCAATTTCTCTTATTCAACAGTGGTTTAAATACAACCATTTTATCTTTGACCTTTTCAGTATCTAATTGAAGCAAGTCAGTCAAAGTACACAGTGATTCCAATGTCAAAAGCCTGGGGAGTTGATGGAATCGATTTTTGGTTAGGTTTTACTTAACTTGGAGGTCTCAGAAAATATTTTTCAGCACCGTTTTCTTCAATCAGTTCATGATAAATATCTTAGAATGATAGAAAATTAGGGTTGGAAGGGACCTCAGGAGGTCATCTACTGCTCAAAATAGGACCATCTCTAACTATATCATCCCAGCCAAGGACTTGTCTAGCTGGGTCTTAAAAACCTCCATGGATGGAGATTCTATGACCTCTCTGGTTAACCTGTCCCAGTTCTTTACTAACCTCCTAGTGAGAGAGTTTTTCCTAATATCCAAACTAAACTTCCCTTGTTGCAACATGAGACGATTGCTCCTTTTTCTGTCATCTGCCAACACTGAGAACAGTGTAGCTCCATTCTGTTTTGAACCCTGCTTTTGGTACTTGAAGGCTACTATTAAGTCCCATCCCAGTTTTTTCTTCTCCAGACTAAATAAGCCTAGTTTCTTCAGCCTTTTCTCATAAATCATGTTCCCCAGCCCCCTAACAATTTTCATTGCCTTCTGCTGGACTCTTTCCAATTTGTCTACATCCTTTCTGTTGTGGGGGGCCCTAAACTGAACATACATGTGGTGTCACCAGTGCCCAATAGAGGGGAAGAACCACTTCCCTCCATCTACTGGCAATGCTCCTACTAATGCAGCCCAGGATGCCGTTAGCCTTCTTCGCAACAAGGGCACACTGTTGGCTCATATTCAGCTTATGAATATGAGTGTAACCCCAAGGTTGTTTTCTGCAGAGCTGCTGCTTAGCTATTTGGTCCCCAGCTTATAGTGATGCATGGGATTGTTCCATCCTAAGTGCAGGACTTTGCACTTATTCTTATTGAATGTCATGAGATTTCTTTCCAGTTCATTGAGGTCTCTCTGAATCTTATCCCTACACTCTAGTGTGTCTACTACTCCCCCCAGCTTGGTGTCATCTGCAGACTTGCTGAGGGTGCACTCCATCCCATCTTCTAGGGCAGGGGTTGTCAACCAGGGGTACACGAAAAGGGGCTCGGGGGTACGCGGGGGCAGGCAAGGCAGAGCGCCACCACCTAATACTGCATGCTGCCACCTCCCAGGAGCAGGGCTGGGTGTGGGGCAAGGGCGGGCAGCAGCTCCCCTCTGTGGGCTGCACAGGTGCTGCCTGGCTGGCTGGATGTGGGGGGAGGGGGGAGCTCACACATGGTGGCCACTGCCACCATCCACCACCTCATGCCACGGCATGCAAGCCCCCTGCTCTGCATCTAGCCATAACTACCCCCTCTCCCCTTTGCCAGAAGTGTACCCAGAAGGGGTATACTCCTTAAAAAAAGGTTGAAAACCCCTGTTCCAAGTGATACAAGACCATTAGGGCCTGAGGACAGGAGGGCTCACCTGAGGACAGGAGGGCAATCCAGGCTGTCCTTGACAGGCTCAAGAAATGGTCAGATGAGAACCTGATGTTGTTTAACACCGAAAAATGCAAGGTTCTCCACCTTGGGAGGAAAAACCTGCAGCATCCTTATAGGCTTGGCAACGTTGGTTAGTACTATGGATGAAAGGGACTTGGGGGTCATGATTGACCACAAGATGAATATGAGCCTTCAATGTGATGCTGCAGCTAGTAAAGCAAGCAAAATGCTGGCTTGCATCCATAGATGCTCCTCAAGCAAATCCTGGGACGTCATTCTTCCATTGTATTTGGCCTTGGTGAGGCCGCAGCTGGAGTACTGCGTCCAATTTTGGGCTCCTCAATTGAAAAAGGATGTGGAGAAGCTTGAGAGAGTCTAGAGAAGAGCCACATGCATGATCAGAGATCAGGAAAACAGACCTTACAATGACAGGCTGAGAGCTATGGGATTCTTTAGCCTGGAAAAGCGCAGGCTCAGGCGCAATCTGATGGCCACCTATAAGTTTATCAGGGGTGTTCACCAGGATTGTTCATCAGAGCGCCCCAAGGGATGACAAGGTCGAACGGTTATAAACTCCAGCAAGACCATTTCAGGCTGGACATAAGGAAGAATTTCTTCACTACCTGAGCCCCCAAGGTCTGGAACAGCCTGCCACCAGAGGTGGTTCATGCACCTACATTGAACGCCTTCAAGAGAAATTTAGATGATTATCTTGCTGGGATCCTATGACCCCAGCTGACTTCCTACCCCTCGGGCAGGGGGCTGGCCTTTATGATCTTCCGAGGTCCCTTCCAGCCCTAATGTCTATGAAATCTATGAAAATAAGTGCTCATTTACACTTTAGAGTCCTGGGAAATGATTGTAAAATCTAGCCATTTTGGATGGGGAAGGGTGTAATTCTATTGCTCTTTTGGTAGTGTGTCTTAATGATGATACTGTGGAAAAATGGATCTTGAAAGTCTGACAAAAAATCTTGAAAAATGTTCCGAGGCAATAGTAATCCATTCAACTTTAATAATCAGGTGAATTGGTTCCTTTTGAAGATAATTTATTTGCTGAAACAAAAAATCAAAATCATTCTCATAACCTCAGCTAAGAATTTGTATGATTCTTTAACTTCTAACAGCCGTCTTGTTACAGCTGACTGATCAGCCTATTTCTCCACAAAGTTTGATAAAGTATTCTAAATCCCTTCCAAATTATTGAGGATTATTTTCAAAATTTTCATATGACTGGTCCATCTTGTTTCTTTTAGGCTTTGCAGGTGCTGACCTTTGTACAGTACACCCACTTCATGTGTGCAAAATAATGTTTATATAGAGGTACGTTTTGAAGACATCGGGTCCTAAAAAATGACATAAATGTCACTGCTCGGTCCTCTTACACACAGATGGAATGGTGAATAAGATATTTTCTTGTTTAAAATTACTGTACTAGTACTGTAATTCCTGTAATAGTTCCAAGTAGTATCTCCTATATACCCTGACATCTAATATTTTTTTTAGTTTTTCCTATTCACAATGTGGCATAAAACAGTGGAGAAATTTCCTACATTGAGAGCATTTTACATACTGTCATATTTCAGGAAGGAGAACTCAACATCACAGTTTTTCCAAATATCTTCAGTAGCTTTCGAAACCATCCTCTTCATAAAGTCAATTATTTCATTCTGAGTTTAAGCAGAAGTGTACTTTCCATTTTTCTGAAACAATTTCTAGAGCATCCTTAGATTTTGGATCTGTCCTTTAGTAAACTTATGCAGGTGATGAAACTTCCTGATGAATTGTTCAGAGTAAGATCTAAGTTTTGTTGTTTTTATCTTCTTTCAGACAGACAGCTGAAAGCAAGCTGAATAATTTTTGCCAAGATTTTGTCACTTTGTTTTGGTTTTTTTTTTCAATCTGTGAGGATGATACCAAAGCAGCTATTCTGGAGGCTTTAAAAGGAAGTGAGGATAAAATAAATATAATCAGTAACATTCATTAATTTGATTAAACAATTTAATAAACAGAAATAATAGCATTAATCAATGTTGGATGTACTGGATCAAACACTGCAAATTTGGGAGCTGTACTGAAGATAAAGGATTATAAAGCAGATAAAAGATTTATAAAAAAAAGTGTTGCAGAGTAGAGTTTAGGTTGGATCAATGCTTTGGAGATATATGCAAGATATTGTACAAGACTAGGGTCTGCATACCCTGTTTGACATTACAGGGGTGTATTGTAGGGCAGTGGTTCTCAACCTTTGGTACCTTATGTGCTCCCTGCTGCTGATTCGCAAAATCAAAACCGGAAGTCCCACGGTGGCACTTCCGGTTTCGTCACTGTGAGCCGAGTCCCACTTTTTCATCACGGACCACAACGTGGGGCAAAGCAACCTGTGCAGGGTCTCCCTCCCTATCCCTTGGCACACTGATGCTGGGGAGTTAAAGCCCCAGTGCACCGGATATGGCAGGAGGGGCAGCAGCCAGAACTTCTGGCTTAAGCAGGCAAAGACGTTTCTAACTCGCCAGGTGAGGGGGCGGGCCAAACTCAAAATGCAGCACCCACGTACCCCCTGCCCATGTCTTGTGTACCCCCTGGCGGTACGCGTACCATGGGTTGAGAAAAGACTGTTGTAGGGCTGTGTGAAACAGCACCATTTTGTTTTGACTTCCGTTTCACTGTTTTGATGGGACAGCGTTTTGTTTAATTTCGAAGCACTGTTCCGTTTCATTTTGTCGAAACTGTTTTGCTGTTTTGACATGTTTTGACATTTTGCCCATAGGCTATAGTGGGAAATCATGAAAATGCCTGAAACTTTGTCATTTCTTGCCTGAGTCAGATGAAAATTGCAGGAATGGTAGCCCCTTCTGAGGGCATGAAACCTGCTAAGTTTCAAGGAGATAGGTGCAGGTGCAGAGGTTTCTGGGAAACTGCACCTCAAACTGTTCAAAGTGAAACTCTTAACACTTGCTGGCAGCCAGTGTCAGGTGACAGCGGCAGCCTCTTCTCATCTGGTGCAGAGATCCAGGGGCCCACACCACCCGGAGGGCTGTGGCACTGTGCTGGACTCATCCCAGGTGTTCGGGCCCCTGGATCTGCATGCCAGATGACTGCTACTGCTGGGGCCAGCAGCGGCAGCAGTCTTTCTGGTGCTTGGCACGGGCTGCTGCCGCTGGCCCCAGTTGGCAGTGACAGCATGCTGCCATCCCCCATGCAGATCTGGGGGCCCGCACCCCCCAAGAGGGCTGCGGGGCTGTGCCAGACTTCTCCAGGGAGCACAGGTCCCCAGATCTGCACCTGGGATGACAGCAGGCTGCTGCTGCCAGCTGGGACCGGATCTGAAACCAAGTAAGCCTGGCTTCAAAACTTGAAATGTTTCAAAACTTTCCAAATGTTTTGAGTGCCCTCGTTTCATTTTGAAGCTCCCTTGTTTCATTTCAAAGCTGTTTTGAAGCCTTTTATTTCATTTTGATTTCACTGTTTTGAGCTCAAAATGCATCGAAACAGCTTTGAAATGAAACACCAACGAAATTTCACACAGCCCTAGTGTATTGCACAAAGGAGTGTAACCTTGTCGTGATGGAGAGGCTTGCATGTTCCAATGACCCCAAGAATGATGCCATCTGGAGCTCACCCTTCTGGTAGGGCCACCCATGGCGGCAAGGTTGAGGGGGAGGTTCCAGACAAAGAATGATCCAAGAAGTCATCAACGGCAGAGCAGGCAGAGGAAGGCTGGAGCCCCAAAGGCTGTGAAGGCAGAAGAAGGCTGCAATGGAAAAGTGGTTCCAATCTTCATGGTTTTCCATGCCAGTGAACCCAGCCACCAATTACAAGACTGTGTGGGCCTGACTGCACACCAGAGTCTCCATGATAAACATGCCACACGCAGGCTTCTGTCAGGTCCAAAAGCCCTGTGGTGATGGGGGATTGGTGATGGGGACAGGGCTGTGATACCTGGTGGCTCCCAACCAAGAATCTGCACACAGGCGGTGGATGTGCGATGGTCATTGAGCACCTGTGTTGGGACAGGGGTGTTCTCAGTAGCTTTATCCGTGACTGAGCAGTTCTTTTTAGGATACCCTCTGCTCATCCCGATGGGGAGGGGGCTAGAAAAGGTGCCCCCAAAATTGGCTGTCCCATCTCTCCTAGCTGGGAAACCGCACCTAGTGGGATCATCATTCCTGCAGGCAAAATAAGAAAAAGCTAAACTTTGGAATCTGGAATGTGAGAATGCTCATCAACAACCCAAAAAGTGATTGCCTGGAAAGACAAACTGCCATTGTAGCTCGGGAGCTAGCAAGGCACAACATCGACATCGCTGCTCTCAGCAAAATCTGACTCTCCGGGGACGGACAGCTCAGGGAGATCAGCGGAGGGTACACCTTCTTCTGGAAAGGGAAACTTGACCATGACCCCCATATCCACAGAGGAACCATTAGGAACAATATCCCTGATATGCTCCCTGGATTCCAATGAGGAGGTCAAGGAAAGGTTCTACTCCAATCTCGACAGCGTCCTTGCCTCCATCCCCAGGGATGACAAAGTCATTCTTCTGGTTGACTTCAACATTTAGGTTGGACATGACCATGAAATCTGGAGCAGAACTATCATCAAGAATGGCATGGGGAAGGCCAATGCCAATGGTATCCTGCTCTTGATCAAATGTGCCCAACACAGCCTGATCATAACGAACACCATCTTCTGCCAGAATAACTGGCTCAAGACCACATGGAGGCATCCGAGGTCAGATCACTGGCACCTCTTGGACTACATCATCCGAGGTAGATACCTGAGGGACATGCTTGTCATGAGGGCCAGGAAGGGATCTGAAGACTGCTGGACAGACCACTGACTTGTGCACTCAGTGATGAAAATCTGCCTGGTGCCAAAACACCGGAAGACCCAGAAGGCTGCCTGGAGATGGCTGAATGTCACAGCTCAGAAGGACCCTGGACAGCGGGAGGAGTTATAGGCCCAGTTGTGATCTGTTACCCTCCCTCTCAGATCCACAATCTCTTTGAGCAGAAGTGTGTAACCTTCATTGCCTGACGAAGCCACGCACAAACTTGGCAAAAGACAGCAGTGTACCACCAGCTGAAGGCTGAGGGCCAGCAATGCATCTGTGACATGAATAACAGTTGGTGGGTGGAGAAGGCACATGTGATCCAGGGCTATGCCAACCAGCATGACATGCATAACTTCTTCCAGGCTACCAAGACAACCTATGGACCCCGCTTCATTGGACAAAACCCCCTCTGATCACAGGCTGGCTCCTGGCTCCTCAAGAATGATGATGCCATCCACCTGCATTGGAAGGAGCATTTCGAACTTCTCCTTAACTGGGAGTCCACTGTATCGGAGGAGACCCTCCAAGCTGTCATGCAGTGTCCTATGGTGGATTCCCTTGGCGATCCACCAACCATGCTAGGAGCAAAATCAAGAACTGTTACTCACCTTCATTGACCTGACCAAGGTGTTTGATTCTTTAAATTGTGAAGCTCTGTGGACCATCCTCCAATGCCTTGGATGCCTGCTGAAGTTTGTCACAATTCTGAGGCTCCTGTATGATGAATGACCACTTCTGTCCCGAGTGGAAGGTCTGAAACCGATGCCTTCTGCATCTGGACTGGGGTCAAGCAAGGTTGTGTGATCACCCCCACCCTGTTCACCATCTACCTGACCATTATCATCCACCTCATCCAAGATGATCTACCATCCGGCATCAGTATCCAGTATCGACTGGCTGGGAAGCTTTTCAATCCCGGGCGCTTCCAGGCAAAAACGAAACTCACATCCAAGGACATCCATGACCTTTAGTTTGCAGATGATTGCTGCGTGATGGCTCACTCTGCGCAGGATGTCCAAGCGACCTTAGATCTCTTCAACACTTTGCATAAGAAACTTGGCCTGTCCTTGAACATCGCCAAGATGAAGGTTCTTCACCAACCCTCCCCAAGCCAGCTGAACATCTCTCGCACTATCTACGTAGACGGGGAGGCTGTGGAGTATATGGAGCACTTTCCATATCTCGGCAGCCACCTCTCTCAATGGGCTACCATCAATGAAGAAGTCCAGCACCGGGTCAACTGCACCAGTGCCGCCTTCTTCAAGCTGCAACAAGGTGTCTTCAAAAATAGAGAACTTCAGAAGTCAACGAAGGTCCTAGTTTATAAGGCTGTCATGCTGACCACTCTCCTGTACTGCAGTGAAACCTGGACCATCTACCAATGCCACATTAAGACCCTTGAGAACTTTCATCAGCGGTGCTTGCATTGAATTCTGGGGATCAAATGAGAGGACCACCAGACCAGTGTGAGCATCCTCCATGAAGCTGCATCCATCAGCATCTAAGCCTTGTTCTTGAGAAATCCACTCCAGTGGATGGTCCACTGTGTCTAGATGTCCAAGAACCACCTCCCTCACAAGATTCTCTTTTTCCCAGCCCTCTGTTGGTGAACACTCAAAGGGTGGCCAAAGGAAACAGTACAAAGACACATTCAAGGTCTCCCTAAAGCATGGAGGCATCGACACCAACGGCTGGGAGGAGCAAGCTGCTGACCGTTCGGTGTGGCACCACTTGGTCCACCAAGGCACGCACCACTTTGAGGCCCAATGACTTGATACTGAGGTGGAACAGCGGCGGCAGAGGAAGGAGAAGGATACCAACCTGGGGCAGCAAATCCCACTCCCCCATGCAATAACATGCCCTCATTGCTGAAGAATGTGTGTATCGAGAATCGGGCTCCTCAGTCACCCAAGGACCCATCAAGCCTGACGGACATCATCCTTGACTCCGAGGGACTGCTGACGACATATTGCAACAGAATGACATGAAGACAGCTATGAAATGTAAAACACCAAATATAGTTTGATGTTCTTCATAGTTTCTCTTTCTTGCTGCTTTGCAGTCAGCCATTTCATTGAAGTAGGCTAAGCAGTTCTCATGTTTGATGAAAACTTAAACTTGAAAAGTGCAATTTTTACAATTGCAAACTCCAGATGTGATAGGACCATGTTAGCTCCTGTTCCACCAGCATTGACCATGGCGCACACATCTAGCGAGTAAAATAAGAGGCTTTATCAGCTTGAAGTGTTTTACCCGTGACTGGTTTGTGTACCATTTTTCACCAAATCATTGCAACACACATTCTGCATTTGTCTTATGAAATTTTTATTTTCATTTGAACTAGTGTGCAATTTCTGAAATCTGATGGTAATCATTCTTGTATATAGCTTTATTCATAGCTTTATTAGGGTATTATAAGTATTTCATTGTTTCAGTGCAGTGTTTCAGTGGTCAAGCTACAACTCTTGAGGGGAGTTTGGGAGGAAGGAAACCTGCCTTTCTGCGGTTCAAGTCACTAGAAGAGTTCTGGAAGTGGTTAGGACATGAATTTCCTCTCAAGTTTCTCTAAAGCCACTCTGAATGACTGTGGCTGCAGCTTACTGCTACCTACTCTCTTACTTTCCTCCTGTGTTTGGGGCAGGGTTGTCTTCTCTTTCACTTCTTCACTGGGGAGAAGCTATTTTATAGATAACAGTGCCTCCAGCTCTAAGAGGCTTTTTATAACTTCTCCTAAAGGAAAATGTTCTTTAGATAGGCTCTGAAGCTACTTCTCTGAACCTTGCAAGCACAAGAGGCTTAATCTTCGCTGAGGATTTGTTGGGATGAAAAAAATCAACATAGAAACTGGTTTTATTTGTTTAAAATAGTACTCACAGCTCTGATGCCAGACGGTATAGAATTTCCATTTGACTGTGCGATTACCTGAGAGTCCATCTATGGTTTCTTTTGGGATGCAGAGGAGCACTACAGATTAGCCCATCCCTGCTCTCTCATGTTCTCCTGGTTTATAGGTATTTTATTGTTGCAGCTGTAGCTCACTCCATTTAGCTGAAATGTGGTCAATTACATGCTGTCTAGATCTCACCAGATACAGAAAGTGTGACTGTCACTCTGTGGCCTCTTTGAGGAAAAAATGACTAAAATAGGGCTGTGTGAAGCTTCAGGAACTGATTCGATTCAGAGGAGATGTGGCCCAATTCCTCAGGCCCAATCTCTGAATCCATTTCGAATTGAATCAAGAGACACATTAAAAGCTCTGAATTGAATTGAAGCCTCCAAATCAGTTTGGAAAAGATTCGGAGATTCGGAACACAGGCTTGCAGCAAACAGAAACTGAGAAGAAGAAAGGGGAAGAAGGGGAAGATACTGACATCTGTAGCTGGCCAGTGACTGTGATCTTTCTCTGAGTTCTCTTCCAAACACGTGCTCTGGGGGAGGGACATAGAAACAACATATAAGGCTGTGTGAGAACTCATCTGTGTGCCTTTTGTGAGCTGTCTGTCTCTCTGTTGGAGCAGCAGCGTCTGAAGGGCTCTGGCTTGGTAATAGGTAGTCTCTTGCCATCAAGTTCTATCTAAATCCTTTCCTATTTACTCTTGCCCACAATCCCTATTGTTGTCCATTCCTTTCAGCTTATTCTTCCCACCAAAATCTCTCATTTATTCTTGTTAGCTTGTCTTTGTTTTTCCCCTGACAGAAAAAAAAATCTCTGTTTTCCCTGACAGTGTGTCATCACTGTGCAGGAAAGCACAACCTATATTACATATATTGCACACAGACACAAACACATTTTGCAGCACACCAAACATCATGAAGCGTGTTGGAAAGGCAGGTGCCAGGTCTTCTGGCAGGGTAGGGAGAGCGGGCAGAGGGAGAGCTGCAAGTTCCACTCCCCCCGCCCCATCCCCAAACATAGACGCACCGTCTTTCCTGGCAGCAAGGAGTCTTCTGCTGCTAGTGGGAGCAAGGAGGTGGGAGCTGTGTCTGCACCTGCAGCACCACCAATAACACCAGTAACCACAACCAGCAGCAGCATGATATTCCCCACTGCAATTTCAGTTGCCAGAATGAGTCTTCCAGTGCCAGAGGAGGAGCTGGATCTGGAAGAGGGTGATCTGAGAGCAATAGCCAAGGAAATTTTGGGGAAGGAGTGGGATTCTGAGTTTGTGCTCCACACCTGTCAAAGTTCCCCTAGAGGCAGGTCTTCTCTGGAAGGCACCTAGGAGGAGGTTGTGGGGGCAGGTGGCTCAGCTCCTCCTCTTGTTGTGCCTCTGCTTGCTGAGGAGAGGGATAAGACAGGATCCCCAGCTTCAAGCCAGAAGCAGGTGGGTAGTATAGTGTGGGATCACTTTGAGGTGGCAGAGTACCTGCCAGCACTGCCAAAAGCAGATCAGTCAGGGCAAGGATGTGAAGCACTTCACCACCACAGCAGTGCTGCTGCATCTCAGGAGGCAGCACCCTCTTGCCCTTGTTCCTCCTCAGCCTGGCACCACTGGGAGCGTGCCCAAAAAGAAGTCTCCCTCTTGCTTCAAAGCCATGTCCCAAAGAAGTAGAGGCAGGCCACCCTGAACCAGTGGGGGAAAGGTGGGAACAAAGGAGGGGGCACATTCCCAAGACGAGCGAGGTCACCCAGAACATTGGGGAGATGCTTGCTCTGGATGGCCAGCCCTTCTCAGTTGAGCTTCCAGGGTTCAGGTGGCTCATGGTGCTCGTGGCCCCATCCTACCAAGTGCCCGCACATACCACCTTTAGCAAGGTGGTGGTGCCCTCCCAGTATGAGGCATGCAGGGAGTACTTGAGGGAGGAGCTGCGGAAGTCAGAACCACAGGTAGATCTGCATTTCATCTCAGACATCTGGAGCAGCCAGGGTGGAGATCATGACTACTTTCTCTCACAGGACACTGGTGCCATCAGTCAAGGTGTAGGTGGGCGCTCCTTCAAATGGAGGTGATGGATGAGTCCTACATGGCAAGGAAGATCATGATGGCCATGAACTGCATGGTGCAGGGGTGGCTCATTGGGCAGGGCGAGCTCACCCGTGGGTTCATGGTCACTGACAATGGGGCTAATATGGTCAAGGCGGTGCATGATGCCAACTTGGTTGGCATCCACTATGTGGCTTACAAGTTCCACCTCATAGTCAGGGACACCTTGGAGGGGCATAGCGCTCCCGGTGACAGCACTGTCACTACCATGACCAGCCAGCTCATTTCAAATGCTGGAAGGTGGTGGGCTACTTCCACCGGAGCATCAAGAGGGGCAAGATGCTGTGGGACAAACAGGAAGAGCTGAGAATCCCACAGCACAAACTCATGCAGGATGTGGAGACTTGGTGTAACTCCACATACCTAACACTCGAAAGCCTGGCTGATGGCCTTGCTCTGAAAGATTGGGATCAGCGGCCCCCTTAACAAAATGGAGTGGAATACCTTCTTCCAGATCTTGGTGATCCTCAAGCCCTTCCTCGAGGCCACTGAGACCCTCAACACTGGCAATGCCCTCCTTAGCCAGGTGATCACCAGGGATCCTGGTTTTCTCTGATTAAAAATTGCAAATTTTCTGATAAAAAACCGCAAATCTGTCATAAAAATTAAAGGCTCCCCAAAGTCCCCTCTGAACTGCTGGTGCCTGACACTCCCCCCCCACAGTTTCAACAGCCCATTCTGATGCCCCCCAGACCCACAGACAGACAGACATGCAGGAACAGACATGCAGACAGAGGCACACACAGACACTGACACCCACCCCAGCAGGTAAGTGTGTGTGGGGGGAAGGGGCGGGTCAGGGCGGGGGGAAGGGAAGATGCTGGGGAGGTAGATCAAGAAGGGGGCACATGTGGCCTCTCAGGAGCAGGGCCAGGGGGTGAGGGCAGGGGTGCCACTTGCAGGCCACACACATGCCGGCTGGCTTAACACAGGGTTTGCACACGGAGGCCGCCACTGCAACTCTGCCATTGCACCCCTCACCTCTACAGCTGTGCCAGCGGTGATGGCCGCTGCCTACAAAACCTCCTGCTGCCGCTGCGGAGCCATGCCTGAAGCTGTGTGGCTGGTGCACGGCATGGGATGGCGGTGGGGATGGCTGTGTGCTGCTGGGCTGCCCCCACACTGATGCTGCTGCCCTGCAGCCAGCTGCACAGCTCTGGGCACGGCTCCACAGTGCTGCGGGGAGGTTTTGTAGGCAGTGGCTGTCACTGCTCTCATGGCCCTATAGGTAAGTGCCAGCAGCCACTGTGTGCAAGCCCCCCTGCCCCCCAGCACCATCCCTTGCCGCCGCTGCAGAGCTGGCCATATGCCAGCCTCCTCCAGAGCTGTGCAGCTGGCCACATGCCAGCCTCCTCTTCCCCCTCCCCTGGGCAGGCGACCGGGCGGCATTTGTGTGGCGCTCACATGGCAGGCACCACAACACTGCGCCCTGCATTGCTTGCCTGCAAAGCACCCCTGCAGAGGGGTACCCCTGCCTTTACCCCCTGCCCTGCTCCCAGCTGTGGTGTACTGCCTGAGGCCAGCAGCACCCCTCAGCCCTCAACCATCTTCCTCAGCCCTGCCCCACAGCCACACTTACCTCTAGGCTCCAGGGGTGAAGGGCGAGTATGAGCCTGAGCCCAGCCTTGGCTGACTCAGAGGCTCAGGCCCCGCCCGTCCCCCTCTCCCTCCCTCTCCAGGCAGGGCTGGGGGTTTCATGCCCTTTCTGCAATTGACTCTTGCAGGCTGGAGCTGTGCCAGCCTGCAAGAGCTTTTTGCAAAAGCGGAGAATCCATGGATTTGTCTGCTAAAAAGGGAAATCCATGTTTTCTCCGATAAAAACAGAGAATCTGTGGTTTTCTCTGTTTTTCCATGGGAAATGGAAAACCCAGATCCCTGGTGATCACCATAGTGAAGATGCTTGAGAACGAAATGGAGAAGTTCCAGGGGATCAAAGTTCCTGGCTAGGGCAAGCTGCTTTCACTAGAGGTGCAGGCACTGGTGAAGTGGCTGAAGGAGGGCATCAAAAAACTGCTGGATCTGCTGTGGTCCAGTACAGTCCACGTGTTGACGAGCATGTGCGACCTGAGGGTGACGGGGAGCATCAGCAGCACTGAAACCCTTGATCAGTGGATGGAGTTGCTGTTGAACAGAGGGAGGCAGAAGAGCAGAGGTGGGGGGATGTGGAAGAGGGGGACCCTTGATCAGTGGACAGAGTTGCTGTTGAACAGAGTTAGGGAGGCAGAAGGGCAGAGGCGGGGCGATGTGGAAGAGGGGGATCCACTGTCCCATGCCAGCACTCCAAGCACCAGCCCATCTCTTCCACCACAGCCACTGCCATTGTGGCCAAGGGCATGGCTTCAATGTTGAGGTCCAGAGGCACCAGACCCCACCATCTGGCAGGTAGTGCAGAGGCCTTGGTGGCTATCGATTTCACCAAGGATGTGGAACCGCTGGACTGCCTATTGGCTTATTGGACAACCTGCAGCCAGATGTGGCAGAATCTGCCTGGGAACACCTGTCCTGTCCACTGATCAGCGTTCCAAGTAAGAGGGTGTTCAGCATTGTGGGGGATGTTGTGACACCCCACCGCACCTCCTTGGATCCTGGTTTGGTGAAGCAGCTGGTGTTCTGGTAGGTGACTGTCACAGAGCACTGAGGTGCCCTGCTCCCAAAGAGGGGAAAACTGCTAGGGAGGAAGCCCTAGCAGGGAATAAGGAGCCCAGCTGCGGGTTGCCAGGGCAACCAGAGAAGGTCAGCTGACCAGAAGGGTCAGGGCCTGGCTCCCTTTATAAATCCTAGGGGCTGGGGTCAGAGGCAGTTCCCTGCTAGCAGCCCAAGAGGAAAGAGCTCTGTCACAGAAGAGAGGAGAGGCCTGACTGCAGGAGCAGCATTTGGCACTGCTGAGGGATGGAGTAATCCCCGGGTAGGCTTGAATGTTCTTATGGCCAAGCGGCTTCCATTTAAGTTATAGCCAGAGGGCTTGTGTTTATGTTGCTGTTTGTTACACCGGTGGTTTGGGAGAGGCTATCAGGGGTTGGAGGAGGCCTCATAGGGGACTCACAGAGGAGTGTGAGGACCGCAGCACCAATGAGGGTGTAGCATTTGGGGGGCATAGACCCCAGCCCCAGAGAGGGGCAGTTGAGAAGCCCCAGAGAAGGGGGCGTTACTGAGAAGCCCCAGTGAGGGCATGGTGAGCCCCGAGAGAGGGCAGCGTGACAGAGAAGGCCCCGAGAGAGGGCAACAGTATTGAGGAGCGCCCTGAGAGGGGGCAAAAGCCCCAGAGAGAGGGCGGCTTGACAGAGAAGGCCCTGAGAGAGGGCAGCAGTATTGAGGAGCACCCTGAGAGAAGGGGGCAGTATTGAGGAAAGCCCCAGAGAAGGGGGCAGTTACTGAGAAGCCCCAGCGTGACTGAGGAGGCCCAGAGAGGACAGAAAGGGGGCCAGTTCATAATTAGAATGAGACATAACATCTATTCCATTGGCGAGGTGTGGACTGCGGTGTAGGGGAGGAAACGGAGCCACAGATGGCGCCCCCGGCAGCGGGGCAGTACAAGGGCAGCCTCCCGCTAATTAAGAACAAATAATAACAAGGCGTGGCAGAAGAGTAGGTGGCGGTTGCCCCAGGAACAGGTGTGCGGGCCCCGTTTAGGTCGGCCCAGATCGTGTACCTGTCACAGTGACCCTCCTGCTGCTGGGGTTCCCCAAGCCCCACCTGCAGACAGAGTGAGTGCCACCTTCCTCACTCTGCATCTATTTCCTTTCTTTAGTTGCTTTCACAACCATTTAATGCCCCGCTCTCAGAGCTGGAGGCTGCAGTTTAGTTTTTCAGCAACCAGCAGGGGAAGAACATCTCCCTGCTGAGTTCCCATGCCAGGATGAACTTGGAAGTATGGACTGGGGCTATGAGGAAAGAGGAGGCCCCAGGTCCTGGGCATGACCTAAAACTGTATCCTACCAGGGTAGGAAGGTCTGTTGGAACTACCGGTGGTGCGGCAGCCCCAGGAAATGCCAGGACCACAAACCTTTCTGGTGAAAGGTGGGTAGGAGGCACCAGATAACCTCCAGCCACCACACGCACACACTGTCCTGGCTGGGTAAAGCCCAGAACTGTAAGATCTTCGAGAGGCCTGAGGCTTACTGGTTGCAGTGGAGTTGTGAGGGTGAGAACAGGCAGGTGGCTCAGATCTGACCTCCAGTACCCTCGACTGGGGTGCTGGGACCAGGACCCAAAGTGGAGTCAAAGAGCCAGGGGCCCACCATGAGGAATGCCCAGAACAAGAGGCTCATGGTTCTGACTGGCCTGAAGGTGGGTCCAGGGCCTAACGGGGAACCAAAGGTCCCAGAGAGGGGACCACAGCTGTAGGGGGTGAAGGATACAATCTGTGAGGCATGGTCTCCAGCACAGGGAAGGTACAGAACTGCGGAATGGATGTCACCCCTAGACATTAGGGGCCTAAGTGAGCAGCCTCCCACCTGGGTAACATCTGAATCGGGTTTCCATGAAGGCATGGCAGACAAAAGATAGGTGGGCGGTTGGCCCAAAAACAGGAAGGCCCCCTGTTACAGGCTACCATCCCTGCTGCATTCATCCTGCTCTGCCTTAACACACACAAGGCAGGCAAGGTTCTTTGGGTTAATCCGGTATCTTTTATTAGACCAACTGAATAGTTGGAGAAATATTACTTGGCAGCCTTTTGGGTTTAAAAACCCTTAGTCAGGCTGAGGAAGGATCTGTCTTGCCTCTGGCTTCTTTACTATTCATTCCACCCTGGAAGAGCACACACAACAACTGCAGATCTTCCTCAGCCTGATGAAGGGTTTTTAAACCCAAAAGCTTGCTAAGATATATTTTTCCAATTATTCAGTTAGTCTAATAAAAGATATCACATCTACTCAAAGAACCTTGCCTACTTGTTCCTTAGACTAACACAGCTACAACCAGAAACCCAGTTAACACACACTAGTGACACGAGTTTTGCTTTCAACAGTTGGAGGTGCACTTTCACAGAAGCCCCTGCACCTATCTCCTTGAAATCTGGCAGGCTTCATTCCCTGAGATGGGGCTGTCATCCCTACTGTTTTTATCCAAATCTGAAAAAAAGAGACAAAGTTACAGGTGTTTTAGTGATTCCCCATTATAATCTGTGGCCGAATTGCCAAATCAGCTGATTTGGTGGCTGAATTTCCAAGTCTGATTTGACTGAATTAAATCGGGACAAATGTCTCGACCCCATGACACCTGGATCCGTAATCATAACCAGGTTTAAATGAATGAGTGAACTAAGGTGCCTGCTCCTTTAAGGGCAGAAAGCCTAGAGAGAGGGCTGTAGGAACCAGGCAGAAACCCCACAGACACAGGTTAACGTGGCAGCAGACTAATGAGGGAATTAACCTGCACTGGGTCAGCTGACTGGAAGAAGGCAGGGCCCTGGGCCCATATAAGACCCACGGCTGGGACTGAAAGCAGTTAGGGCCCTGACAGCTGCCAGGGGGAGTGCAGTTCATGCAGAAAAGCTCCACGGAGATACTTGGATGCCTGTGCTTCTGCTGGTGTGACTAATGAGATTTAGGAGCTCCTAAAGTATCTGGGGCTAGGAGGCACACATTATTGAGGGAGAAACTGGCCCTCTTAAAGGGACAGAGTGTGACACCCCCCCCCCCAGTGTTATGGTTGATGTTATGTTATAGCCCAGGGGCTCATACTTATGTTGTTGCTTTTAATCTGGTGGACTGGGCTAAGGCTATTGGGGAGGAGGAGGCCTCATTGGGGCACACTACTGTGCAGAGCCCCAGAGCTGGAGGGTGCAGTGACAGGGGGTGAGTATGTTGTCCTGTGGGGTCAGGCCAACTCTCAGGATCTCAATATTGTGCTGTTAGGAGGTTGTGACACAATTGCACATATACAAACACACAAATCAATTAGGTGCATACACACACACACACTGCCACCACTGGCACATACACATCCAAACCAGCCTAGGCATATGCATACCTATCACCAATTCAAGCACGTACACTATACACCCCAAAAGTTAGACACAGATCACTAATTCATTTATCATGCACACAATGACACACACACACACATGCCAGTTCACACACATATGACCCACCTACACATACACACAGGTAAGTTCCTAACTTGGATGGTGCAGTGTGTATGTGTATGCTTGGGGTACCTGGGATAGTTGGGGGAAGGTTCAGGTGTGAGAGAGAGAGAGTTAAAGTGTAGGGAGTGAAAGTTGCCAGTGTGCGGGCCGGGAGCAGTCCGAGGCCCTTTTTCGCGCGGCGGGCTGTGGCCAGCAGCCCGGACACGCCGGGTCGGGGAAGGCAGGCGGCACACTAGAATTAGTCACGGGCGCTTAGTGTTTGATTTAAGATTATTTTACTTACACCGAAGATGGTCGCGGTGCAGGCAGGAAAACTTGCTTGAGTTGCAGTTACAAAACAAAACAAAAAACTCGAACCTGAAGAACATGAGGGTACGTCGCAATGGGGTTTCGGCGACGGGAGATGAACAAAAACCTCGAGAGTACGTCGCAATGGGGTTTCGGCAACAGGAAGGAAAGAAAACTGCAGGACTCGAACCTGGGTAGAGCTCTGGATTCACTCACATGAAGTTTGCTAGGCTCCGTGGAACTTTGCGCGCAGGGAAGGGTACGTCGAGGGATCAGGCGGTGACGGGGAGAGGCGAGAGGTTGATCAGACCCCTATAGCCTTCTTGAGATACACGCTGGGTCTGATAGGCTCCGCAGCGCTTGGAGATCTTCACGAGATGTGAAGTTTCTCCTCCTCCTGATAGTCGTGGAGTCCTCCAACTTGGGCGGAAACCGCTCAAGCCTCTTATACGGCTAGCAAGCCAATCACTAGCTGCCACGTAGGAATAATTTAGAACTGGCCAATAGTGGGGCACGAATCTGAATACAAATGGCGGGAACTCCTTGCAGCGTGCATTTCTCTGTTGCAACGAAGAAATGCACCTTGCAAAGAAAGCTACGAGTGGTGGGAAATAATTCAGCAGTGCCGCAGCACACACAAACAAAAATCACACCCTTGGGTTGTTACAGCCAGAACCAAGATTAGAACTGGTGGACTACAGAGGAGCTGGCTGAGGAACTGAGGCTTGGGTTTACTTAAGGTAGACTGGGGCTGGAAACTGAGGCAGACAGCTAAGATATTTGGGGGGGGGGAGTGGGTGGACAGATAAGTGGTGGCAAGGAGGAGACAGCCAGGAAAGAAACTGAGGCAGAAACCTGGTTGCTCAGAGGAAAAGGCATTGGGAGTAAGACAGTGGCAAAGAAACAGGGGGTTGGGAGGCAGAGAGGAGCTCAGAACAGGTGTTGGAGGGTGGCAATGAGCCAGAAGCAGGAGAGGGAGACATGAGACAGAAGTTAGAGGGACGAGGAGCAGATATTGCAGCAGGGCCAAACCATAGTAAAGCAAAACCCAAATTAGGGGTTCAAATAACAGTTTTATTAAACAGACAACACACTACACAACCCCATGGAATTATTGGTTCTCACACACACACACACACACACACACACACACACACACACACACACAATGGCATCAGGAGAAAGAGACTCAGTGGAAGGGTTGGAGTCCAGGTAGGGAAGAGAAGCAAAGTCCAAGTCCTTGGTTGAAGACGGCGTGGGGGGTGATAGCTACCTATCCTGGCCGGAAAGGGGTCCTTGTCCAGTAGGTGTTGTTCAGAGGGGGGTCGCCGGCAGGGCCTCTGGGTGGATAGATAGTGTGGCAGGGTCCTGGTCCAGATGGAAATGGCATTCCCACCGGGTCTGTCTTTACTGCCCCTTTTTATAGGGGCAGACCTGTGACCCTAGTGACAAGAGGCATGCCCAGGCAAGGGTTAGCCCCTGGTCTACTGAGCATGTGTGCTCCATGCAGGGATGTGCAGTTTTGGGTGTCTGTAATGGTGAGAGTTGCTGGTTCTGCAGGGTCTTTTGTCTTTCAAATGCTGGTTTCTGTCTCTGTTCCTGGGTGAGGTCCGTGGTTCCTGGATGAATCAATGCGAGGTGATGGCCTGGTCCTTACAGGCCATTCAGTAGAGACCTGCTACCATTGTATTTCAATCATACCCAATCACTCTCATTCATCTGGGAACCAATTTACATGCGAGGGTACATGAATCATAAAGTTGCAACAGAGAGGACACAAGATGGAGGCTTGACATACAAAATGGAAATTTGACATGACTTACGCTAACTTACATATATAGGCCTAAAACAGTAATCACACAATATAAAAACAGTACAAACATAATAATTATCACTTATAAAACAGTGGGTATCGCTATCAAAATAGCAGGGAACCTGTTTGCGAAGAGGGGAGAGAAAAATAAAACTTACTACCTAAAAATAAAATGTTAAAGCTTTATCCTACATGTTAGTTTACTTGTAATTATAGGGAATAGAGAGAGAGAAAAAAAGTCAGAAATGGTTGGGGAAGGAGAGGGAATGCATTTTAAAATAAATAAAAAAAGAAAAACTGGGGGTTTTGCTACAAGTAGACCCCGGTGCCAGAGGACACAGTTACTGAGGCTAAGGGTCCACTGACAAAAAGAGGCCGAACTAAACTGAGGCCTCATCACTAGAGACAATGTCTATGTACCATCTGCGAGGCATGGGGCGTGGTAAAGGGATAGTTTTGGAGCCACGCATCTAGCCCATAAGGCTTGGGGTTTCCCGTGAGGCACTTACTTAGAGTGAGACACAGCAAGGGGTCTAAGAACCCACCTGGTTTAGTGGGGTCCACAAGGACCGTGACTGCCTCGGAACTTGAGGGCAGCCTCTTTATCTACCATTTACCCTGAAGACATGGCATATGAGAATAGAAGGCGCCTGTAGGGTGAAGCTGCCACAGTCACAGGGCATTTGGGGCTTCCCGGCCTTCCCATGACACCTGGATCCCTAATCATAACCAGTTTTAAATGAATGCAACAGAGCCTATGAATAAAATTGCACCTATTTAACTAAACTAGGGATGTCCAACTGGTGGTCCATGAGGTGCATGCAACCTGCAAAGGGTTATCTTGTGGCCCCAGGGCCCATGGTCCAAGCACTGTTCCTTCTGTCACTCCTGTTGGCGCTGCTGGAGTCTCCAGCTCCTTCCTCCTCCTCCACCTTTCAGTTCCTAGCCACATCCCAGAGATACCTGGCAGTTCAGGGGCCCTGCATTGTATGGCACAGCACAGCAGGGTGGAAGGAGGAGTGTTCCTGCAGCACACACCCCAGAGGGCATGTGACCTAAGTTGCTTTTAGCTGGGAGTTCGCAGCCCTTGGCTTCTCAGAAGTTGGATATCCCTGAGCTAAACCAATTTAAGCAGAATGAATCTGTGCATATTATTTATACATTGTGATATTTCTTGCATAGTACCTGTACAGTTTGTTTTCCACAGACAATACTGACTTCCAGCTAGGTAGTACATGCAGTTCAAGGTAGTAGTTCAACATATGATCAAGTGGAGCCCAAATGTTCACACTTCCTATATTTGATGGGCTGGGTCTCTAGACCATTCAGTTTATTCCCCACTGTGGCATGAAAATGTTTTATTGACCTGAGTGTATGGAAAGACTTATATTTATGCAGCATTTTTTCCTACAATGGGGAGGAGGCAAAATGTATTTTGTGGCAGTATGAGAATTCTGGAGGTCTCTTGGTTTGCTGTTATAGTCATTTCATTGGTGGGTTGTGCACTTCAGGTAAAGAAGCTATACTACATGCATTTAATATATTGGAAAAAGAAAAGGGAAACATTGTTAGTTGCCCTGCAAACCTACACAGGGTAATAAGCAAATGTAAAGCACAACCTCTTATCACTGTGCCAGCCTGAGCAATGGAGCCTGCACTGGGAGAGAAGTAATCTGCATCTGGTAATGGGCTGAAGCAGATGACTTTCTGCCTAGAGCAAGGAGGGAAGCAAGGACCAAATAATAACACAGTTCATTCCACAGTTTGTCATCTGGTCAGCATAGCTACACACTATCTTTTACTTAGAGTAGTTACTTTACAGCCTGTCCCATAATCAGTGAAAACTTCTAGTCATTATTAACTTAGTTAGATTCAGGAATGTAATTGCCATGTGAAGGACCCTATATAAATAACCTATTTTTTTTTATTTTTTTTTAGGCATGATCTACTTGTTTTTAATGAATAGTCAATGTTAAATATACATTTTTAATAAACTTGGACTCCAGTACCTTGCCTGAAACACTGTTTTCTCTTGCTTCTATGGGTATGGCTACATGGTACAATGCAGCACTGTTCAGAGCTAGCTCAGGTAATAAAAGCTGCATGGCCATGCTAGCAAAGTGCTCTGCCCAGACTAATTTAGTGCTGCTGAGAAATAGGATGTGTTAGCCCAGGCAGAGTCCAACTGACATAACTGTATGGCTTCTAATACTTGAGCCAGCTTGTTCAGACCTACTTCAGGCATCTCTGCACACCCTAATGAACTCAAGTTAACTGAGTTCTATGCAATAATGTGGAACGGGCCATTTCAGTAGCATGCTGGAAGTCTGTCATCTGCCCTCCATGGTCTTTTGGCATTTTCAGGGTTGCTTCAAGTTTTGTTAGAGCTACCTACCAGCCTATTTGTCATGATTTTCTGTTCTCTTATTGTAACTTAATGGTTCTCAACCTTTTTAGACTCAAGGCACCCCTCAGCAAATGCAGCTTTCATTCACTTTTTGGCTATGGAAAATACTAAAGCAATTCTGTCACACTTGGAAAGATTACAATGGGTCAGAATGCTTTTGACGTTCTAGATTCCTATTTGAAATATCTAAATTTATCTTGCAGCACCCCTAAAAGGATCTTGAGGGAACAGAGGTAGCTATGGCACCATGGCTGAGGATCACTGGTTATGCTACTCAGTTATATGAAGGAAACATTGAAATGTTGACAATGATGTTGCTCTGGTCTGTAATCAGTAGGAATCCAGGTTTTCTGTTTGTCATGGTAAAATACTGATTTTTCTCCTTTAAAGGAGAAAAATGTGGGAAATGGCGGGTTTCCCATTGCAGGCTGGGGCTGGGGCTTCTGAAGCTGCCTAGCTGGGATGGTCCATGGGGCCTGGGTCTTGGGGCCTGGGCAGCATTGCACACCCATAAGACTTTGGCAGGGAGCAGGACGGAGGCACAGGTGGCTTGTCGGGGGGGGGGGGGGTTGGCTCCCTGCTACTGCATGCATTTATAGGGGGAATGGGGAGTTAGTGACTTCCAGATTTGTGCATGGTGGGGTGGCTGTGGGCTCAGGGATCCCCACCCTGATGCCCTCCCCCTGGGGCCTCCATGGCTCAATGGGTAGGACCCAGTGCACCAGGAACCCTGCACTGTTATGGTGAGGTGTCCTGTGCCCATGTGGCAGCAGGGTGGGGGGTGGTGGCCCAGAGCTGTTGCCCACCACTGCTGCTGGGCGGGCCAGGGGCACCTCGCTGTGGCAGTGGGGGGTTCCTGGTGGTAGCACCTAGTCTCCCTGTCATGCTGTGCCCTGCTGTGCTGGGTCCCACCTGCTGGGCCATGGAGGCCTCAGGGGGAGGGCAGCAGGGTGGGGAACCCTGAGCCCACAGGTACAGCATGCAGTTGGACTCCTCACTGTGTTCTGCTGCAGCATCTGCTGCCTCCCACAGACAGCAGCCAGGGCTTGGGTGCTTCTGGTGGGGGCAGGGGGCTGCAGACCCAAGTCCTTTGCCCCTGGCCCTGTAGCCCTGGCAGCTGGTGGCCCTCTCTGGAAGGGCTGGGGCAGGGGGTGGTGGGCTGTGTGTTGGGACTGAGGGGAATCAGGAGGTCTAGGGGGCTGTGGGTGGGGAATGAGGGGCATTGTCAAGGCTCAGGGGGCTGTGGGTGGGCAGTGAGGGGCAATGGCATAGGCAGGGCACCAGCATATCAGGGCTGCTCAGTGACACAAAGCAGTGGTGGGGGGTGGGGACCATTGCAGCTGGACCCACATCCTGGTGAGTGAAGGGGGCAGGGGGAGCTCTGATTTTTCATGATAAGGTTAGAGGCGTTATTTAAGGCCTTTCTCCTATCATCTCTGCAGTGTCTAATGTGGCAGTTAAAGATATGAGAAAAAAGGTTAATTGAAAAAAGGTTAATTGAAAAATATATGGAATAGCATAATCTGGCCTGATTAGTGAATAGTCTATACGGTCCTAACATGTGTTGTCAGATAGTTATCTGGCTTTGGAATCACTTTCTTTTAATCAGGTCATCACTTCTATCCACATTATTTTATGTTGTTTTATATAACCTGGTCTTTGTGGTGCAATATGATTATAGAAACCATCAGATTCAAGGTCATTATTTTTCTATCTCCTAAAAACATAAGGTAACTGTATAACAGAACTATTTTCTATGTTTCAGTCATATATCAAAACCATTTTTTCTTTGCGTTGGGAAGATATTTAAAACACACATTAAAAATACTTTAAACAATTTTAGCATCCATTTTCTTTGTGCTAGGTACCAAATGTTGTTATTGGCAGTGCTTAAGATGGTCACAGGGCATTTAAAATCACTAGGCTGTGGGGAAAAAAATTCCGGGTCTGTTGCACTGACAGATTTTTAAATCTGTATTTATGCAACAGTATGAAGTGCAGAAATATGATTTCTACTTAAAATGTCCTATCTAACCAATCTATCTAATGGATCTATTTAATTTGTGGAGAACTTGATGTAAAATGTATTTATGCTGTAGTTGTTCTTGTTGTAATGATGATTGTCTCTTTATTTCCATCATATAAATTAATATGAGCAGCAAATATTTCTCTCTTTTGAACTTGGTAGACAGTGTCCCAGTATAGATCATACTGGACTTAGATATGGAACCTGTTATCTTTGTGTTTTTTTTTCTTAATATTCCTGCTATCTAAGTAGCCCAAGTACTATAATCCACATATTTTTTGTATTATAAATTTTAATTATAAATCAAACAGTTGAATGTACAGATAAGTTTAAATACAAGCCAAAACACATATCACATAACTCATTTGAAGAATTTCAGAACACGTATTTCCATGACAAACATAGACCCAAATCATGCATTATAATTCCTATCTCATATGTGTGAGTGAGAGATATAGCTACTGTTCAAATACAGTCACATACAGTTGAAGTATGTAAGTTATTTTCAACATACTTAATTTTTACTGAGCGTTGATAGCAGTTATGGCTTCAGTTTCCATCATTTTGTAGCTGTGTAATCAGGGTCATACTCTAACCTTCTATATTTTTACCACCATAATTAATAGACTATTTATATAGTGGGCTTCAGTACAGGGGAACCTAGTAAAAGTCTCAATCACTGTAACAGGATGAGTCTCACATTATTGGCTCCTACTAATTAGTGCAGTAGAATCAGACTTCAAGATAGCTGCAACAAGAGCGCAAAGGAGGTGTAAGCTTCTTAGAGGAATAGCGGTATCTGTGACAGGCTTCTCAGGGAAAACCCCACAAACATCTAAGCTTTGAAAGTTTCGGCTGAAACTTAAAATTATAACAGTGCTACTTAAATAACTAACAAGAGCAATTTTTTTTATGAATCTCTAAACATGTGTATCAGCTAGTCCTCATGCTCAAGTGTCTTGAGTCAGGCTTTCAAGTATCATGAGATGCTTACTAATGTAATTTTTGGGGGTGGGGGTGTTCCCTTTTTTTTCTTCTTATATCTCGGGAAGCCCGACTGAAGTACTTCCGCGTTTTAAAACTGACTCTGGCCTACCACGTCTTGATCTTATTCGAAGTTATCAGTCGGGAGGTGTTACGAACGCAGAATGACCCCAGCAATACAGATGGAACCTTTTTCTTGTCAATTGATGTCTCACTTCTGGCTCTTCTGGACAAACCCCAGGATACTTTACCACTAAAAAGAACCCACTTGTTTCTTTATGTGGTCAATCAATTCACTTTATTGTAAACCAAAATACTCTTTTTAAATTGTTTTTATTTTTCAATTTTCCAAGACACTTCAATGGGTTTATTTAACATAAAACAACATGCATGAACATAGGTAACTTCAATGATCTTAACTCTTTTTGTCTTTCATTCATTAAACTACAAAGAAACTTCCTTTAGTCTCTTGTTTCTTTTCTCCCTTTCCCTTTTTGGCTCCCAGAACACCAACTGTCCCAATCAGGATTCCCAAATGATACTGGGGAAACAAAACAGAAAAAACAAAAATGAACTTGACCTGAACTTGTTCTGTTGGGAATCCACCATTGTTCTCCTTTGTTCATCAGTTTGTTTGTTTTTTTATTTGCGGCTTCTACCTCTTCCCTTACCTCATCTAGGCGAGTCGACTATCTTCCCTTCTTCAGAGGCTCCCAGGTTCTCCTCCCAGTTCAGTCCCTCTCCTTTCACCAGAGCCGGCTCCCAGGACCTCTCCGTCCCAGTCTTTGCTCCACAGCTTGTCCTCTCCATGACCACTGTTTTTTTCTCTATTCTCAGCGAGCCATGTCCCCGCTGCCTCCTCCCAGCTTCAAAGAGTAGCTGCTCTGGAAGTGCTGCTCACCCAACGTGGTCCCGCTTCCTGTTCCCCCGATCTCTTTTTCCTCTCCACAGTAATAAATTTGAGAAGGGTTTTGAGAAGGGTTTCCATTTTAGTTTTTGAAACGTAAGCTACCTTCTTCAGTGTAGGATGGCATCCATGTTTGGGTATACCTGCAAAATATATCCTTCCCCCTTGGCTCACTAGACCTTGATTAGGTTGTGGAAGCTGTCATCTAGCACCCTCATTTTCCCACCCCCTCATAATTCCTCCTTTTTCCATTCTTCTGTAGCCCCTAAACCTGCATTCCGCTTGTCTCACGCATCTTTTTCTGGCTCTCCTATCCTCCTCATGGGCCTTGTGTCCTAACAGTGTGCTGCCTAACCCCTAAGCCAGTGATTTTCAACCAGGGTTCTGGGGTACCCTGGTGTACCACCAGATCCTATGCAGGCTGCCTCAAGTTGTGAGGAGATAAACAGATAAGCTAAGCAGATAAGCACATGCCCCTGCCTGGCCAATCACCCACCCCCATTGCCTAGCCCCTCTGCAAGGAGACAAGCATTGCAACTTATAAACTAGTTATTGAAATTGGGTGCCACTCAAATCACATAAGTTGTAGAGGGGTGTCTTGAGTCCAGTGAGTGACTCCAGTCCAAAAACATGGAGAACACTGCCCTAAGCTGTAAAGTAGCAGCTATTTTCACTGTCTGCATGGCTTCAGTTTCAATTAAAACAGTGGGAAGTGGCAGTCGACCCACAGGCCGCATATGAACAGTTCATGGGCCACATGTTGGCCCTGTTGGGCAGTCCTGTACTGTAGTATGTTAGTGTTTATTAATAGTTGATTTACCAATGTGATTATTGCCTCTAGCTCAGTGGGAAGTTGAATTGTGAGTTCATTTGAGCCCCTTTTTCATCCAAATCCCCCCCTCCCCCCACCTCCCCAATCATTGTGTCTTCATTTTGCCCAGCATGGCTAAAGTATGTATTATATATAATATGCAAACTATATATACAACATAATTTTAATATGCGTGTTATCATTTATTATTTAACAATTTTCAGGAATTAAATGCATTGCTATTGTGCATTTAATTAATTGTAGCAGGGGATGAATTTTTGTCCCCTCTCTTTATGATCCTATTTTTTTCTAGTTATTAATGGAAATAATGTGTTGATTCTATACATGAAAAATCCCTTCCACATATTGAACCTGGGAAAATGGTGACTGCTTAGGAATACATTAATGTGTTCATTGCTGAATTTAATGACTTCTTCGACCACTGTTTTTTGTGACACCTGATTGCATAAAGTTGTGCTGTGATTGGCATGACAAACTAACATGAAAACTTCATTTGTGGTGCTTTAAAAGTGGACTTAGCAAACTGAATCTATGATTTCTGTTTTATAATAATGAGTACAAACATGCCTCTGTGATGGTGAGACGGGGCAGAACCTCTGTTTACCTACCTCCTACTCCACGGGTATGGTGTGTCTGGTATTTAGGTTGGAATGAGGCACTCTAGCCTCATACTTGCTCAAAGATGTGAATCTTTTTGGTAGTTGGTTTCATAATTATGGTCATCTTACCTTGCAGATTCCCAAATGTTAAAGATCTAGTGTTCATAACTATTGGGTTTTTTTGGATGAAGTAAGGAAATGACTGAAGGAAGGTATATATGGAAACATTTATGTTTGGTATAGAAACACTTATATATTGCTTTTTCACTCTTTATGTCTAGGGAGATTGAGTTATATGGTCTGAGGATTTTCACCATGAATGTCAGGGTTTGCTTGAGAAAAAATAGTTATAAGCATTAAACCTTCAATTCTTAAATAGCATTTAGTTTTTTCCTCTTTAACTAATGCACATGTTGCTGCTTACCTAGTTCAGTTATTCACAGTAGATCTTTGTTGTTTCTCTTAGGGTTTTACCTTAATCTTCTGTTTAAATTATCAAAAAAAAGTTTTATTACATAGAGGGGAAAATTTAAACTGAAAAAAATTAACTAAGTAGTACCTAATCCCTCCAAGGTAAGGAAGTGCTCATTGCTTTCACTTCCTTTAAAACAACCTCAAACATTTGAACAAACACACATATTCTTCCTCTTTCACACATTCTCCTAGCTATTTTTGTATTTTATTGGAATATCTTTTTGAAGAATTAGAAACACTGTCAAAGTACTTTATCTGTACCTATTTTTCTTTCCTTTTCCTTTTTTCTCTCTTGCATGTTTTGCTGTGTTTCATCTTGGTTTTGTTTTCCAGTGCCTGTTCTTCCTTTATTCCTTCCTCATTTAATTCCACTTCTTCTTGCAGTATCTCCTGCCTTCATTTTGATTATTACAGTTTCTTGTACCTTCTTGCTCTGGTTCCTCATTCTTCTATCTCCCTAACTCTTCTACTGTCTCCAGCTTTGCTTTCTAATTAGCTCCAGGTTCCCCAGCTTTGCCCACTTAGTCCTCCAAGATATCACATGCAGCTCCATTCTCCTTCCACCCCAGAGAACAAACTGGGTGCTTTCAAGCCAAACTACATAGCTTGTAAGCATGGTTGCCATCTAATTCTACCACCTCTCAATACAGACTGGAAGGAGAAAGGGCTAACACCATCCTTTCATCTTTTCCTTCAAATGGGCAGGACTTGTTGTTAGCAGCTGCTAACAACTCTTGTATGTTATCAGAATGATTCAAGAGATGTCAGTAGGGGTGCACTAATAGAGATTTTTGCAGCCCATCCTGATAGTCAGTTTTTAAGGAGGCATATAGGCCAATTTTCTGATACCAGCCCAGCAGCGTGGAGAGCAGCCTACAGCTGGTAAATCTGTTGTGGAGGGAGGGGACATTGGGGGGCACATCAAGGACCCCATGGTGAAGGAGGCATGGGGCTGGGGCAAGGGCTGGGGCAAGCGCTTCCAGGGTGGGGTGGGGCGGGTGCAACACGGAGCTGCGGCTTATCTGAGGGCGTGGAGTGGTGGGGGCAGTTCCTGCTGCTGCATACCTTCCAGCCAGGAGCCGCTTGTCTGGTGGCTCTTCCAGTGCTTGCCTGCTTGTCCGGCAGATCCCACCACTGCTCCCACCAGTTGTCCAATAAGGCATGGGGAGGGCGGTGTGTGTCCCTGGATCTGCGTGGGGCAGGCTGGGCCTGGCACTTTGCCAAGCTCTTCCTGGTGGGGTGGGGCTACACCAGGAAAGGGGCTATGGGGAGGGCTGCAGCCACAAATTCACTGTAGCCCCTTCCCAGTGCTGCCCTGCTGCGCCGGGAAGAGCTCGGCGCAGCCCCAGCCCATGCTGCATGGATCCGGGGGCACGCACCCCCCCATACCTTCCTGGATGACTGACAGGAGCAGCAGCGGGAGCCACTGAATGAGCAGGCAAGTGCCGGATGAGCTGCTGGACCAGCAGCTTCTGGCTGAAAGGCACACAGTGGCAGGAACCTCAACCCCGCCCCGCGCTCCCTGGACGAGCCTCAGCTCCATGCCGCGCCTGCCCTGCCCCAAATGGGCAGTGCTTGCCCTAGTCCCTGCCCCAGCCCCACCCCTCCCTCCCTGCAGGGGCCTTGATCTGCCCCATGATGCCTCTTCCCTCCTCCCTCCCCTTCCACCACACCAGACTTACCAGCTGGAGGCGGTTCTCCACCCTGCCAGGCTGTGATCCTTGCTGCCTGTGCTGCACTGTGGCTGTGAACATGGATGGGCCATTAATCAGCCAAATTATTGGCCTGATATGGCCAATGTCCAATATAGTAAATTTGCTTTATATTGGCGTTGATCCAATATTGGCCTGATGTATCGGTGCACCTCTAGATGTTAGTGCAACCTTTTGGTGGGGAGAATGCTCAGGTTACCTTACACTTGCATGTTTTTTTGCCCTGGTCTTCTGCCAAAAGTCCATCATAATGAAATCTTGCGTTTTGGCAATACCTTTTTGGTAATACCAGCCATACCTGTTAATTTAATTTATTGTAAATATCGCCACTATGTATCTCAGTTCAGTTTTCAAAATAGTTTTATTGACTGTGACTTGCCAGTGTACACCAGCTGCTTTATGTTACTCCAGCAATGTGAAGCACTCATTAATGTGGCTTGACTGGCTAATTAAAAAGACAGTTATTACTACTTTGCATTGTTGGAGCAGTGCAAAACAGCTGTAGCATATTGGTGAATTGGTCTATAATGTTCAAACAGAAATGGGTCCAACCTCAATTGTCACCTGGTTGGAAGAGCCTCTGTTGATATTGATATCCATTGTACTCTACTCATTATTTATTCAGCTTACCAACTGAATGTTGAAGTCACTTACTTTTACTAAAATCTAGATAAATAAGTTTATGTTCCATTTATTTAAACTGTTGTTACCTGTTAAAAATACTTGGCTAGATTTGACTAGACTGATAAGTGCTTTTGGTAATTCTATTCTTTTACTTGCTTCATATCATGTTGCGGTCACCATATTATCTATAATAGATCTTCTCTAGAATTGAAATAACTTTGGTAACTGTTCAAAAAATAGACACAAAATAGGCTTTCTTGTAGTCTGCTGCTAATGTCCCTTCATATTACAATGATGCCCCAAATAAAAATGCAAGTGTTAATTATCATTTGTTGACCTATTAATATAGTATTGAATAATTCCAAAATGGAACAGTGTATTTATGTATAGTTGCCCTCCTAACCTAGGGTGAACGACAAGAGCAGTATGTTGCTGCTGCTCTGCTTATTTGATCTTGGAGCCAATAGTAACTTCATCCTGCCATAGATCTACAGTGCCCTTTTTTTCCAAGAGAATTATGCTTGTGAAGAAGGTGTTTAATCCCACCATAAACCTCACATCGTTCTGTATCTAAGCATCTGTTTTATACTTTAATGTGCTCATTTCATCCTTTTCTGTCTTCTTTCCTTTTATGTATTTGTAGAAAGCCTTATTATTCTTTGCTATATTGCTTGCTGTCCCTTTTGATACTCCCCTCTTCGCCTCTGTAATTTTATTTTTTTACACATACTGACTCCCTACACGTATTTTTCCCTTAAATCATTTCATCCTGATAGTTTTAGTTGCTTCTATGCCCTATTTTTCACCAATATTTCTTCTATTGCTTCCTTACTTTGTCCATTTAGTCATCTTGGTGTTTTTTTTCCTGCTTAAAAAGGATGCTCTTCCATTAGACATTTGTTAGTACATCTTTGAAACAAGTCAATTTTTCTTCCACGCTTTGTGCCTGTAAACTAAAGTTCTGATTTAGGTCACCTGCTATTTCTTTTAACCCTTGAAAGTCTATTTTTTAAGTTTCCCACTGGCATATTACTTTTACATCAGAATTAGGATGACAAATGTTGGAGAAATTGTGCCACCCATCTTAGTTTATGTGGGACAACTGGACAAGACGACACATCCTCTGGTCTGATTAAGCTGTATGTTGAACTGGTTCACTTCAGGGCTGGTAGGAAGAGAGATGATCAAAGGTGAATGACTCTGCTTCTTCTTGATTCTATGGCTGGTATAGCCAGTTTAGCATTAAGTACAGTTTCCAGAGCTGGTTCGTTTTGTCTGGATCTTTAGGGCCAGCTGCTGATGCCTGCACTTTAAGCAATGCTTTTGAAGTTAGCACTTTAAGCAACACTTTTTCCTCAGCTACCTTTGCTGCGGAAACTGTAAGGGTGATGGTGCATCACTGTTTTACCAGTGCTACAATACTAGGGGAAATTATTCTTGAACTGGGCAATTTCCAGGGATCCAGTTTAGCTCCTTTATTGGTTTTTGCATTGAATCAAGGCACTGAAACTTTGGCTTTCATTTACATTTTGAACCTGGCAAGCCACAATGACTCGACCTATTTGAGGCTTCTAGGTGTACCATTGTGTATATTGTGTTAATTGGACTATGGCAGAGCTAGAAGGTCTGGTTGAAAAACTTTGATTTGCATGTTTTTTCCTGATTTGGGTTTGTTGCTGGGCTATTCAGGAGAAAGCTGCCAACTAAATATCACTATGAGACTGGTTCTTCTCTTTATTATGCTCATTGAGTTAAACTAATCTGTGGTATGTCTGCTAACATGAACAGAGTTGGGGGAATGAATTTGAACCAATTATTAGCTTTTCCAGGAAAAAAATATGGTGTTTTACTGCTGGACAGTTTAGTGCAGTGTTTTTGTAGCATCTATAGCAATATTTACTGTATAACTAATTTAATATAGTTATAATTTTAATATTTTAAAATGTAACATCATAGTAATTCACTATAGCACTTTGAAAAAATACTATGACTAGTATAACATTCAGCATATGATTTTCATAGATGTCATTTAAGTTACTTCAATTCATAATGCTACAATATTCATAATCTACTGAAGATTGTACTGTATCACACTGTAATTGCTATTATAAAGTATATTATGTTTTCTATAGGTCTATATTAAAGGCTATTGTAATATAAAGCAAAATATATGTTATATGCTCTAACTCTAGTGCTTTAAAACTGTAACTATGTAGCATGCCTTTGTTTTCACTGTGGTTTACACTGTAGTCACTTTGAAGTTCTGTGGTAGTTCAGACACAGTTTCAGGCTTCCAGGTAGCATTTTTTTCAAACTAGAAGTGAATCCTAGCTTTCTGGCCTGAAAGTTGTTTCAGCTCAGCAAGCCTTCACAATAATTCCTTTCAGATTTACGACCTCCATCTGTCTGTCTGTCAAAACTTATTTTATGCTTGCCATCATTTCACTAAGACTGTGCTTTGGGAAGGATGGTTATCAATGAAAGAATCTTTAGCAACATAGTAGCCACAAAAGCGGTTGCCCAAAGTCTGGAATCTTTAGGAAGCTTGAATTTTCCTTTCTACATATCTTGGGAAATTGTTAAGTCCTCCTTCTCTGCAAATCCTCAAACCTATGGCATAATCTAGCCATGTACAGAGTCCCCAGAAATACTCAAATACTTGGAATAATGGCTTGTTTGCACTTGAAAATAATTTTGGCTTAAAGCAAGGTGTGAATTTAAAACAGAAAGGCTATTTTTGAATGACTCCATATATGAATGCTCATATTTTGGAAATGGATATTTCTAAATGACTCCATGTGTAGACACTGAATGAAATTAGTCATTCAGAATCACTTTTCTGGAATAACTGCTTTTGAATAACTCCATATGTAGACAAGCCCTCAGTCAAGAAGTGAGCTTTCATGTTCCCATCCTTTTCTGTCTTGACTAGGTAGCTAGTATGTTGAAAAGCATAAGAAAACTGATATACCTGATGTAGAAGAAATAAAATTCTATTCTACCTGAGAACACCCTGGGCAGAAAGGGCTTGTTTCACAAAAGAGATAACTGTAAGGAGAACACCTGACCTTAATCATCACCGTTATCAAGAATAGCAAAATAGCTACTTAGTTTTCTGCTGATGGATTCTTTGCTAGGAAGAGACTGCAGATGCTGGTGAACAGATCATTTTCTTTTATAAATATTTTCCCAAGTGAGTCAGGGTACCTATTACCACTTTCTTTAGCAATATGCTTTTATTCTTTGTGCATACCATTTCCCATAATTAATAGATTGCAGAGGATATGGTGTTCCAGAACGGAAAATTTATTTCCTGATTGTTTACATCTTACTAATTGAACCTGCCTTGATTGTCTCCAATGTAGGGAACTGGGAATTTGATTTTTGTATTTTTTTTTCTTTTAGAGTGAGCAAGAAATAAAGAATTGACATTCACAAAGATTGAACTGGTGGTTTAAATATTTCAGTAAGTCATCACTGTATCTATAATTTTGAAAGATCTCATCTGAAAGGTGGGAGTAAAAGTCCCGAACTCTGAAATGCTGTCCTTTCCTGTTTTATCAGAACATTGATTCAATAAGTTTCTGGGCATGCTGCCAATCCGCTACTTTTTTACATGTTTTTTAATAAAGGAGTAGGTTGAGCATTAAATAGTGGAAGGTAGTTGTTATTTATTTTAAGACAGTGGTTCTCAACCTTTTTAGACTCAAGGCATGGCAAAACTTTCCAGAATTTAGTGGTACCCCATTTTAAAAATGACAGTAATATAAATATATTATGAATATTATGTTGTAAACATTATACTCCTATTATTAATTAATACATTATTAATTGCTTATATAATTGTAATTCTATTTTATTCACGCCTTCAGGCCACTGACAGGGAGCTGTCGCCTAGCTCTGTCTGGCTCAGTACGTGTTTTCTCCAACCACAGCAGTGGACTTCCCCTCCCCCACACCATACATGGCCCCCAGGTGACACATGGGGATCAGGAACCACTAGGCCAAGTTCTTCCCTTAATTCCCCAGCATAATTTCCCCTGAACAGACAGAGTTCCGGGAAGCTGGCTGGCAGGAATGAGCTGCTGGGCTGCATACACAGTAGGGTTGTGCAAAGCTGTGGTCCCTGATTCGATTCGGTGGAGATTCAGCCTGATTCAGTGGCTGAATCTCCGAATCTGAATTGAATTAGAGGACCCTTTAATCTCTCTGAATCATATCAGAACCCTTCAAATCCATTCGAAGAGATTCGGAAAGATTCAGAGATCTGGACATGAATGGTGCTGTGATGGTGGGGTGGATGGAACATCCCAGAGAAGCACAGGGGGCTTCCCAGCATGCTCAGTAGCAGACCTGGAAATGGACCAGAAGCACTTCCAATCCACTTCTGTGTCTGCCGGGAAGCATGCTGGGGGCGCCCCCCGCCCCTCCCCTCACTCGGTGTCTGGTGCTTCCTGGGTCTGGCGGAGGCCACCCGGGGTCCCCCTGCAGCCGATTGCTGAGCCGGGTAGGTGCAAGGGGGGACCCCCAGCGTGCTCCCTGGCAGACCCAGAAGTGGACAGGAAGTACTTCCGATCTACTTCCGGGTTTGCTGCTGAGCACGTGGAGGGCCCCTCTGCACTCCTGTGGGATGCGCCATGCGCAGCATTGCAGCGTTCATGAGCCACACCTGCTACCTCGAGGTATGTAGAAAAAACGTTTAAAGCTGTGTCTATGTCCAAATCGCTGATTCTCTGAATTAGCATTGAATCTCCAGATTTGGATTTGGACGAATCAAATTAGGGGCAGTGATCTGAATCAACTAATGGAGTCACTGTCCCTGATTCGGGCCAAATCCGGATCAAATAGGGCCTGCTTCGCACACCCCTAATACACAGTACCTAGGTGTATCTTGGAAACAGAGGTGCATGATGTAGATGGAACTGTCCCATTTGCCTTTCTTTACGAGCCAAACTGAGAAGTGCCTGCAGTTGAAAGTCACACTTGCCTGCATTATATTATGCAGGCAGGCAAGTTGCCACTACCCTTCCCAGTTTGGCTTTGACATGCTTCCTGAACACCACGGGCAACTTCACCCTGCCGTAGTGTTGCAGGTGTTAAGGCACTGTGTCAGATTCTTGCAATACCCCAGGGTGCCACAGCATCTTATTTGAGAACCAATGTCTTCAGGTAAAGGCATTCTCATTTGAATAGTTATTTCAGTGTATTAGACTCCAAAAGATAGTGGGCCATATAGTAAGTTGGTGTAAAACTGGATAGCTTCATTGACATCAGTAAAGGTGCAGCAGGGGTTACATAGGCTGAGAATCCATGTTAAAGATATTTAAAAAGCATTGTTTTCATGCTTTATCCCATTACCAAAATTACATTGTACACTGTAGAATCTAGCTCTAAGAGGTCTTGGGATATTGGTAAATTAGGGTATGGCTACAGGAAGCAATTACATTGATTTAAAAAGGAAGAAGAATTTACTGCACATCAACTTAATCCCTAGTTACTGTTTCATGTCTGCTTTATGCCTCAGTCATTGGAGGCCACATCCTGGCACTTCAGCAGGTTTCTGTTCAGGGGTAAAGTGCCTCAGTTTAGCTTCCATTTTCTGTGGGAGGCAGAATAGAGATAGGTGCTTGCATTTTTGAGGCTTGTTGGTTAGAAAAAGCCTCTGGAAACTCTAAAGAAGACACCTGCAATAGTGCTTCAGCAAGCAGGAAACATTACTTCTTGAAGATAGACAGATGATTTGTACTGTAGCTTCTGTCCTAGGAGTGAAGCAAGTGTTTCTTGAACCAATTTGAAAACCTCTCAGTGTAGTGACTTTAGTGTACAGACCCAAGTTCATGTGAGCATTTTAGAACATTCTTGTATACAACAAGCACCCCAAATATGACAAAATGTTAAAACATGACCAGTTTGCCTGGTACAACTATTGCTTAATTATTTGATTTGAAGCTATATTGATCTAAGATATTGAAATTCATGCTTGGCAATGCTGATTAGCTTGGTTGTATAACTATGTTGTGGGAAAGGAGGAGGTTTTAAAGTTATGTTTGTGTTTGGATTTAATTTGTATGGTAAGTTAAGTATGAGATTTATGGAGTGTAATGTGCAGAATGTTTTATTTACTCTTCCAAAGACTATGAATACATGCAACATCTGAATTTGATCTTTGGAAACCAAGTTCAGGAAATATGGCATAATTTAATACTAATTGTCTCCCTTAATTGCACCTTCCATCTGTTTATTTGCTAGTTCTGTATTTAAGTCATTAGAGTATTTATTGCTCTACTACTGGTTGTATTTCACTTTCTGGTACTATGCTCATTTTACATAATGTCTTTGCTTTATTTTATTTATATACTATGGGTACTTTATTCTTTTGAAAAACATGTTAATTAATTGGATTTTTTTTTTTGCTTAGAATTTATCAAAAAGTAAGCTGTTTTTCCCAGTGAAAATGCACAAGAATGAGTGAATAGCATAGGATCTCAATGTAGACAGAATATAACTGCTCCAACAAGTCTGGTCCCTAGAACCAAAGTGACACAGCATGTTCTTTAGGCAGTTTAACAAGAAAAAATTGGTTCCAAACAGCTAAAACTCTGCATATAATATTTAATTATACCAGTATCAAATGACATGTTATTATGATAAAGGTGTTGCATCAGCACGCTCCTGCAGAGATACAAGTATAACAAAACAGTTGTAACTTTTTAAATCTGTTTCATTTAAGGGTTAAATTTACAGTCATTAAAATAATCCATGTTGCTGCAGAAGCATGCAGATATTTAAATGCTCTGAAACAGTAACCCCTTTTCCCTCCCTTCTGCCTCCTCTCCCCTTCAAAGTGGCTAAACATTACATTTGTCCTTAGCCTCTGATCATACAAAATATTTGAATGCCTTTAACTCCTGTAGTTAAAAAAAGAGGTGCTGATTCAGCATCTACTTAGGTTGGGGTCTTTGTATATCATTGTTTATAAGGCATAAAATTAATTTGCTTATGGCAACACGTAAGGGAAGTCCATGGAAGTGAGGATTTTAACTCTTACTTTATGAATAAGTAAAACATCCCTGAAGAACATCTTGCTACCTATTCTACTTAATTATATATGAGTCTATGATATTGAAAATGAATGTGAAGGGTGACTGTAATTTACATAAGTGCCTACTATTTCTAATCAAATATTGTTTGTAAAAATATTTATTTTGGATACTGCCAGCTGGAGAAAAAAATGATATATTCCACACCTCTTTTTGTAAGAAAGAAAGTGTGCTTGTATGTCTGTATGTATGGGTCTCACAGGATGTGCATGTATGTGCATTCATAAATGCATGGTAAAGGCCTGTCTTAGTAGCCACCCCAGGGCCTCGTTGAGGTAGTCTTTAATTAAAGGTCAAACAAAATTGTACTGGAAACCTTAGGGAAACTTAAAAGTGGTCACTTAAGACAGGGGCTGCCTGTTAGATGTAGTTCTTACAGCAGGTTTTGCTTATAAATCTAAGTGTATAGCATATCTGTGGAGCCTTTCACAGTTGAGCGTGACTCCTCTGCTTATTCACTGCTGGCATAAGGGTGGCACTGCTGGCAAAAAACCTGTGGATTGTTGAAAATCTAGAAGATAATTTTATTCCAAGACAGCTACGTTTTTGTGAAAAGGTTACTAAATTGATAATATTCTCTGAATCAATTGTGGAAGGAGGGGCTTCAATAAGTAGTGATTTCCTCTAGGGACTCGGCCCTGCATCTTTTTGATGTATCTAATATTCCCAATGGAAATGAAAGAATCATAGGAAGGGAAAAGGTTAGAGTCACACAACCCAGAGATTGGCCATGTGAGTCCAATGTGGTGCCCTTGTGGTGTAAGTATCTGCAATTAGGTTTTCTGTAAACTGCACCTTTAAATATAAGGAGGCTGTCTGCCCATCAGACTGGAGGTGAAGCCTGAAGAAGATTTCAAGATGGAAGGCTGTGGAATGAGAAACAGACTTTTTCATTAACTTAAAAATGAAGACATAATTGAAAGTACCAGTTTTCTAGATGGGAAAGGCAGATGGAAACAATAATAAAATAAATTACAATATGTATCATCTATAATATGTAAGCAGTGCATAATATGTGCAGGAAATTGTAGAAAGAGCCAGAAAAGGGTTGTTTTATTTACAATATTTACTTAATTTTTAGAAGCCAGATTTTGCTTTCAAATATTCATTCACAATTGGAAGAGATGCATACATGTTGTGAATTGAATTCTGCCCTCTTTTGTCAAGTTGCATAGGCAGAACATTTATGACATCTTGTTGTAGCTTCAGATTCAGAGTTTCAGTCTTGCTCTAGACTCCGGCCAAAGTTAGTCTCCACTTGATCCAGTTATAAATGGCTACCAGATTGTTCAGGCTGAGGTGACCAAGATGGACAGTTGTGAGGCTAGTCACAGCGCTCCATTAAGAAACCAATGTGTCTCAACCATGCCAGCTCCATTGAGCTATTAAAGTCAGGATGATCTTTGACCTTTGTTATTCTTTTCCCCTGCAAGTATATTTTATATATACTGGGTGTCTAAAGGGGATAGAGATGGGGAACGGAAAGGAGTAATTTTACTGGGGTTTTATTTATTGGAAAAGGCCCACCAGAACATGAATTGAGTATTACACATTACATGGTTAAATAATACTAGGCACATCTACATGTGTGCTTTACTGCAGTTGACCAATTAGCTCTGTAGTAAAGCAGCTACATGTGCGTCAGGATTAGGCTGTAGTAAATTAATTAACTCTGTCATGGGATAATACTGCTAGGGACAGTACTATTTTGTGGCATAGTAATTACATGTGCTGAAATGCACGTGTAGATGGTGACAGGGGCTGGCTGGGGCACAATGGTGCTAAAGTGTGACAGGGGCTGCTTACTACTTAGCTCTGCACTTTAGTGCTCTTGTCCCTGAACCAGCCCGTCTGCCACGGACACCACCACCTGCAGCCTGGGGCTGACCCCCTGAGGCTGCTGCCAGCCTCAGGCTGCTCTACCCAGGCTCAGAGCTGTGGTCCCAGACACACGTGCAAATGTTCTGCCTGGGAGCAGCTGACACTGGCGCAGACTGCATCAGAGTTTATCACATTGCCTTAATGGCATGTATAGATGGACTCAATTTGTTATAAACTGATCCAGAATAAATAGGGAAGGATTTTACCCTTCTGTATTAACGTAGCATTAAATGATATTAACTAGGTCATTCACTTCCCAGGTCTGCTGCAAACTACGACCTTGGGAAAATCACTTATTCCCCCCTGAATAATTCAGTTTCCATTCTACAGCATATGGACAATGATAGGAATTTCCTCTTGTCCTTTATCTGGTCTGTATAAATTATCCTGGTCCAGAAGAGTTTGCTTTCTCATCCTGTGTATTTGTATAAAGCCCACTACAGTCAGGCTTCAATCTTGGTTGACGTTTCCAAGTACTATTAATAAAAATATTTTTAATTGGTGCTTCCTTATTGATTAGAAGTAGTTAGGTTCTTTCGCTTTATACTGCAACATAAGTATGGTCTTTGATCAAATTTATTAGTAAAGTAAAATAAGAACTATTCTATGTAAGAAGTTTGTAAAAGTTCTGGATTGAAAAATAAAATGCCATATGGACCCCAAATCCTATACTTTTCAGTCTGGGAAATATCCTCGTAATATCTTTGCCCCAGATTTTAATTTTGCTTAATTAGTACCATTTTCTTGACTTTGGCAAAAGGATACAAGTATGATTAAAAGGGCAGAAGCTGGTGAAATGGGGATTTTACCTTAAGAATAACTTTTATTTGACTTGTACTGTTAACAACTTCCTATTTCTTACCAGCTTCTGAATGTGTAGGTAAACTCCTTCCTCTCCCATTTTACATGGTCTTGGGAAGCATGCATAGCTTCCTGGAAATTCATCTTTCAATGCAGGATCAGATACAAATTTTAGATGAGAGAGAGATTAGAATACTGGGAAAATGAGGTGCATGTGGGCTCTTTGGGATATGTGTATACATGTGTTCTTCCTCACTATTTCTCTTTTGTACTCCAAAATACACAAGTAATTTCTATAATTTTCAAAAACAGCGTTTAAATGTTTCTGTGAGTATACCCTAATTTAGTTTTCAAATTGAATAATGAAATAATTTAATTTTAAATGGGTACATAAATTAATAAGGTTTCTTCAAACTCTTGCCTCTCAAAACATGTTTCTTAATAGAAGTTATTTATTATAACCTAGAGATGGCTGTTTCCGATAGCCTAGAGGTGGCTGTTTCCTATGAGAGCCTTTATTTAATATATTGGCAATATGTCACTGGACTCCACCAGTGGCATTTACATTTTTAATATTTTTCCCCAATGTTTTAGATCTGCTCTTTTATATTTAGCTAATAATAGAGAAATCTCTGGTATCCTATCAAATATAATAAGTATAGTTGGTGGGCTACATCTAATACATTGGCAATCGGGACTTCACCTATATATAAAGTTCTTTCTATTTCTTGACAGTTGGGGGAACCCTTTTGCAAAAGCTGGCAGATGCATTATCTCTATTAAAATAGAAGAGGTAAGACCACAAAAAGTCAAGAGAAAAAAAAGACATTGTAAACAGACTGTTTGGCATTAGGTGCATGAAAGGTGAAGATAAAACTCATTCAGTAATGGCTAATAGGCAGATAGTGCAGATAGATAGGAACACTGAAGCTAAACCAAATACATCACAAGCTAGTGTCTAGACTCTTATAAAAGAACTAATTAACAGGGCTGTAGGTAGTAACCAAGTGTTTCTGTAATTACTGTTGAGAAAAGTCCCTTGTTCTATGCTGCTGTCACTGAGTAGGAATTCATAATCTTTTAGGAAATCTTTTTGTTTTATTTATTCACAGCAAAGTTTTTTGCTCTTTGATGACATGACATGTATGGTCCTTTTCTGCTGTCAGCAATTAGGAGAAAGTCTCAACAGAGCAAGAAAGCTTTGCGACACAGAACATTTGCCTGAAATGTTCCCATGTGAGCCATGAGCTTGGGCACACTCTGAAAAGGGGGAAAAATAAGGCTTTTGTTAGAGTGACAGGCAGGCAACACAGGCAAAGTTTAACCTAAATTCTTTCGTTGATATTGGAAAGTCATAAGCCTTCAGATGACACTGGCACATTCAACACGCTGTGTGATCTGGGACTCTAGTGTTTGTATCGCTGTGTGAGTATGTGTACAGTGTAAACATTTTATGAACTGCAGTTTCTGATCCATCGGTCTGTCTGGGCAAGAATGTCCCTTGATACTAAAAAGAACAGCAATCAGGACAGAATTGGTCAATGCGGCATGTCTAATGGTGGGAAGATATTTGAAGGACTCACTATAGACACAATAGACTCTCTAAATAGCCTCTTTGCACCCTGAGTCTTATTGCAAACAGGTTCATTAAGGAGAGACATTCTGACACACAGCATCACAGTAATGAAAGTAGCTCTGTTTTTCTAATATTGTGTCTTGCCACTTCAGTTATGCTGCTGGTACAAGATTTCCCTTGTGTTGTTGTATATTTCTCCAGAAGAAGAATCAGTCTTCATAGAATATACAATTATTTTGTACAGGAATATATAACTCATACCTAAGATTCAGTCCTTCCTGTTTATGTGAACTAGTGTAAAAATAATTGGCAAACACATCTTTGAAACCCCAAAATGCTTACACTTTCAATTTGAAAGGCTTAAAGATGTGGAAGATACAGTTATAATAGGAAAATAATTATATGATGCTCTAATAAACTTTTTTGGATGCATGAAATACTGTCAAATATTGTCCATGATCGAATATAAAATGAAATATTAGTATGCTTTTCCCCATGTGATATCTTTGGGTTTTTTCCTTCTTTAGGTTTCAAAGTGTAAGTTCATAGTGGAGGAAAAACACAAAAGGTTAGTCTGCCCTGCTTTACATATAAGTACTGTGTGACTTTTTAAGCTGTTGGATTGTTTAATTTGCACCGTGAACATTATGACCGCAGGAAAAAAAGGTAATATTGGTTTAAAAGTGGATATGGAAAATTTAATGTGCTCAAGTGGGAACAATGGCATATTAAAAAAAAACCCACTTATGACACAGATCTAATAATTCACTTGCCCCTGTAGGACTGGGGTATCAGCTCTGATGCCGCTTGGTAGTTTATTTTTATATACACCCCTGGTCCCTGTTGTATATCCTGCATGTGGGTTCCACAGAAAAGAAAGAAAATAACCTTTAGGGAAATCAGCTTAGAAACCTTTCATTAAATACACTGTGCTTCATATCATGTCGTTCACAAGATCTCCAAGAAAGATAGAAAGTGTTATCAGAGTGCATGTGTAAAATACTGTATTTGAATACTATAATTTGCTTTAAGATTAAAGACTATGAGTATAAGCATATTAGGTATTTCATTATTCACTTATGCCTAATGGATAATGCAGCAGGGGTCTTTCTCTTTTCTGTTTTTTCTGCTTCCTCCTTGCAGAGAAATGCAGTGCTTTAACTTTTTTTTACGCTAAAAACATTCTTGCCTTACTAATCATTTCTTTCTTTTATTGATGGGGAGGGGTTCCTTAAATGAGTCTGATTATTACTTCTTTTGTAAAATGGATAGATTTTTTTTGGCCTTTTACAAGTAGAAACATTGACTAAAAGGCACCTATGTTGTGCTGAGGAATAATAAAACTTAAAATTATTATTTTGGCAGAGACAGAAACATGGTACATTTGTAATTGAGAAGAAAGATGCTGTTATTAAGCTGGACATCAGTAATTACTTTTATGAAACTGAATCTCTGGTTTACCATCAGGGTTCATGTATTATCAGTAGTTGGCCTTTAAAAACCTTATAATTATATGCCTTATAATTTTTGTTGACTATTCATGCAGCATGTGCCAGGCATGCCAAGTGCAACACCACTGTGCCTATACATGTAGCTGCTTTTTCACTAATGCAGTACAGACAATAGAATTAAAACCAGTTGACTGCAAGCAATATAGAAGATATTTTCTGAACACCATTAAGGGTTAAATTACAGGATGTATTTTCCTAGCTACATGAGGCTGACAAATTTACGAACTCAGTGGCATTCACAGGCCTGATTCTTATTTGCTTTAAAGCTGCTTTGCACTGTGGTGGCCTAAAAGTATAAATCAGTCTCAGTGTGCCTCTCTTTTTTGTAAAACTGAATGTAAGTACTCACCACCTTCTCCTCATTCCCTATTTACCACGTTCCTCCCCACCCTCTCACCCACCAGCCAAGTCTGATGTTCATCAGTATTCTTTATGTTTAGTGGAGGTGTAGCAGATGTGTTTTGTGTGGTGGCAAGTTCAATCCCTGTGTACTTTAGAGGAAAAAGGTGAAGGTTCTCTTCTACCTTTATATGAGCAGAGGATGGACCACATGACAGATATTAGTAACCTTGTTCTATGTGCTATTGGCAAGTGCTAAGATAGTAATAACTAGGGCAATATATGAACCTTTGTGGAATAGAACAAAAAGTTATTGTTAGGGGCCATTAGTATATTCCCTTTAGGAGCTGGCATGCTTTTAGGTGTTGTTGCGTTTGAGTGGCATGTAGGTCACAAGGCCAAATTCTATCTACTGAAGGGAAAGAGACGGACAGAATTCCTACAAGCAGGTGAATATGGCATTAAGAGAAGTTAATATACATGCATATCATGGCTGTGAAGAAACCCAGGGAAAATTTTTCAGCAAGTGTTTTCCTAAAAGTAGGACTTAACTTCATGTGGATATGTAGAGACCATGGTTAGTTTCAGAAAGTTTATATATATGATCAAGAAAAGGGGAGCCATCTATACTCATTGGAAGGAGCATTTTGAAGACCTTTTTAATCAGACTCTGCTGTTGAAAAGAATGTTCTTAACTCCATCCTGCAACACCCTGTCAGAAACGATCTCAGAATCCCTCCAACCCTTGATGAGGTGAAGAAAGCCTTCAAGCAGATGAAGATTGGCAAGGCACCTGGAGCTGATGGCCTGCTGAAATCTTCAAGCGAGGGGAGAGGAGCTCACATCACAGCTTCATGCCCTCATCTTAAGGATCTGGAATGATGAGAAAATTCCAGGTGACATAATGGACGCTATGATTGTGACAGTCTTCAATAAAGGAGACAAATCTGACTGTGAAAGTTACAGAGGGGTCGCCTTGCTGTCCACAACAAGAAAAATCATTGAGAACCCTCCTGAACCATCTCCTTTGACTTGCTGAAGAGCTCCTAATGGAATTTGTGTGGGTTAAGGGCATCAAGAGGTATGACTGACATGATCTTCATTGCTCTCCAGCAGTAGGAAAAAACCTGGGAACAATATAAACCCCTCTGTGTGGCCTTCTTTGACCTTATGAAAGCCTTTGACTCGGTCAACTGAGAAACACTATGGAGGATCCTCCTGAAATATGGATGTCCATCAAAATTCATCACCTGGTTCACTGCCATCACAGATCTCTTTGAGGCTAAGGCAGGAATTTAAGCAAGGCCTTGTCATCGCTCCAATGCTGTTCTTGATATTCCTTGTCATATTTTCCTTGATATTCCTTGCTACATCTGACCACCGACAAGCTTCCAGTTGGAGTGGAGCTAAACTACTGAATGGATGGTAAGGTGTTTAATCTCAGCCGACTCCGAGCCAAAATCAAGACCACATCGACCTCAACGGACTTTGTTAAGGCCTTGCCTGTTTTAGTGCAACAAGTCCTCTGTGGCTTAAAGTACTCAAGTGAGACTGAGGACAGTGAAGTGGGCCCAAGAACTGGGAGTTTATACCAGCACCATCTGATGTGGTAAGGGTGGGATGTTAAGGAGTGGTGGAGCCCCATAGGAAGACTTGCAGGAAGATCTTGGAATTATCATCAGTCCCATAACTCCAGCTCCCATTAGATTTGTATTACTATCTAATAAGATGTGGTAGGCGAGACCACATCATCAGAGGTAGAAGACCGCAGTGTTCTTGAAGCTAACTCAGTGGCACAGGTCTGCCACATCCCGGGAAGGCAGGGCCCACAACCCTATACAGTGACACATTTACAGACAGACAAGAGACCTATCGTCTCTGGCCTTAGACATCAAGATGCTGACGTCAGTTCAGGCCCTGGATGTGGTAAAGGTGGAGTATAGGGGATGTTGGAGCCCCATGAAGCCAGGGTGTGGGATCCAGAGAGTCACCTGCGAGGGAACTGTCTCCCAGGAAGATAAGACCAAGCCTTGGCAGGCTAGAAGGAACAGCTACCAGAATATGTGGATGACACACGCAAGGACCCACCCTGTCATCACCAGTGAATAGGGAGTTGGCCAAGAGGGGACCCAAGCCCTGCAACATGTGCCAGCAACACTTACAATGACAACAGGACACAGAAAAATGGGACTCGCAGAAACAGCATGTTGCAGAACGAACGAAGAACTCAGAACCATCTACCCCATATAGAAACATATGCCTGAGCTGCAACAGAGTCTGTTGATCCTGGATAGGCCTCATAAGCCATCTTGGGTCCAGAGATAAGGCAGTCATGGAAGACAATCATTCTCAACTGTGAAGGATTGCCAATGATGATATATGAACAGTTGGACCCTACCCTTTTGTGAACCTCCACAATAATCTGCTGAGGTCTTGTGTCCTCTATGGGCGCATCCACACAAGCTCGGACATCCAGGGGTCTAAAAAAAGGAAAGTATAAAAAAGCGGAGCAGAGCATGGTCCCTGACTGTACCCTAAGGCAACCGGAGGCTGGGTCCTCCATAGAGATGCTCTGGCTGCCAGAGCGTCTCTATGGTTTCTCCTCACCCTGGTGCTGAAACATGTGACTGGCCAGGCCACGTGTTTCAGCAGCAGGGCTCCGGTGCCGGTGAGTAAGGGGTTGGAGGAGCTGGAGGAGGGGGGAAGGGACTATGGGGGGGACCCCCAATGGCCCCACCCACTCCCCCGGCCCCTGCTGGGACTGGCCTCTCCCCCTGCCAGTTCCCCTGAGCTCTGCCGGGGATGGCCCCTCCACCCACCAGCCCCTGCAAGGCCCCTTCCCCCTGCCGGGGGTAGCCCCTCCCCCCCACCAGCCCCCTCGAGTCCCTCAAGCTCTGATGGGAATGGCCCCTCCCCCCACCAGTCCCCCCAAGGCCCCTGACCCCTACTGCTGCCAGCCCCTCCCCCCACCCCATACTTGAAAAAAAAAAACAACCCCCCCCGGGCACTTACCCGCAGTTGAAGCTGCTGTCCGGCTGCCTGGGGCCCTGCCCACACAGTGCCGGGCAGGCTGACAGCCCCAGCTGCCCCAGCCTGAGCCCTCCTGCCCCTGCACTGTCCTGTGTTCCCCAGGGGGCTCTGCCAGGAGGCCCTGGAGCCCCCCCACTATCCCTGCTTCTAAGGTAAGCAGAGGCTTTTTTTCCCATTCTTTTCCTGTTCTTTTTCTGTTTGTTTTTTTTTAAGTGATGGTGCCTGGGGTTGTTGGAGTAGACTTGGGGGCCTGGGGGTGCAAGTTGGGGGCTGAAGCTGGGTGGGGAAGCCATTGCAGGGTCTGGGGGAGTGGGGGGGCTGGGTGGGGCAGCCAGTGGGGGGGCTGAGGTGGGGCATGTGGGCCTTGCAGGGGGGGCAGTAGCCCCTGTGGGGGCCATTTGGCTCCCATTGGGGGGCCATACCCCTTGTGTGGGGGACAAACCCCCTGTTGGGGGGTGTAGCCCTTGTGTGGGGGCTGAACCCTCTGTTGGGGGGCTGAACCCCTTGTGTGGGGTCTGAACCCCATGTTGGGGAGCTGTAGCCCTTGTGTGGGGGCCATCGCCCTGTGGGAGGGCAGCAAAATATGTATTCATGAAACCTGTATTTAGAGTTCACTTTATTATTATGATAAGAAACTTGCTTTAACACTGTAGATGTACCAATAAAACATTGTCCAACTGATTGCTGTCTCTGTCTCACTCTCTCTCTTTATAGTGCTCTTTTGTTTTACTTGTGGAGGAACATGGATTTGGGGGTAGTTTAGAGAGTGATTTGGGGATTTTTTTTTTTATAAGGGATTTTTCAGTTTTCCAATAGGGAACACCAGAATTCCTGCTAGGGAGGCCAGTGGCAGGACCCTGCCTGCTCAGAGCTGGCACCTTGGACCTAGCTGGCTATGGCTGACCTCCTGGCCAAATGGGGCCAGGAGGACATGCTTTGACAGTTCAAAGCAGGCCACCACACCTGGAACATCTTCCGTGTGATAGCTGCCCAGATGGCCAGGCAGGGGGCACAAATGGCAGTAGTGCCGTGCAAAGGCCAACCCTGCAACTGCAGTCCACTGGCGGCTGGCCCAGAGGGGCAGATGCCTCTACCAGCTCTGCAGTCCCAATCTGGGTCTGGCAGGTGCACAGCAGGTCCCAGCCAGGCAGCAGCCCCCACTGCCAGACTGCTGCAGTGGGTAAAGGGTGCAGGGAACTCTCAGGGCTGCTTCAGCAGTTCAGCTGGCACAAGGGGTAGTGTCCAAAGGTACCAATTGGCTGGGCCTCAGAAGCTCCTGAGAGCTAGTAGTCCTGAGCTACTTGCCAGGGCAGCTTTTTATACTGCTGGGGCCAGGACAGGGCAGCATTTTATACTGCAGGGGACAGCACAGGTGCTGACCCTGGGCTCTAGCTCCCCCTGGCTGGAGATCTGGGAGGAGCCAGGCAGGGTTATTTTGCCCCTAGTGGCACAATTTGCTCCACAACAAAGTGCATGTCTGAGTATGTGCACTGAGGCAAAAAGCCCCGGCTCAAATTTGCACTGCTTTTATTTGAGCTGCTGCAAGTGCACGTGCTTGCATGTGTGGATGCGCCCTATCTGGTCAAAATCCTCACTATTGTGATGGACACTCACAATCAACATTCTTTTCTTCCAGGTTCCTAGAAAATTTATGTATACGCTGCCATTTCTAGAAAATGGTCAGGTCTATAGAAATACTCTGAAATGCTTGTTGATATAAAGGAGCTTAAAAGCATCTTACCAGAAATGAAAAGAAATTGTCTTGTCATAGGGGTTAAATAAAAAGAAAAGAAAAAGAAAACCTGGTCAGATAATGCATTCTGTAAATTCTAGTGCTATGGTATTTTGCTTTTTTTACCTTTTTGTTTGTTTGTTTAGCACATCTCCTGATAATATACTGCTACAGGAAAATATTAAAGGAAAAACAAAAAGCAAACAGATATAGTGTACATGACTCCAACAGGTTAAATCAGGACTATCCAACTGGTAGCCATTTGGCTGCAAGCAGCCCATGAGGGGTTACATTGCAGCTATGATGTAAACACAGAAATTCATTTCATTATCTACCTTATAGTTAGAAGGGACTAGACATTGATTACTGTATTTATTTTAATGTAAGATGACCCCCCTAATATAAGATTCTGTATTTGGAAAATGTATAAATTTGTTGTAGTTTTCCAGGAACAGAAACGAATTATTGGAAGTTTGCCTTCAATTTGTCCCCCTCCCTCTGCTACAGTAGGTAAAATAAATCGGAGGGGGGGAAGGGGTTAGGTGGCCACATTGCCCTTTACTTCCCAGCTTCCTCCTCCTGCAGCCCCTTCTTTCCCCGCATTCCTGTCAGACTCTGCTCTCCCTGTGCACATGAAAGTGAGGAGCAAATTTGAAACACTGACTTGGAAATAAATATGCCTGTAGTAATCTGCATATGGACAAATTGCCATGGGTACCCATCAACTTATTTTGCCGAGAATTGATACATTTTACTGTTTATGAAACAGCTGCAAGTTTTAGCATGGGTACTCCATAAATACACTTTTAAGCAGCACTTTTATACCTTATGTATATTGCAAACTATTCACAATATTAGTCCAAAACCAAAAGGCTCATGATTTTACCATATAGGTAATTGGACTGGTAAATGATGCTGCCCAATGCACCCCCAACAGAGTCAACAGCATTTCAAGCCATGAGGACCCCACAACTCAGCACTGGTCAGTATGTGTATGTACTCCAGATACCCCCACAAAGGAGCCATGTGCTAATTAGCCCACACTCATGACTGAAACTAGGTGTTCTTGTCATGAGTCCTGGGATCCTCCAAAATTTTACATGCAAATGAGGTGCTGGGCAGCCTGGAAGGTGGGGGTCACACTAAGTATATGTGACAAGCTGAGAGAGAGGGCAATGGAAGGCTTCTGGGTGAACTGTTTGAGGCCCTGTTAGGTGATGTTTGCCACGCATTTAAGGCTGGTGAAGAAACAGGACTCATTGGAAACGGGAAAGACAGTTACAGCTAAGCTGTGGGAATGAAGAACAAGCCAAAATATATTCAGTGTAGTGGCACTGAGGGGGACTGAGCATAATTGGCACTACCACGTATCTTTTTCAGATGGGCTGCACTAGCCTGTCCTTGTGGTAGGTTCCCATCAGTATGTTTGCCCACTGTGGGCCATATGTTTTATAGTCATGCTCAGTGTTGTCTGAATTTAATTAGTTTCCATTACTGATTACATAACTGCTTTTTGGCAGTTTAGTAATTGGCAAAGTATTTAAGGAGGTTTCCTTGTATGTAAAAATAATATGAGGAGCTTTTTCTCCATGCTGACTGGGTGGAAAAACCTTGTCTAATATTTGAGTAAAGACAGTATTTTGTATGGATTTGGTTTGCTTATTTTTCATTGTTAATTACTGCTATTGTGATAAGGTTAGCTCAATGAAATATCTTTAATATGTTCAAGACATAACAATCTCTTCTGGAGTAAGTTCCAGATTCTTGGGCCAAAGTCAAGAAAGTTCTTTGTCCTTACCACATAGATTTTCCTCTTGAGATTCACATTTCCTTGTTCCAGTGGCACATAGCTGTTGAAAGAGATGATCTTTTAGGGAGTTTGGTCCAGTCTGAATAAGGCCTTTGAACATGAGGATCTAAACTTGGCATTTGACCCAGTATTCCATGAGGAACCAATGAAGGGAGCAGAGTACTAGATACACTGTTGTGAAGCCATGGTAGTTAGCTTTAGTATTTTTATACCTTGGCACAGAGAATTGCATTAAGCAGGCCTGAAAGTCAAATGTTGTAATCTTCACAATTGAAAATTGAAAAAGGTGTTTCTAGCACATTGGCTGTCATGGTATCGACAGACTACAAGAAGTCTAGATAAAACCCAGGCTGTCTACTATGTTTTGTGATCTGAGGGTAAATGTCTTCAGGAAAAAGAATCTTTTAGAAGTGACAAATACTTTCCCCTCTCTTGCATAAACATCCTTGCAGTTTTTCTAAGATTTAATGTTTTTCAGCCCTTTCTTTATCCATTTGTTGTTTTCAGCCAAGTCATTGAAAGTGGGAAGATGGTGCAAGTTGCATTTGAAAAGAAGATGATGGCAGTACATTCTGTATTCTCTGGCATTTTATTCCACACAGTTTCAGTGTTGTGCTGTATCATTTTATAGATGCTGAACAAGTTGAAGGTAGTTTAATAATATGAGTATGGTTGTGTGATCACCACTCTTGTCTCCCTTCATATCCTTCTGTCAAACTCACTTGTTAAAAGGCACTGTCAGCTGAAAATGGCTAGACAATTGATAAGATGTAATTAGTGCTTATTGTCATGTTATCATGCCCCACACTTCCCCTTTTGCTTCTCTTCCCATTTTTTTTTTTTTTTTGTTCTCTGCTAACCAGGTTTGTAAATCTTTGGGTAACAGGGCTGTCATCTTAAGTGTTTGTGCAATGGCTAGCACAGTAATGGCCAAGCCTTGATTTGGGCAGCCTGGAGCTCTACCATAAAGTAATAAGAAAAGATAAATCAGTTACTGCCAGTAGCATGTGCTGCCTTGTAGCTTAACCTGAGAGGTGTTCAGGGTGTCAGTGCTGCACAGTAAAGTTGTAGGCAACCTATAATAAATTGTACAAAGATTCCTTGTATTAACATCTGTTGATATCTATCTGTCCCAGTTCTGTCCCCCCAGCACTTGAATTTTCTTATTTTATGTTATTCTGTTACATTTTCATAGTTTCTTGACAGCTTGTAAGGGGTGGTGGTAAAGGGAGAGCATCAGTGACTCTGGTTAATGAGTGTTTATAGACAGCATGTACAGACATTCAGTCTCCCAAGAGAAACTCTCCCAGGAGTGATTTAACCCTGGTTGTTCCCAGGTTATTTTTTCTCTTGGAGCGGCCAATTTTACTTTGGGAGAAAAAGCCTGAACATCTGTACTCTCAAGGTTTCTACTAGGAGAGCAGTAACTCTCCCAGGAGAAACTGAATGTCTGTACAAGGCCAGAAATTTACTACATCCTCTGTTTCATGATGCTTTTGTTGGACAGAATTACCTTCAAGAATGTTTTGTAATTTGAGTCTGTGAGCATCCAGGTGAAGACAATTGCGATGGTTATTTTTTGCCTGGAGATTGTTGCATTAGTCTGATTTAGGTCCAGGCCAGTAAACTATCCTTATGTTATCTACATCCATGTCTACTTCAAAAAATTAGATCCAGTGTATGATTGGAGGTGTCTGTCTATCCATCTGTCTATGTAAGTGAGAGGGAGTGTGCACATCTCTTATACCATTGTGTGTGTCTTTTAGGGAATACACCTGAAGGCAGCATTTAAAATCTAGGCAGTTGCAAAGGGTCTCATGTAACCACTGGCCCAGTCCTTTTTTGTGTTCCATATTGCATGCTTCCCATTATCCCTTTCTTATGCTTCATTTGTCAGGAGTGCCAGGGATTCTAACTCTACTCCGTATCTGTTCTCTTACTTGAGTCATACTTTGGAAATGTCCTTATGAAACCACTCCTGTTTGTCAGCAGTGTAAGAACGCAGTGGATGCCTGGGGTGCTTGCGCATATAGGGGCAGTGGCGACTCCTAGTTGCTGCTGCTGCTGCTGCTGCAATCACAGTCATGCAGCTATGGCAAAAGCCATGTTTTTGCTCCCCTGTCTCCATCAGCACTTTGGAAGTTTGCCCCTGTCGCCTCACCCTAGTTATGCCACTCCTGTTAGAAACTGAGGATAATAAGCTACACCTTCAGTAAATGAAATGTGCTTAAGCTCTTCAGCAGGTGCAGGAGCCCACCATGCTCCAAGCTGCAGAACTAGGAAGTTATGCTAAGTTGAAAGAAATTAACCTCAATTAAAGGGAATATTGATTGATAGTTACAGAGATAAATATGATATATCACTCAGGAAAAAACTACATTAAAAGAACATTAAAGTTGTGACAGAAAACACTGAAAGTGAGGAAATTCATGGTGAAGGGTGAAATGTAAAATTGTTTACCTTTTAAAAAAAAATTCTAGAGTAACAGAACACAGTAAGGAATTAGTTAAGAATATACCCCATTGTGCCTAGATATTAGGATTCTAATCTTCAGGGTGTGTTCTCATCTTGATTTGCAGATTTTCTGTAGCTCAGATCTCATTAAGCATGTTGAACTAAAAAAGTATGATGCTTTTCACCTGTGAACTTCTTTTTTTTTCTCCCAATTTCAGTAGGGGTTTTTTTTTTACTTAGTCTCAAATTCTTTTGCAAGAAACTTTGAAGTTTTATATGCAAATAATAGTCATCTTTATTTTTAATACAATGATGTTATGTGCTAAATATGGACATGATTAGTCATGTACACCAAGGAGTGTGTGGGACGAACCTTTCACCTGTGATACTCCCAGGCATTAAAGAAAAAAAATGGGTAGTATCTCTCAGCAGTAGTAGGTCACTTAGCTTTTCTGTAGGTCAGGTAATAATTAGGGCTGTGTGAAATTTCGCCAGCTGTTTCGTTTTGATGCTGTTTCAACTAGTTTCAAGCTTGAAACAGTGAAATCAAAATGAAAGGCTTCAAAACAGCCTCAAAATGAAATGAGGGCAGTTGAAACATTTCGAAAGTTTCAAAACATTTCGAGTTTCGATGCTGGGCTTGCTTACAGCTAAAGAGAAACTAAGGAGAGGGAGGGGGAAGAGGGGGGAAGGACTGCTCTTATATTGACTGTGTAGCTGACCAGTGACTGTGGACCTTCCCTGAGGTCCCTTCCAATCCCAGTGCTCTGGGGGAGGGACAGAAAAACAGCATAAAAAGCATTGTTTGAACTGAGCTTTCTCTTTGCCTTCACACTTACAGGTGATACAAGTTTTGCTCTGAACAGTTTGAGGTGCAGTTTCCCAGAAACCCCTGCACCTGTCTTCTTGAAACTTGGCAAGCTTCATGGCCTCAGCAGGGGCTACCATGCCTGCAGGTTTCACCCCGCTGCACCTTAACACACACACAAAGTCACATATCACGAATTTTGCTTGTCAGCAGCCTGGGGTGCAGTTTCCCAGAAATCCCTGTACCTATCTCCTTGAAACCTGGCAGACTTCATGGCCTCAGCAGGGGCTAGCATCCCTGCAGTTTTCACCCCACTGTGCCTTAACACACACACGTGACACGAGTTTTGCTTTCAAGATTTGAGGTGCAGTTTCCCAGAAACCCTTGCACCTATCTCCTTGAAATGTGGCAGGCTTCATGGCCTCAGAAGGGGCTATCATCCCTACAAATGTAATCTGAATCAGGTAAGAAGTGACAAAGGTATAGGCAGTTTCATGCTTACCCATTATAGCCTATGGTCAAAACAGCGAAACAGTTTTGACGAAACGAAACAGAACAGTGGTTTCAAAACAAAACGAAACTCGAAACAAAACACTGTCCAATTGAAATGGTGAAACAGAAGTTGAAATGAAATGGTGCTGTTTCGCACAGCCCTAGTAATAATGTACAATATCATTCACTTATGTGCAATTTCAGTGCATGTCAAAAGGTCAAGATTCTGCTCTGTTACATCGGTAGAATTACAGTATTCAACAGAATTGTTTATTTCATGCAAAACTGACAGGTAATCAAAGCAGGATAGTGTCTATATGGAGATACAGTTGGGTACACCTAACTGTATCTCCATATAGACACTATCCTGCTTTACAAGTTACATCCTGTAACTTTAGTCGGTGTATTTCCATCAGGTAAAAAGCAGCAGCCATAGGCAGGTAAGTGCTGGTCCTTTGGCCTCCTCACTGAAAGCAGCTGCAGTAGGGAGCCAGGGAGTCATCCCTTCCATTGAGAAGCTGCACTGTTTTTATTCTTCCATCTCTACCCAGAGCAGAGAAGGGGAAGTGATAATTCCATTGAAAGGCCACATTTAACAACCATCTCTTAGATGATGATATACAGTAAAAGCTGTTATCTGGCATCCCCCAGAAACGGGGGATGCCAGATAACAAAATATGCCAGTTAATTGAGCAGCTGTGCCCGCTGCTTCTCTCACGCATCTGGGGTGTCCCTTTGCCCCTCCCACAGCATCGCTGCATCTCCCACAGGGCCCTGCCGACCCTACGGGATAGAGAGGCGAGTTCCGCACAGCCCTGCACAGCCTGGTATGCCCCTGGGCCGTGGGGGCTCAGCAGTGCAGGCTGCTTTGTCCTGAACCATGGGGGCTCAGAGAAACCAGAAGTGCCATGGTGGGCACTTCCGGTTTCACTTTATCTTACAAGCTGGCATGCCGGTTAGTGGAGCATTCTGGCTTGTAAGATGCTAGATAACAGAACTTTCACTGTATGTGTTCCTAGAGAATTAGCACAGTTGAACCCCATTGAAAGGAATGACACTTCTCTATAAGCTCAATGAAGCTTCATTATAAAGAGTGACAGTCCTCTGAAATGTAAGTAGTATGAGACCTTCACTTCAATTTAACTATAAGCGAAGTTTCATTCTAACAGTTTACCTTAAGATGTCTCTTTATAGTTTCATATGGTGTGGGGAGGATGGGGAGAAAGAACCTGTAAAGGCAGAAGAGTGCTTATCCTCACAAAGCCCCAGTGGTGATAAGAAGCTTTTGGTAGGGGTACACTGCACAGTTATATTGTCTATTGTATATTGGAAATTTTTAACTAAAAAATAACACCCCTGTCTCCCCAACTCAAATAAAATTTAACTAGGGATAAATGAGTCTCAAATGGGCTAGTGCTGTTTCTGAAAGTTCATCCAAATTCACAATTGTATTTTTGTCTGAACAATCCGAATAGGGTGACTGTTTATTTTTATTGGATAAGCTTTTGGACATCAAGTGCCTTTCCTTAAGATCTGAGGAAGCTCTCTCATCTATACAGTTGGTCCAAGAAAAGATATGACAAAAAATCTTGTCTCTTGTATATTTCCTGAACCATAATGTCTGTAACAGCATAGAAAATTTGGAGTGGAAAGGACCTAAAGAGTAGGCCTGTGCAAATAGTGAAGTATTTGATTTGGATTTGGATATGGATTTGGCTGATTCGGAGGACAGTGATTCGATTCAGATCACTGTCCCAAATTGATTCAGCCGAACTGGCTTCGGAAGGTTTGGCACTGATTCGGTGATTCAGCCATAGACTATAATGGGGAATCACTGAAATACCTATAACCTTGTCATTTTTTGGCAGATTTGGATGAAATCAGCATGGATGGTAGCCCCTTCTGAGGGCATGAAGCCTGCCATGTTTTAAGGAGATAGGTACAGGGGTTTTTGGGAAACTGCACCTCAAACTGTTCAAAGTAAAACTCATGACATGTGTGACTTTGTGTGTGTGTTAAGGTGCAGTGGGATGAAAATTGCAGGGATGGTAGCCCCTATTCTCACCCTTACAACTCTACTGCAACCAGTAAGCCTCAGGCCTCTCAAAGATCTTACAGGTCTGACCTTTCCCCAGCTAGGTGGCTGGAGGCTTTCAGGCACCTCCTGTTCCTACCCGCCTTTCACCAGGGAGGTTCGTGCCACCGGCAGTCCCCACAGGTCCCTACCCTGGCAGGGTGCAGTTTTAGGTCATGCTCAGGATGATGTGGCAGGGTGCAGTTTTAGGTCATGCTCCTCCTCCCCATATAGCCCCAGCCCATACCTCCAAGTTCTTCCTAGCATGGGAGCTCAGCAGGTAGATGTTCTTCCCCTGCTGGCTGGTGAGAAACTATACTGTCACCTCCAGCTCTGCGAGGTGAGAGCTGCCCTCATTAGCACCTGTCCTGACACATACATAGCCCCTCGTGTGGGCACGAGGCCTGCCAGGTTTCTGTGAAACTACACCTCAAACTGCTGAAAGCAAAATTTGTGTCACGTATGTTAAGGGGTAGGTTGTAGCCGTGTTGGTCTAAGGACATAAGCAGACAAGGTTCTTTGTGTCAATCTGATACCTTTTATTAGACCAACTGAATAGTTGGAGAAATTCTTCTTTGCAAGCTTTTGGGTTTACGAACATTTTGGCTTTTGGGTTACCCAAACATCAGGCTGAGGAAGCATCTAGTTGGTGTGTGTGTCTTCCTGAATGGAAGGAATAGTAAAGAAGCCAGAGGCTGGCATGTAATGCAAGAAAGTGGATCCGCCTCTTCCACATCCCTTCGCCTCTGCCCTTCTGCCTCCCTGACTATTTACCAGCACCTCCATCCAGTGATCAAGGGTTTTGGTGCTGCGCATGCTCCTCTTCATCCTCAGGTCGCACATGTCCACCAGCATATGGACTGTACTGGACTGCAATGGATCCAGCAGTTTCTTGATGCCCTCCTTCAGCCACCTCACCAGTGCCTGCACATCTGGTGACAGCAGCTTGCTTCAACCAGGAACATTGATCCCCTGAAACTTCTCCATTTTATTCTCAAGCTCCCTCACTACAGGGGTCACCTGGCTAAGGAGGGCATCGCCAGTGCTGAGGGTCTTGATGGTCTCAAAGAATGGCTTGAGGACCCCCAGGATCTGGGAGATGGTATCCCATTTCGCTTTGTTAAGAGGGCCACTGATCCCAATCTTCCTGAGCAAGGCTATGTCATGGATGGCCTTCTGTTGTTCCACCAGCCTTTCCAGCATCAGGTATGTGGAGTTCCACTGCGTCTCCACATCCTGCATGATTTTGTGCTGCGGGATGCTCAGCTCTGCCTGTTTGTCCCACAGCATCTTGCTCCTCTTGATGCTGCAGTGGAAGTAACCCACCACCTTCCAGCATTTTGAACTGAGCTGGCTGGTCGTGGTAATGACAGTGCCGTCACCAGGGGCCCTCTCCACCTCCCGAGTGTCCCTGACTATGAGGTGGAACTTGTGAGCCACACAACAGATGCCAACCAAGTTGGCATCATGCACCACCTTGACCGTATTGCCCCCATTGTTGGTGACCATGAACCCATGGGTGAGCTTGCCCTGCCCAATGAGCCACCCCTGCACCATGCAGTTTATGGACACCATGATCTCCCTTGCCATATGGGAATCATCCATCACCTCCATTTGAAGGAGAGACCACCTATGACCTGACTGATGGCACCAGTGCCTTGTGAGGGAGAGGTAGGCATGATCTCCACCCTGGCTGCTCCAGATGTCCAAGGTTAAGTGCAGAGCTACCTGTGACCCTGCCTTGTGTAGCTCTTCCCTCAAGTACTCGGAGCAAGCCTCATAGAGGGAGGGCATAACTGTCCTGCTAAAGGTGGTGTGTGCAGGCACTTGGTAGGATGGGGCCATGAGCACCATGAGCCACCTGAACCCTGGATGCTCAACTAAGGAGATGGGCTGGCCATCCAAAGCAAGCATGTCCCCAGTGCTCTGGGTGACCTTGCTCGCCTTGGGAATGTGCCCCCTGCTTTGTCCCCACCTTTCCCCCACTGGTCCAGGGTGATCTGCCTCTGCTTCTTGGGGACAGGGGCCTTGGAGTGAGAGGGGGACTTCTTTTTGGGCATACTCCCACTGGTGCCAGGCTGAGGAGGATCAAGGGCAAGTGGGTGCTGCCTCCTGAGATGCAGCAGCATCGCGGTGGTGGTGAAGTGTTTCACCTCCTTGCCCCAGCTGATCTGCTTCCAGCAGTGCTGGTGGATAGTGTCAGCGTGCCCACCCTTGGGACCTGCTTTTCCTGCGATTCTCTCCTGCCACGACTTTTGATCTTCACTAATTTCTGGGGAGGAAGAGTTGTTATGCTCCGGTACCCGCGAGAAGGAACACGCTGGCCTGATCTCAGGTTAATGGGACTTTATTGTTTACAGCCTGGTCTCACTTTCACTATGAATGCCCGGCAAAAGGGGCCAATTACAGGGATCCACCAAGGAACTCCTTGGGAATGATCACAGGCTGTAGATTAGCCATTAATTGACCATCAGCCGTTAATTACCTAATTAGCGGTCAATTAGCACCGGAACTGGGGATTCCCCACCCCGGCCTTGGTTTTAGTTCGTGAGCGGAGTGCAACTCTCTCCTGGGCTCCCCACTAGCTCCTCCTTTATCTCTCTCTCTGCAAATCCTGACCACCTCGGAGCCACCACCTGTCGCTGCTTCCCTTCTTCATTCCCGTGACTCACCACTGGAGCTGGTTCCTCAGGTAAGTGATGACCGCCCGGGGTGTTGCGATCCCTGTCTCCCGTTGCTGGAGGGGATAGGAGTCTCTATCCCTGTCATTGCCTCTCAGTCTCGCATGAGAGAACTCCTCGTTCTGGCTTCTCACTCGGTGTGTGTCTACAGACGAACTTGGGAGATCTTCTCCTTTTATTCTTCCTTCTGGGTCCTCCCAAAGCATGGTGTTTCCTGGTTCCCAGCTGCTTTACTCTTCGTCAGCTGTTCTCCCTTCTAAGTAACAGAGTCGCAGCCAGGACTCTGTTATAGATAGCATACTTGAGATCATCTGCCACCTCAAAATGTTCCCACACTACACTACCTTCTCACTTCTGGCGTGCGGGTATAGATCCTGTCTTATCCCCTCCACAGTAGGCAGAGGCACAACAGCAGGAGGAGCTGACTCAGCTGAGCCTCTTGCCTCCACAACCTCAACCTTCTCTGAGGTGCTTTCCAGAGAAGTAGACCTGGCTCTAGGGTAACTTTGAGGCATGTGGAGCACAAACTCAGATTCCTCCTTGTTCCCCAGAATTTCTTTTGCTAGGGCACTCAGGTCCCCTCCTTCCAGATCCAGCTCCTCCTCTGGCACTGGGAGGCTCATGCTGGGAGATGAAATTGGGGTGGAAGAGACTGTCATGCTGGTGCTGGTGGCTATTTCTGATGTTAGGGTAGCTGGTGCAGGTGCAGGAACAGGTACTGCTCCCATCTCCTTGCTGCCACTGGCAGCAGAATCCTCATCACTGCCAGGAATGAGGATGTGTCTATGTTTGGGACGGGGGTGGGGAACTTACAGCTCTCCCCCTACTGTCTCTAGCCCCTCTTCCTCCCCTTCCAGAAGACCTGGCACCTGCCTTTCCAGCACGCTTCACACTTCATGCTTTGCTGTGCTGGAAAATGTATGTATGTGCAACTGTAACATCTCTTCTGTGTGTGTGTGTGTGTGTGTGTAAAATTAACTAGTATCTCTTCTTCTCTGTTTACTGTATGTGTAATTAATAATATTAATATCTCATCTCTGTTTACTGTATGTATGTATGATTAATAATATCAATATCTCTTCTTCTCTGATTACAGTATGTGTCTGTAACTAACTAATATCTTTTCTTCTTCTCTGTTTAGTGTGTGTGTGTAATGTATGTGCTTTCCTGTACAGTGATGGATCACACTGCCAGGGAAAACACAACTTTCTTTTAAAGTGTGGAAAAAAAATAACAAGAACAAATAAGAGGTTTTGGGGGGAATAATAAGTTGAAAGAAATGAATTGGATAGGGATAAGTAGAGGGATTCTAGGCAAGGGTAATCAGTAAGCTGTATCCAATCCCTTCCAAGAAGACAGACTAGCAGGAGTCTGACTAGAAAGCCAAGACAGTCCAGTAATACCTTTCAGATGCTGTTGCTCAGGCAGAAACAGCTCACAAAGGTACAGAAAGGCTGCAGACAGAGGTTTATATGCTGTTTCTATGTCCTTCCCATAGAGCCAGAGCACTGTGATTGGAAAAGGACTCAAGAAAAGCTCACAGTCACTGGCCAGCTACAGCTGTCAGTCTCCTGGCCAGCTACAGCTGTCAGTCTCCCCCCTCCTCCCACCGCTCCCCCTCCCTCTTCTCAGTTTCTGTTCCCCTGAAAGACTGCCTTCTGAATCTCCAAATCTTTTCCGAATCAATTCAGAGTTTTTTTGGTCTTCTGATTTGATTCAGATTTGGTGATTCGGTCTCCGACTCCGTTTGAATCTTCTCCAAATCGAATTGGCGACCGAAGCTTTGCACATGCCTAGCTTTGCACACCCCTAGCTTTGCCCTAAGGAGGTAATATAGTCCAACCCCCTACTCAAAGCAGGACCATCCCCAACTTTATCATCCCAACCCTCCAACAGTCCAACCCTACTACCATTCAGTATTTGTCTTTTGTTTTTCATGTGTGGTTAGTGGAGAATTGGAAGTTGAAAGAGGGGTGATTTGGGTGTGGCATGTGTAATAGATGCATGGATTGCTTGAGAAGTAGGTAAGGAAAAAAATCTTTATGTAGGAGGCTGGGACCAAGTTGCAGAGTATGTGCTACCGTGTTGGTGAAATAACAGTGGTATTTCTGATAAAAGATAACAACTTTTCATAGAAAAGGCAGAGAGAATTGTACCCAGTGTGTGTGTGTGTATGTATAAAAATAAACAAGACAGAGAACAGTAGTAAGGTATTAGTTAGGTTAGGATGGGATAAGTGAAATTGTAAGTATTAGGTAGATGGGGATGGACAAGAATTAGTCAATAGGTGAAACGAAAGACAGGCAAAAGGACAAGGAGTGAAGGCCAGTGGTAAGCCAGGTACAATCTTAGATTGTTTAAGGAAAATCACACCAAAAACATGATTTCCATAGAACAAGTGTATTTGTGATTACACTACAGCATGGTGTACAGAATTGAGATGAAAATCTTGTGACAGAGCTTCTGTGACTATATTTCTTGTCTAATCTGGAAATTAAAGTATTTTGTTATATTATGAAAGTGTATTGGGATATCCATTACTAGTGATCATCAGCCATCTCCTAGTTGAAACCTGGAAGTTGCAAGCTTGGGGTCTTATACATTTTAAGTCACGTACATATTGAATAAAGAAGCATGCTATAGCATGTATAAAATTTCATCTCATTCACTATAATTTAGGAGAAGAAAAGAATGAGAGTTTATTTAATAGATAATAGACCATTTAATAAATTAGGCATTTTTGAGGTCATAAGTTCAATTTAGTTATTATAAACCCCCCATCAAGTAAAGTAATTTGTCAATATAGTATATGGAATATTGCATTAAAATGATTGAGGAGCAAATACAACATACTGCTTAGTGCTTCAGCATATAGGTAGGATTGTACCTAAACATTAATGCCCAGATTTTTTAAAAACATCCACACACATCATCTCAGTTCTGCAAATGGGCCTATGAATAACTTTAATCATGACTTGTCCCATTGAATACATAGGAATACTTATATGTATAAAGGTATTTTTATATTTATTTTCAGGATTGGGAACATGATTTCTGTGTGCAGTTAACATAGGTGCACTACTTGGAAGTGCAGATGACCACCTATACACTCAACTGGTCAGTTTCATATACAAACCTTACTTGTGTACATGCTTCTAAAACCCTGGATCTCAGTGTAGATATTTTCATTCGATAAAACAAATGTTGAGAGGCCAAGAATTCACAGATCACTAACTGAAAAGAACGATGACTTGGTTTTCATTATTCTCTTAGACCTATATTAGAGAAATATCCCATATTGTGTAAGCCTTTGTTTTCTATAGGCAAAAGTAAAATCTGAAAGCCCTTTGGAGTTTTAAATACAATATAAATGTCATGCGTAATCATAACAAATATGCACAATGTTTTAAAACATTTGTATTGTATGGAAGCAATTACTGGCACCAAGTGTATCACACGCCCCTCACATGGGCTGGAGCCAAAAAAATGGAGGTTTCTAAACAAAATTACATCTGTGTGGGTGGGAAGAGAGCAAGGTTAACTTTTATTAGGAAGCAATATTGAGCCATATTTTAATGCCAATCACATACTTTTAAAGTCTAATAAATAAGTAATAAAACTGCTTCATGTTTTGGCTTAGGTTACTTTTTCCCTTCATTCTCTGTTACCAGTCTTCCAAGGGAGATCCTTAGACTTTTATAGTAGAAGTCATTAAGACATGACATGTATAAATAGGAATCCAGCTTATAGCAGGCAGCTATTGTTCCATTTGCCTTGTGCCCAATCTGTGGTTGCTAACAGAGGAAAGTATACAGTTTCCTATTTTTCAACATGTTAGTTTTAGTTCCTTAAAATAAACCACAATTGCCCCCCAGGCTTTCATTTCAGAATCATGGAAATGTCAGCATTTTTAAACTACCTGTGATTGTTCCATACATACTTATGAGTGAAGGTATGATTTGCTGTACTGGATACGACCACTGGTCTCTTCCTTTTCCAGTCTTCTGCTTCTAACATTTGATGAAGCTGTCCACAATGTGTTCTTCCATAAGTTAGTGAACCAAGTCTTTTACTGTCTTTTGCCACTCTGTGATCCATTTATATCCACATTCTCATGTGTTAGTTGCCTAGTTTTCCTCAGCTTATACAGCTGCAACTTCCAAAGTTGGGTTCTCCTTCCCCTCTATCTGACCCTAAGCCTGTATTACATTGAGAATGCCTTCATACCAATTAAGCAAAGACCCAATAATTAAGAATAATACAAAACAAATGTGGAGTAGTCTCCCCAACAACATTAGCAACCCCATTCTGACACCAGAGCTTCTACTTCCTGTGAGAAAAGGTATCCTCCTGAGATACTGTTCCATAAATACTATACTATTTGTCAAACAGAGGCATAGCAGCTTAGCTCTGCCCGGGGCAGCTACAGACACATGGATTATATTCAAAAGGACCTTGGTAAATTGGAGAACTGGGCTATCAGATAGCAAAATAAAATTCAGTGAAGACAAATGTAAAATGCTAAATGTATGAAAAAACGACCACATACAAAATACAAATACAACATTGGGGTAACTGGCTTAGCAGTAAGACTGCTAAGAAAGATCAAGGCTCATGGTGGATCACAAACCCAGCATTAGTCAGTAATGGGATGCTTCTACAAAAACAAACAAACAAACACAATTTTATTTTGGGTTGGATTAACAGATTCAATGTACGCAAGCCACACAGGAAGAAATAGTGCAACTCTGCTGTATACTGGTTAGCTGGTCAGCTATTGTACTTTGTCCAGTTTGGGGCACCGTATTTCAAGAAGGATGTAAAGAGACTGGATGGTAACCAGATGTGAATGAAGATGATGATAAAGTTGTTGGAATGTAGCCAGATGAGGAAAAATTGAAGGACCTAGATAGGTTTAGTTTAGAGAAAAAGAGACTGAGGGGGAACATGATAGCAGTTTTCAAATATTTAAAACATTGCCATAAAAAAGATATAGAGAATTATTCTGCCTTACCACAGAGGCAATGGGTTGAAATGGTGTCAAAGCAGATATGGGTTAAATCCCAGGGAAAACTTCCTAACTGTAAGAACCGTTGGAAAATAGAACAAGCTTTTTAGAAAGGTTATGGAGACTTCCTTGCCAGAGGTTTTCAAAAAGAGTCTGAGTAGTACCATATTTACTAGAATTTAAGATGACCCTGAATTTAAGATGACCCACATTAGATTTTACATATGAACATTTATTTTTTTTAAATGTAATTTTTCCATGTATAGAATCTAATAATTGGAGGGTCATCTTTAATTAACCTGCTGCAGGCGGGCAGGCATTGGGGGAGCAGGTGCTTATGCCTGCTTCTATCCCACTGCTGTCCCCTGCCTGCCCCTGGCCCACAGCCTTGGGCTTTCCCCACCCAGCCTCTGCTCTCCCCTCCCCACCCAGGCTCTGTTCACCCCCCTCCTGTGCTTCATGCTAGTAAACTATATCCCCATACTCGCCTGGCTCTTGGAGCATGGCTCCAGCCCAGCCCCATAGCTGCCATGTGGGCTGCATACTGCTGCTATGGGACTGGGCTCAGTGCCCAGGCTGCAGTGTGCATGGAGCCTGCCAGTGTGGAGCAAGGATAATGGGGTAAGGGAGAGGGGCAGATAGGGCTACATGGTGGAAGGGAGCTGCAGGGGGGAGATGGTGGGGTGCAGAAGCAGCAGGGGTGCAGGAGGGCAGGCAACAGCTGTGGCTACAGCCCCAGCCTCAGGTAGGGGATGGAGTCTGAGCCACAGCAGCTGCCTGCCCTTCCCACTGCCCTCATACTCGAGTCTAAGGTGAGGGGCTGAAATGCTAAATTTGGCGGGGGGGTGACCTCACTATAGAATCAAATAAAATGGTATTGAGCTGGGATGCTTTGTAAATAATCAATTTGTCCATATGTGAAGGGGTTGGACAGCAGTGTAGCAATGTGGTTGCAGCAGCAGCGACTTCTGGTTGCTGCTGTGATGCTGGTATTATACAGTCGCAGTCATGAAGTTGCTTGCAGCACTGCCTTCCTTGTTCCCATTTAGCCTCCCAGGTTGGTACCTGAGCTGGTTGCTTTGGTCTTCCTATCTCAATTGCATTTAAAGAAGTCTTACTGAGAGTGTGGGAACAAACCTTCATGATGCATAGGAAGACTAGCAAGTGTGGCAGAAGACCAGCTTGGCTTAGCAGGGAACTCTTCAGTAAGTTAAATCACAAAAAGGTAGCTTATAAGAAGTGGAAACTTGGAGAAATAACTAGGGAAGAATATAAGAACATTACTTGGACATGCAGGGATGAAGTCAAGAAGGCCAAAGCTCAGTTAGAGTTGTAGCTAGCAAGGGATGTGAAGGGTAACAAGAAGGGTTTCTACAAGTATGTTGGTAGCAAGAGGAGGATCAGGGAAAGTGTGGGTCTCTTACTGAATGAGAGAGGCAACCTTGTGACAGAGGATGCAGAAAAGGCTGAAGTGATCAATGCCTTTTTTGCCTCAGTCTTCACAGGCAAAGTCAGCTCCCAGACTACTGCATGGGGCAGCACAGTTTGGGGAGATGGTGAGCAGCCAATGGTGGCAAAAGAAAACAAGTTAGGGACTATTTAGAAAAGCTGGACATGTACAAGTCTTTAGGGCTGGATGAGATGTACCTAAGGGTGCTGAGGGATGTGGCTGATGATATTGCAGAGCCATTGGCCATCATCTTTGGAAACTCATGGAAATTAGGAATGGTCCTGGATGATTGGAAAATGGCAAACACAGTGCCCATATATAAGAAAGGGGAAAAAGGAGGATCTAGGGAACTACAGAGCAGTCAGCCTCACCTCAGTCCCTGGACAAATCATGGAGCAGGTCCTCAAGGAATTTCTAAGCACTTTGAGGAGAAAAGGGTGATTAGGAACAGTCAGCATGGATGCATCAGGAGCAAGTCATGCCTGACCAACCTGATTGCCTTGTATGATGAGATGACTCTGTGGATGTGGGGAGACTGGTGGATTTGGTATACCCTGATTTTAGTAAGGCTTTTGATACAGTTTCTCACAACATTCTCCCAGGCAAGATAAGAAAATATGGTCTGGATGAATGGACTGTAAAGTGGATAGAAAACTGGCTGGAACATTGGGCTCAGAGAGCCCAATCAATGGCTCTATGTCTAGTTGGCAGCGGTATCAAGTGGAGTGCTCAAGGGGTCAGTCCTAGGGCCAGTTTTCTTCAATGTCTTCATCAGCGACCTGGAAGATGGGATGGAGTACACCCTCAGCAAGTTTACAAAACACCTTTCGTAGATGAGTCTATGAATTTCACTTCATAAATCTACTGCATACAAAATATCCTGGATTAAAACTAGACATTGGATTTATGATTATGACCTGCCTGCCATCTGATAACCCCAGGTAGCCTGTCTGCATATTACCAGCTACATTTTATCACTTTCTTCCCCCTCCACAATACTTTTCACACTTATTGTCTCCCATTCCTTTTGAACCTTACTGCCACAGATTTGCATTTTCACAGACCTGCATTTTGCACTTTGCATTTCTACCCAGGAAAGCACACAAACAGCAACAGACTTTCCCTGTGCCTGTAGAAAGGCATTTGTGCCCGAAACATGCAAAAACAATTTTTCCACCTTTTTAGTTGGTGTAATAAATGATATCACATCTACCCAAAGAACCTTGTTTGCCTATGTCTTTAGACCAACATGGCTACAACCAACAATCCTAATGATTTGTTATAGGTATTTAGTTACATTACAGGTACAGGAGTGTCACAACTTACACAGGGGTTAGGTTCCGAGGTCACTGCATAAGGCGAAAATCACGCATAGTCAAATCGCCAGCAGTTTGACTAGCGGCAACTGCTTCTGCCTCCAAAAAATACCCCCGCTGCTGCGGAGCTATGCTTGGAGCTGTGCGGCCGGCGGCAGCAGCGCGGGGTGGTGGGGGGGATGGCTGCGTGCCACTGGGCCACCACCACGCTGCCAAAACCTCCCGCCACGGCCGCCAACTGAAGCAAACTGAAGCCCTGCCCCCCCCCACCCTGCGTAAAGTTGAATTCGCGCAAGTTAAATGCACGTATGACGCAACTGTACTGTAACTTCATATTTCTTCATAACTTCATAATTTGGGACTTTCTTTATTCAAAGACCTAACATATGGATTAATGTTTTGTACTGAATAGTCCATGTGGTAGAATAAAAGGCCTGTTGATAAACAGTTGTGATGCTTCACTGAAAGAATTCTGAAAATCAACTAATACAAATTCACAGGTGGAATACATTGTATTATGTAATTGAGCCAGTCTCTAGAACAATAGAATAGAGCTTTTCTGAAAACAGAATTGTTGTTGGTAGAAGCACCCTTTTGACTCAAAATTGAGTTTTTAGAATGTATAGAAATATTGGCAATGGACAAAGTGGTGTTCAGATTAGGACGGAAGTTTACAAATCACTTTAGTAGAGAGGTTCAGCAAGAATAAGCCTAGGGTTAAGGGCAGCTATATCTTGAGCTGAAGGAAAGATAAAAGGGAATAGGTGACAGCAGCAATAAATAGGGGGGGCAAGAGTTTGTGCGAGTGAGACCAGGATCCAAAGCATTTTAAATAATAGAATAGAACCCAGCATATTTTGTAGTTTTTGTAGTATGTGTCACTGCAAATAATTCATCTCTGGTTTATACTGTCTGCTGTCTATACATACTGCATAGGCTGTTCTTTGTGGTTTACATCATTATCAGAATTCCTTGATGAAATTGCAACCCTGTAATACAGTTACCTGTTTTTTTTTTCTTTGCACATTGTTTCATATTCATTTTGAAAATGTCAGTCTCCTCAAAATTCCTGCTGACCCACAGAGTGAACTCTGTCTAATAAAAGCAAGTACTGTATTGTATAAGTTGAGTTTTGAAGTCCAATTTTTGTCTTAAAAATCGAACTCGACTTATACACTATGCCACATCAAAAAATCAGGGACAGGGCTCGGCTGGGCTGGCCCCATCCCCTGCCAGCAGTGCCGCTAGCAGGGAACGAGGCTGTCAGCCAAGCACCGAGCCCAGCTGAGCCAAGCTTTGTCCCAGTCCCTTGTGAGCAGTGCTGGGTTCGCAAGGATTGGGGCCACACTAGCTGAGCGCTGAGTTCAGCCCTGTCCCTATCCCTGTCCCCTGTGATTGGCACTGGGCTCGGTGCTGCTCACGGGGGATGGGGACACAACTGGGCTCAGCGCTTGGCTGGCACGGCCCCATCCCTGTCCCCTGCAAGCTGCGCTGGCAGCACTGTTCCCAAGGGATGGGGCCACGCCAGCTGAGCATTGAGCTCAGCCCCAATTTATATACCATGCCTATGAAAATCCTTACCTTTCAGATTGGAAAGTCAGGGGTTGACCTGTACACTGTGTCAGCCTATACACTGAAATACAGTAACTATAAAAAAAAATCCCTTTCTGCAGGGAAAGAGGAATGATTTTAATGGGGCTAGACTGTAGATACATGGATCCATCCAATGTCTGTAGATTGTATGCAGATACTGTAAATATGGAGATGATGGATTAATGCTCTTGAATATTTTGGTTGATTTTTGCCTTGTATCCAGTAAAGGAAAAAGCCAATTCTTAATGCTTCTTTTTTTAATTGCCATTTCCTTAATTTATTTGCATTTAAAGAAGTATTTTGTAACTGCTAGTCCCTGCAATATTGGATTAAGCATTATTGCCACTTCAGGCCTGATCTTCAGAAATGGCTCCTAATATTAGGTATCCCACTAAAGGCACATAGGGCTCTGACTATTCAGGAGGGTTAAGCACCCTTATGTGTGACAGAAACCAACAGGAGCTGCAGGCAGTCAACAACTCTGTAAATCAGGCTTCTACATGTTTGAAGCACAGCACCCAAAAACAGAAGCTCTCTATTTTAGAGTTCAAATGTGAAAAATTAGCTATGTAAAATTTGCCCAGTGCTGTACAATGCATTATAAAAAGACCAGGATTAGATTGCAGGAGCATTTGTCTCTAGATCTCATAGTTAATCCAGCAGAAAATTTACTTCACTGAAAAGATTTTATGTTGATTCCACACATACTCGTGATAGTCAGATGTATCCTGTACTCATCAAAAGGCAATTTTAATTACATACAGAGGAGTTTCACTGATCGTGTTTTGGTAAGTGTGGTTGGATTTGGGGCTGAAATGTAAATTCTTCCATGCTTACATAAAAAGGAGCATCCATAGCAGCTTTGTCTGTGCACAAGAGTAGGATTTTTTTAGTGAAGTGAATAGGAAAAGCTAAATTTAGCACAACTATTGTTAAAAACAGGTTTTTGGTCAATGCAGTAGACTCTGAAAACCAGTGTTATACTGTTATATACTGTAGTGTACAAAAAGTATACAATGTTAGCATTGTGTCAGCTTCCTCAGGTATAGGTAAAACCTATAAAAGCTTGAACAGGACATGTAAGAGAATAGATTACTAAAATAGAAAGCATCAAATAACACAAGTATGAATTTCAGCATCAGTGACGTTCAAGAGCATCCCTTTTAGATATGAAAATGTAAAAAAACAAAAAAAGTTTTATGTTATGCTTTTACTTTTTTTTGGTCATACAGATTGTAATAACAAAGTGGGGGCTACATGTTCTGTCCTGACAGGCAGATTTGCAGAAGTCTGCATGTCAGCTCACAAGTGAAATATTCAAGATCATCATCAGTCACTTGAGTAGATTCTATGCCTGGGTTGGGAAATTTTCTAGATAAGTCACAAGTCTTGTCTGTATTACATTAATATTTTAATTTACTCAGACTTTGGTTGTAGGACACATGTTCAGTATATCTATTCATAATCTGTTTGTAGTGAATTCTGCAGATAAACTTAATCGGATGGATCACAGTGTTTAGTATATTTGTTACTGTGATAGATGGATTTCTCTCATTCCTTTATATAGTCTTCCTCCTTGCAACCTTCCCTTCACTATAAAATTTTGTATGGCCAGCAAAAATAAATAAAACAAGGAAAAATAGAAGAAACATTAATTCCATTATACAAAGTTTTATAATGTTGACTCATATATACTTAAAAATCTCAGCTAAATGATGACATTGACAAAGATTTAAGAAACCAGCAGTGTGAAGTGTTCTGTAGGCTAACAGTTTTAATGGGTTTATCTTAGACAGTTCTTCAGTTGTGAAAGTGTCAGTTAATAATTTACCCATCCCAAGAGGCAGCGGAAGCAATCACACTCTGTAGCAAGGTACTCTTGGGCCTGTCGCTTTGCTGCAGCTCATCTTGACTATAGTAATGCGCCATTGGATGCGACATCAGCACTGTGTCTGCACTTTGACAAATGAAGTCTTGTAAGAGCTAAATAAGGCATGGGAAGTTTTGGAATGAGGAAATGGCTCTTCAGTTGATTTCTGCAGTAATGGATTACTGTAAATGTCCATGTGCTGCACATCAAAAGAAACACAATTTAAAACCGAGAATTTTTTTAGATGCATCTGATTCTTAGGGACAGCTTTTGAGGATGCAGATACACAGTTCACAGTTTTTATTGATACTTGCCATGTAAATGTGCTGCTCTGCGAATACATTGAATGCCTAGCAAGGACTGAAGTTCACTACCAGAAATGTGAATATTTGACATAAAAAAGCTCTGAAGTATGGCACTCATGCCATCATCTTTTACCATGCAATTTGTTCAGATGCAATTGTTAACATGAAACCACAGTAGATTAAGCAGTATTCATGTGAATTTTATTCCCCTTTCACCCATTGAATTATACTGTAGCCCTAGCATGGTAAGTTTTGTAATTTGTGTTCTAGTATGTAAAGAATGTTTCTCCCCAGAATATTCACTTCGACTGTATATTTTTATTAGACATTATTCCATTATAAAGATTTACAGTTATTTAATAATGATTTATTATAGTAATTTATTCTGCTGGCTGTGTCACACTTTAACTGGAATTTGTAAATCAAATTTATATTGAAATTCACTAGAAACATACATTTCAGATTCTAATGAAATATATTTCAAAATTGTTTTGTAAAAACAGGCAATTGTATGAATTAATTGTTTCAGTTTTTTAGTGTTTACATGGAAGCTTTTCTTCCACCTATTCTGCAAATGTTTAGCTGCTTTACTTCCTAAGGGACTGGCAGGGTTTGGTGCTGCTGTACAAAATATGCAGCTGTAAAACTGCTACTCTTCACTTTGTCCTCTGAAAAACAAGAACTAAATCATGCACTTGTGTTGGAGTGATCAAGTTGCATTTGATGTCAAGAAGAGAAACCAGCAGCAATTTATGTGTGGTTCTAATTGTTTTCTATGTTTTGTGATAGTAAATTTGAGATATACACATACTAAGTTATGAGAGACGGAGTAAACTTAGCATTAGAGCTGGTCAGAAACTGGAACAAATCATGAATATTTTCATTTACCTTTTTAAAGTACTTGTTTTCCAAAATATTTTTTCTTGTGAAATTTACCTAACAACTTTACATTGAAGCTTCAGAAGCATCAGTAACAGCTTCTCTCCTAAACTATTGTCTGCTGAGCATTAGTCTTGTGGACTCATTTGGCTGAAACGAAGATTGTTGATTAAAACAGGAGCTTGGGACTTAGGAAATTTGGGTACATTGTTCTGCACTGGACTTCCTGCATAGGCTTTGAATTGGGCCAGCTTCATTTAAACAGACTGACTTCATTTATCTATCTACATCAGGGCCAGATTTAAAAAAAAAAAATGCTTAGCCAGCACCACAGTGAGTTCTTTTGAGAATATGGTATCAAGTAGGGTGTGAGGTCATGAAAATTCCAGCCTTAACCTCCTATATATATCCATTGCACACCAATAAAAATCTTTCCTTTTTCCATCTCTTTTGCTCTTTCATTTACTTAGATTTTAAAGCCCTTTGGACTTGGCTTCTCTCTCCTGTTTGTAGAGAGGCACACAATGAAGCCTGAGCTCTTTTAGATGAGTCAGACTTTTAGATGTTGTCTTTTTGCAAATAAAAATAACATTCTGTTGCAACAACTAAGAATAATGAAACAAATTTTCAGTCCTTTGTAAACAAAATCTCTTTTTAAGAAGAATAGAAATCATTTTGGTTTCTTCCATAGATTTTATACCAAAGTAAGTATGTGAATAAAGACATAATTACAAGAGCAACTATTTAGCCAAAAACCTGGTGATGCAAGATGTGGGTTTGGTTCAGTCTCATCACTTGCTTCCTATACTTGTGAAAATCAGCTGTTGTACATGTGTGTAAAAGTGCAAGATTTGAATTTGCTAGATAAGCATTGATACATTCTTGCATATTGAAAAATAAATTGAACCTTAAATCTACAGTAAATTCAACTCTTTAGGAACCTGAAAAAATGTCATCAATACTTTTTGTGAAGCTCAGCTTTCTGTGGCCTTAAAAATAAAGCTAAGAGAGTAGGGACAAGAACAGAAGCACAGCACTTTTCAGTGAAGGGCAGGGATTCAGGTTACTTTCCTGAAATTACTGGAGATCACAAGCTAGTAAAATACATAGCTAACATGAAATCAAGTTATATTCATCTGAAAAATGTAGGATCCTATTCCTGGATTATTTCTTTTTCTGTTTTTGCTATTGATGGGTAGGAGGGGGGCTAGGGCTGGAATGAGGTATAAAAGGGGGAAATTATATGACAGACATCTACACTGAAGCTTACTGTACACCTTCCTTTTGAATGTGACTGGCAAAAGAAAGAAAACTTGGGCTGTTTTTGTTAATGCCTACCACATTTTACTCACATACTTGACAAACACTTAGGTAAAGCGCTGTCTCTGTGAAAGATTCTATAACTTTGCTCCTTCACTTGAGGGTGTGGATGAAGCTTTGCTCATTCCTTTAAGGAGTCCTTTAGCAAAAATACAGAAAGTTATTCACTGTATTACTTAGATGGTCTTCAAAAATCTGCTATTAATATCTGCCTCATAAAGAAGCAAAAAAGAAATGTTTTTTCCCTTGCAGGTCACCTTTAAGAGGCTAAGACTTTTGTTGCTAAGACCGGTCTCAGAGCAACAGAGACTATAGTACATGCAATAGGTTTCAAATCTTTGCTTTAGCTTATACTAATAAAATAGTGGAATGTGGTTTGCTTTCACGCCATATAGGATTTGATGAGCTAGATATAAAACTCACTGAAGCATTCTTTTGTGCCATAGTGGCAGCAGGAGAGAATACTGTGTCACTTAGTGGACATACAGTACGTATTCAGCAGTTAGATTAGTGTTTTTAAGCTTTGGGTCAACAATGCTGGAGTACAATAGTACAAAATACTAACCCTTTTCCTTATTACAGCATCTTCATGGAAGTTTATTGGCATCACCACCATTATTTTGTGATTGACTGTCATCTAATTTTACTAGTGTCCAATGGGAGAACCTGAAGAGGGATAATCTAAAATAAATTAAAACAAACAAAACCTGATAGTAACCTGTTTTTTAACTGTTGCCTCTGTACTCATCCCACTCTCATTGCATGTATCAAATTGGTTAAACCAAACATGCTGGTGGATTGGAAATAGGTGGCTGTTTTGATGTTGAACCCACACCAAACTTAATGGAGTGTTGAAATTTGGATAATGGTCAACTGTGGGGACCTTGAAGGGAGGGCATAGAAAGTACTCACATTCAACCATACCAGAGCCTTTCCCCTGTCCGGTGTCATCTTTGTACTGCAGACTTTATAAAGTGAACGTTACTTGTGGGGGGAGAACATTAATCAGCTCTTATTGGTTGGATGAACCGATTTGACTTACAGAAATTCCCTTGTATTTAAGGCTCTTTCAGGCCTCCAGGAGAAGTCTTGCCACATCCCCATAGCTGAACAGCCTTGCTTACAGGATGCTGTGGGTTTTATGAGATCACTGGAGTTGGGACTGGGAAGAATTTGTTTCTTAAAGACCAAATTGATCAGATCTCTGGAAGGTTTTCATCTTCCTTAAAGCATTCTAGAAGCCTGGTTTTATGGTTAAAGGAGTAAGAAAATGAGTTTAATCTCGGGTAGTAACATGGCAAGTGCTATTTGGTTGCAACATCTTGTTAGCTTCCTGAACAGATGAAATGATGAAAGGGCTCATTCATCAGAGATGCATAGGAGTGAGAGATAAAGGATATAGCTTGTTGACCCTATTAGCCTTTATAGAGAATGTGCAATCTTAGATCTTTGCTGCCTGAGTTAAATTTATGGTACTTGCAATCCACCCTTATGGCAGGAAGGTGGATGTGTCAGAGGTGGGCTAAATCCTAAGGATTAGGCCAAAGAGGATACCTGATCTTTGAAGGAAGTGTCAGTCCCTTCTTAGGGTAAACTTTATTACATTTCCTACCATCCAAGTGATGCAGCAAAGGGTTTAACAGCCTAGGAGGAAGATAGGAAAAAGTGTTTTAAGTCCACCATTGTGCCATCTGGAACTTGCTCTGTTCCAGAAGTTGGAGAGGCTCCTTATACCCTCTCATAGCCATACTGGTAGCTTCAAAACTCAGAGCATATTTTTCATAGACATTAGGGCTGGAAAGAAAGAGCAGACTCCTCAGGAGCCACATTCTTGCCTGAAACATCCATAGCATTGTCTGCTATGACCCCAATCCTGGCACATCCCATAAGACTAGGCTTGCGAGGGCCTTCTTGAGAGGCAGCTCTAAAGAAATTTACCAGTCACTGTACAAAAGGAAGCCTGCTCTTCCCACAAATGGTTCTTTTAGTGGCCACTTATGCTATTCAAGTCCTTTTTATTAAATGTATATTGGCTACAGGAAGGTTGAAGGTTTTGCCTATTGTGTTTTCCTTTAAAGAAGACTTCCTGCCTACTGCTCAACACTCCCTATTCCTCTTTAATTGTGTGAATGGAGAGAACCCAGCAGCTTCAGTTTCAGGAGTATATATCAACTCTGGCTCCTGAAGAAAACCAGTGTGGTTCAGATGTGGCTTGGGAACAGGGGGTTTGGAATAGATTTTGTGGGTGCTTTGGGGCTGGAATGCACACAGCTGTGGGTTCCAGATGCTTGCTATCCCGTATTAATGTGGCTAGTCTGTGAAACCATGGCCCCCACAATTCCACACAAGTCCACGCCTGTGGTGGCTTGGAAACTACTCCCAGCTAAAAAAAAGCATCTGTTTTAGAACAAGTTAGAAAAAAATCCAAGGGCATCTATTCTCAAAATCAGGGTTTTGATAATTTCCAATGAGGCATAGAAAATTTTAAATGCAAGTTGCAAAGATTATGAGAGTTAGTATCTTGGGACTTATTATTTCCTGGGTGCATCTACACAAGATGCTAGGTCGCCATAATGATGAGCTATGGTGACATAGTGTCAGTGGGCACAAACCGTGATGCTGGTGCTATGTTGCCATAGCGACAAGCTACCTCACTATAGCATGTTGCTACAGTGACATAGCTGCTAAAAATAACAGTGTGCCATGGGACAGAGCAGTAATGGCTGTTACTGCACCATCATTTACTACCTCCTAAGGCAATTACTAAATGACGGCACAATAATAACTGCGCCATGGGAGGCATGTGTAGACACAACCACTGTGTCTCACATTTACAGGAACTAGAGATCACAAAGTGAAATTCATAGGGTAGTAAGTTTAAAATGAACAAAAGTTCTTTTTCACACAGCAGGTAATTAAAGTGTGGAACTCACTGCCACAAGATGTTGTGGAAGCTGACAGTTTAGCCAGATTAAAAAAGGACAAATTCTTGGAGGAAAGGTGCATAATAGCTATTGAGCATGAGTATTAGCGGTACAGCCTCTGACTTGGAACTTCCTAGATACTAAGTGCTAGAGGTTGTGAGTGAGGGAGGAACAGTGAAAAACACCCTGGTCACCCTGTTCGTTGCCCCTTCCTCATCCTCTCTCTGCCACTGTGTGCACAAGAGACTGGGTGAATGGACCTACAGTCTGACCCAGTAAATGGCAGTTCTTATGTTCTGATTTAAACTGTATTTTGCTGATAAACAAAAAAAGTGATAGACTTGCTTTGTCTCATACTATCTTAGGTTTAAAGTAACTATTAATGGCTCTCTCATCATTGAGATTAAGAATGGGCAAATATCTAGGACCAGTTAAAAATGTGCCATGAGGGTTTATGTATACTTACTGAGCCATGAATGTTTATGTATGCTTGCTGTGTCTTGATGTGTTGCAGTGGCAGCACAGTATAAGAGTTGTGCAGAATGGGAAATTAATTAACATTTTTCAAAGGCGCTAAGAATTGTCAGATCTCATTGTCTTCAGTGGGAGTTATGGGCATTCTGCACTTCTGAAATCAGGCCAGATCCCCCCCGCCCCCTTCAGTAAGTGACTAAAAGACAATTTTCCTTTTGACATAGAAGTCACTTAGGCCTTTTTTAATGTTATATTAATTGGGTAATGCTTATCTTATACTTTATGGAAGATTTTTTAAATGAGGGAGAACCACTTTGAGTGGAAAGCAGGAGATTTGTTTGAGAGAAAGAGTGATATGGCAGGTAAAAAGGCGCTAAGTAAATTCAGTTTTTCCAATTCTTTGTCCTCAGCAGGTATGCTAGTCCTTTGCTTCAGGTCTGTCTTAAAAATAGGATAAGTATTAAAAAGTTTATTGACTCTTATTGTACTTCTGAGTATCTTATAAATTATTTAATTGTCTGATGGATATGTGGCTACCTAACTATAGGGAATGAAATATGCACTGATCTTCTAATACACTGTAGGGAGACCTGTTTATAAAGTATTTAGTATTGGTTTTATAATGCACTGTTGACAACAGGAGACCACGAAGCTCAAAGATCAATCTCCTTTTGGCCCATGGTATTAATGCTGTTTTATGAAGCTCTGTGACAGGTCACTTAGACAACAGCCCTTACTAAAAGGACTTCGTGCCAATGTGTGGTAGTATGACTGTTACTAAGGCATGTTTTAGTAGCTGCCAAGGCTGCAGATGAATCTCTTTGTCCAAGTCCCTGAGGTGACTTTGTGGCTGCTGCTACTGCTGGCCAGGTGATGGAACTCATCATTCCCATTCTCTAGAAAGAAGTGAGACAGAGACTGCTGTGTTCCTGCTAATGCAGCTTTTGCTAATTGTCCAGAGAGCTGCTAGGACACTGGGCAGCTCAGGCAGCTCTGTGTGTTGCGAATAAGTTGCTAATTAGGAAATAGAGCTCTCACTTCAGCCTCCTATTTGTAAATGAAGTGCCTTTTCAGCCATTTAAAATGTAAATATGCTGTAAGCTGCGTAGATTTCAGTTAATTATTTAATTGTAACAGGCCTTTTCAGATATCAAATAATTTATGGATTGGGCACAATTCAGCATATTATCAAATAATTAGATCATAAGCATAACCTGGAATTGAACCCTATAGAATCTTTGGAGGAACCAAAGAAGTTGCATGTTTATAGAGGCAAGTTAGTTAAGGGATGTGTATAATAAAATTCAGTGCCCACGAGTGATTGTCTTAATAGTAAAATCTTCTACTAAACTGGAATTAAACACATAGTTCTGAATTCCAAGGTTTTAAAATCAAGACATCAGTGATATATAGTTTAAATGTATAACAAAGCAAAAAAAGGTAAAAACATGTTTTAAGACAGGGGTTAACCTCCCCTCCACGCACGCCATTCACAGATGAGTGCTTTTGCACACACGCATATGCGCGCACACACACATACATATATCTATATATATAAGTGTGTGGACTTAAAGATGGACAAATGCATTTGCCTTATTAAATCAGAGTACGTGAATTCCTTCTTTCAGTTATCTACATAGACAGAATTGCTGCTTTAATAGTTTATGATCTTACCTGGTATTGCAGTGAACCCGCAACTGTTGCTACTGAATCCTTAACTCAAGCCCTACAGAAAAGAACAATTAGTTTTCAGATTTCTTTTTTAAAAAGGTAAATGCATTTTATTTTTATAGGTATGCTTTTTTGTTTCTTTTGGAGATTTTAAAATCCTTTTGGGTCCCCTTTAAGCGATGGTCTGAGGTGCACAGTTATTTCAGTAGTGGCATCCTGAGGGTATGGACAAACAGACATTTGTAGTAGTTTCAGAGGGGAGGGGGAGCTGTTGCTTAGGAGCATGCAACCACTGTTATGCTCTTGAGTGTTGCATATGCATGAACCTGTAGTTATACAAATGGGCCAAAGCCACTCCAACTTTAACCCTGCTACAGGCTCTTGCACGAGTAACAAAAGTTATAGCATAACTGCTGCTACCTCTACCCCTTTTAAAGCCTCTGCAAAATGTATATTTGTCCATACCATTAGTGGACAGAAAAAGGCTAATATTACAGGGCACAATATGGTCATTTTCCCATTAGATTTAGAGGACGTAAGTCAGAGCCTTTTGAAGCCAATGGAGTCTCTGCATTGACTAAAGTAGCCCATGAATCAATTCTTAATCTATTGATTTTGGAAGCTACTACAGTAGCCCTTTTTGTATATAGCTACAAAGAAATAAAGAATAAAGGGGCAATTGCCTGTTTATAAACAAAGTAGCCAATGTACACATGAAATGGAGGCCAGAGAAAAATGTGTCCCATGTGCTGAAATGATGCCAGTTTTCATGTACTGCTTACCAGCAAAACAGTAGCAATATTTACATATATAATGGCATCAAGTTTTTGCTTGGCAGGTAAAATGTTGTGCTTGTCAGCTTTTTTAAAAGTTCTGTTTAGCATTTTGCTTGCATTTGGTGGGTAGTGTTCGTTAAAACTCAAGCTAGTCTATGTGATCTAATTTTATAGGAAGTGGTTATTTAGCAAATTATCTGGGTATAATTAATTGCTGTGTTTTAGTACTAGATTATGGATGCTTGCAAGAATATATCAGGCTACTTGTGTTTCATCCTTCCTAAAATTTGTCTAATTCTATGTCTGTATATTCCATGCAGACATAGTAATGGCTCTGTTTTTGTCCATTCGATGGGGGGCTTTTTTGATGCTGGACTGTAGACTTAGTCATTTTGGCACACATCATAATCACCTTCCAGTACATAGTTGCTCAAGAAATACAGGATGTCTTTTCCCTTAAAGAAGTGGAATTTCAGGCAACATAAACTCATGTTACTGTTTTATAAAACCATATGTCTCTCATCACCCTGGGTTGATAAACAGTATAATTTGTGCCATGTAAAGGTAAGCTTTCATAATTGCCCCCAGGTCCATTACTCAAATCTGAAACACACAGCTCTCCACCAACAAACACACCTGTTCCTGTTTGTAACGGGTCTTTCTGGGTAGCAATGTTATTGATTTTGAAGAATCTGAATTGGTAGAAAATTCCAGTGCCCTACTATTGTCCCAAATTCTGCCAAAAATTTTGGCCTGAGAAAGATTTTCTTTCTTTTTTTAAATACAACAAAGCCACAGTATAATTCACCCAAGGAACCTTGTCTGCCTATAGTATAATTCTGAAATATTTACTGGTGCTCCTACCATATGTATGCTCCTTTTAGAATCAATGGCAGTAATACACATCAAAATGAAAAAAATATATTCCTAAATGCACAACACTGTAGATAAAGCTGAGAAGGAGAAGGATTCAACAAAACATTTGTAGCATAGGATGGTCTAAGAAGGATGCAGTCTTATTGTTGGAGGATGACCTAATCAACTAGTATGCATTTTGTTTTTTGAGTCAGAAGTTTGTGACCTATTAAAACTCATGTAGAACATGTTTTACAAGGTAAGGATGGCAGTTTTCAGAGGAACTATGATAGTGCCAATGTCTCTTTCTTAGAATATGGAAATGTGACCTGATTATCTGTCCAGAAAAGGTTTCCTTTATTAATTCTTCCTTTTTTCATTTAAGGCATCTGTTAACATTTCATACAATCTAACAGATGTTGTAGAGCAAGCTTCTTACATCATTCCTTGTGACTGTGACCATCATATTGGCTTTGCATATTTTGAAAGTATTAACTCCCCTATGACATACATGCACAACTTCAGTTTTATCCTTGAGTCACATACGAGTACAACTGGTAAAAGACTGTTCTCATGTTATTTTAATGAATGAGAGAAGATTAATTTCTCTGTCATTTATGGTTATGTACCAGTTTTATTGGAGCAAAGTCAACTACTCTGTTATAACTTTTCTATAAAACATTTTAATTATATAAGTTTGGTTGTTCCAACACAAAGAAGGGCTGATTGTCTGTCATGCGATGTGGAGGACCATTTCATTTTTATTATTTTGGCAAGAACAGGGACAGTTTTGTCCTGACAAGCCATCAGATGAATACCAGAGTGTGTCACATGAAAAACCACTGATCTTTAACCCAGCTATATACTTAACCAAGCCTTGAAAATGAATAGTGAATAAGGGAAGAGCAAAGGCCAGTTTACTGTCATTACAGATTACAGAATCTGTTAACATCTGCAGCAAACTGAACTTTGGGATTTACAGGTACTATAGAGTAGGTCAATCAAGTGTACAGATCATATTACAAAATTATGTATTTCGATAATGAGATCAAGTGCTAGAATACACACGTGTGTATGTACTACTGATTTCAGAAATATATGCATATGTAAGTTGTAACATGTAAGTTACTCCCCCCTTATTTTTCAATTTTTCCTGGTCAAATTTTAGAACCAAAACCACAATTAAGGAGCATTCCTTTTAAAGTGCTGATTAACAATTATTGTACAATAGCTTTACCACTACTATAAATAAATAAATCCATGCCCACTGCTTTCTCTTTTCCCCAGGAGTGATCTATGGGACACTGCTGCATGTATAGCTAATATAAACATTTATAGTGAACTCCTAGATGTTCGAAAAACAAATACTGTAAAGATCAGTAACATTTTAAAATGATCAGTTGTGGGAATTAATGCTTACAGAAAAACAGCATTCTTTCTTGCCCTGCCAGTAGAATTGCATTGTCTCCCTACAGTCTTGTTAGCTCATACTAACTGAAATGCAAATTCTTTCCAACTAATTGGGCCTCATTGAATGTACATGCACAGTACATAGTTATATGCATGTAGATTTATTATTTTTTACAAAATTCCTCTATAGTTATTTTCCTGATTAATATCTAAAGCATAGACCTGGAACAAAGGCTCCTTTAAAGACTTTACATATTATTGAATATTAAATATAGTAACTGTTGCATGTTTCAACAACTTAATAATACAAAATAATTGGAGCAAAAAGAAAAAATATTTTTCCATATCTAATGATTTTTACGTATTTTTATTAATCCTTTGTGTAAACTAACACTTACATGTTCATAATAAAACAATTTGGAACAAGTAAGAGATGCCCATGTTATGTAATGGTTTTGTGATGAGGTTTACCTGTAGGCATTATCTAGCTTATCTTGGTTTTTTTAATGCATATGTGGCTAATGTGTTATCTTGTCTTGCTAAATTGGTAGTGTTGGGTATCTTGACACTTATAATTTTAGGAGAGAGAGGCAATGGACAGTTTTATATTTCAAATAAATCCACAAAAATGTATTTAAATTTAAGTTTTTAATTCACATGTAGATTGCAAAGCTCTTTGAATTCTTGGGCTACAAGATGTTTTATTCACAATAACCTTACTGGTTACTGACTTACACACATATCCAAGTCCAGCAACCACCCCTTTCATTCAGCATCAGTCCATTCAGATAATCTGAAAAATATAATGCAATTTTGACTCTCTTTATCTTCCAATACAAAATACTATGCAAAGGTGAGATGCATGCAGTTCATCTGGCTACCTAGAAAGCTCTTGATGAATTAGGATTATTCATTTAACACTGCTTTTAAAGACTTTGTTTTCAGAGCAAGGTAGCCAAGTGTGGAGAGAAAAAAATAAGACATGTCCATGCTCCTTGAAATGATCCCCAAAATATTTCTGCCAGCACAGGAATTAAATCAGCAAAGAGCAGGATAGTACATTTCAAAGAAAATGTAGGGTTCTTAGCTTGGATTTTCACAATTATAATTTTTTTAAATGTCACGTCAGTTGTGTCTCTTCTTTCACACAGCAAATAGTTATAGACTTAGACAAGGCTTAGTCTGTTGCTGAAGGAGATGTACTTCTATTTTATTTTTCCTGAAGAATTACTTTTATCTCTTCACGGGTTAGTACTTCACATATCCCTTTTCAAATGCACTAAGTATTTGTTTTCTTAATTGTGTGTGTTGGTATTAGTATATTTAAACAAGGTGTGACTGAAAACTAATAATGTAGATTTGATGGCTTGAGCTGGTTTTAGGTAAAAACTTGTTTTCTTTCTGTGTCATATTTATTATCAAGAAAGAAAGAAAATAATATTTTTTCTCTTCATCGTGTTGTTATGCCTCTCCTCTTCCCCTTCACTCTCCTCCCCATTCTTTTTTTTTTTTTTTTGGCATGGCAACCCCATTTATGACAATTAAATGATAGTCCTCCTTTAATACTGTGCTTTGAAACAGTTCAGAATTCACCTAGAACAGGTAGCATTTTGGCCAGGATTGCTGCTTGGGAAGACTAGATTTGGATGTATTAGCTAGTCAGCCTAATAACCCTGTACAGACTGTATTGATTTTCTAGGAGAGAGTTTATGAACTAAATAAACTTGGAGTTGGTGTCTTAATAAACTGCTTCTCTCAGTCTGTCACATTTAGTTACAGAGCTGTGCAGTTTAGGGGGAAAAAAGGCTAATTCTGTTACAGATTGTTCACAGCAGGGTCTCCAAATTAGCCCTTTGTTTTGTAATGCCACCTTGCTTGGGCTCGCTTTGAGCACATTTCTCAGTTTTACCCTAATGAGTTGCAACACTGATAATGTGGCTGATGATCTTTCATTGATTTCACTATCACTTGCTTGTCTGGTAATTGATCCGTTGCTGAGCCTCTAGTTAATTATATCGGCTTTGACATGGCCCGGTCCACTGGGAATTTCAAGTCTTGCAGAATAACAGTTTTAATAAAAGAGTCTATTACTGCAGGTGCTTGCTGCTGCATGCCAGTTGATTTTGTGTGCGTGTGCGCGCTTTTTTTCCCTGGGAGTGGAGAGGACTGCAGGACAGGAAAAAAGAATGGGGAGGAGGGTGAGGGGGGAGAGGAGAGGCAGAGAGAGAGGGAGAGAGAGATGCAGAGAGGAGAAGAGAGGAGGAAGCATGCTATTGACAGTGTCCTTAAGCCTCCCACAAATAACAGCCATTAGTGGGAAGGTCAGAAGCTGAGCAGGCAGCTTGACTGAGGCACTGAGTGCCACTCCAGAAATCAAGAGGCTAGCAAATTTTAGAGGGAGTTTAAGTGGGTAATAGCTAGCTGTAAAGGTACAGCCACTGTTGGCACAGTTGACTCATAGGTTCTCCCCCCACTAAGGAGAATATTTTTATTGACCACAGGTGGACTTAATATATTTTAAGGCAACAGTTCTTTGGGTTCTTGTTTGTTTCTTCACAGATATTGAATTTGCTGCTTTTGAGAATTTTTTTGTACTTAATGGTGGTGAACTGGAGGAAAGTTTAACAGAAAAGCTTTCAGGAGATGTAGGATCTAAGGAAGAAGGCACATTTGTGTCAACATAGTGTACATTTTCTCATCTTTTCTCATTGCACACTAATGACACAAAGCTGCCACTGAAGCTCTCTTCAGTTTCTTTTGTTGTTTCAGAGAGTAAGGTTTATTGTTTTTCTTGAGTTAAGAAAAACAAGAGAGTGGTACAGTTGTCCTCCTAAATTTGTAGATTTTATTAGAAGATGAATGTTCCTTACCTTTTAAGTTTAGAAAGAATAGCTTTTTACCCTGGCTGCTTTTATGAGATGGTATGAATTTTGTTTTACATTTTTGAAGTTACATTGTTTATGTAGTTCATGTAGTGGTGATTTTTCCCTCCACATAGGGGTAAAGTAGGAAACAGAATTTGGCAAATAATATTGGCTGCTCCTTTTAAACTCTGTTAATTTGGTATCAGTATTGTTTTTTCTTTATGTATGTTCATGTTCCTTAAATGCAAAGGAAAGATTTTGGGGGAAAAATGTTCTCTTTACCTTACCTTTTGATTGGGTGGCACTGTTTTTCTGCTTTAATTTCTTTTATCTTTCTGATTTGAAAGGTGTACTGCATGTGCATTATCCAGAAACTTGGGGGGAAAAATCTCTACTTTTGATCTTTGGGTGGGGAAAAGGTAAATCTTTCCTTCCTCTTGCCCTCCCAAAGATGTTACTTGAACAAAGGAAACGGGGTTTGAAAGCCGAAATGTTTATGTGATTCTCTGGTTTAATTTCAAAAGTGGTTGGATCCTATGCTTTTTTTCCCTTCTGTGTTAGGAGTTTTATTTGGGATAGGAATAGACTCTCTCTCAGTAGTTGGCTACTCACAATTAAGAAAATAACCAGGCCAACTTTTACATTTCTCTTTTCAGTGAGTATTGACTGTATTTAAGAGTAATTGTTGTTTTTTTTAAAAAAAAAAACAAGCTTTATAAATCCTGTGTGGTGGGCAAGTGTCAGCTATTACATGCTGTACTTGACAGCATTGCTGAAGAAAAACAAAAAAAGAGAGAGGGCCACAGCCTTTTTTCCTCCCAGTTCACTCTGATCAGTGTGCTACTTACAGTGTGCATGTGTGTATCTGTGTATCTGTAGACTGAGAGGGGTTAGTGCAGGATGTCATTTGGTGCCTGACAGTGGAGCAGTGTAGTTGACTCTTTGCTCTGCTATCCAATGACATCCAGTGGCTGAGAGTTTGAAGCTGATGGTTGGGTCTCCTTAGTGCTGCATGCACACCTGACAGACAGCTGTTAAACTGAGCAAAGGCAAGCTTGGGGACTCACAATCTATGCATAAATGATAGGGGTATCTGTGCAGAAGGTGCGAAAGAAGCTCTGACCCCCTCCCTCCCCCTAAATCCCCCCTTCCCAAATGAAACGCACGGTGCAGCTAGCTTCTTAACTACACTACACTACACTCCTGCTACTGGCTGCCAAGAGGCTCAAAAAATCCACCTTCACTTTTCAGTCAGAAGAGGCAGAAGTGGATGTGAGAGACAGAGACACACAGAGACACAGAGAGCGAAAGAGGGCAAGAGACTTGACTTTAAGAGACTCCTGCACTGACAACTCCATGCAGTTCGGAACAAGAGCGGCAACGACCGAATCTGGTTTCATGGGGACATGGCAGAACACTGACACTAACCTTCTATTCAGAATGTCCCAACAGGTATGTTGCTTTCATTTATTTTAAAACGTAGCATTTTGGTATTCCAATATTTCCCCCCCTTTTTTTTCTTTCTACATTTCATTTTTGTTTCATTTATCACTACATAGCCTCTGAACTGTCATAACTATGTCATTGGAATGTGCATGGTTACTTCATTGCTTCCCTAAGGGCTCTTTTTAAAAAAAAAAAAAAATAGAGCTTGAAGTAAGATCGAGGCATTTGTTTTAAAGTTTCCAAACAGATCCTTGCTTATGGTAAGACTGGTTTCTTTCTTTGTTTGCCTTTGTTTTGTTTCATTTTTCTTCCCTCCCTCTCTCCTATAAATAAAAGTATCTGCTATCCCAGCAAAAGTCCTTTCTTTCTTCCAGAGTACATAAGCCCCCAAATCAAACTGATACTAAATTTAGGGGGCCTCTCAGAGCAGCTTAATTGACTTCATGTGGCAGAAAACAGCTTTATTCAGACCTAAAGAGTGGAGAGCAGTTGTGCTGGAATTGTTGCCAGCGCAGAGCTGAGGGTCGTTAGAGGAGACAGTTTCGTTTGTCGGGTCTCTCTCTCTCTCTTTTTCTGTGGAGCTGTGCCTTGGCGTCCTCCCCAGAGTTGCTCCTTCACCGGGGGCCGCATTTAAGGCAGCTTGGTATGCTGGTTCTGACGGGAAAGCTAAAATGTTACTGCAAGGCCAGTAATAACTGATAATTAATCACAGGAGCTGGTGTCTCTGTACCATGCACATGGTGATACGCACCCTGTGTGCTGTAACTCCTCTTGCACAATTGCTTGGCTCTTCTGGGTGAAAAAGAAGGAAAAAAAGCGAGCAAGAGAAACTTCCATCCTGGACCAAGCTCAAGTAAGGGAGGGAAGTTCAAACTGAAGCTTTTTAACAGGATGCCGCCTTCTTAAAGAGGCAATTTGCTTCTTTTTAAAGGTGTTTCAAATGTTCCCACTCCTTTCACAGGAGGAGTTATTAAATGACTTAGATTTTTAAATTGGATTTTTTTTGTAATGCTGGAAATTGGACGACTGAACTTTGTATTTACCTGAAAAGCACTGTTTTGTGCATTAAGGGAGAATGTAATGTCATTAGCTTCTTATGCTAAGAAAACATTCCTAAATATTAGCCATAAGACAGTTAATTAGTGTAAGAAAAAATAATGCCAAACCCTGACGGTGGATAGTTAACCTAGAGCAGTTGTCTACTGAAGAGAGTTTAAGCAACATAGCTATAGACAGGATGAAAGCATTTGAATAAGGTATATTTTGATATATCCTGTAGAGGGACCCTGATTACTGCTGATACAGTAAGCCAGTATAGAAATGTAATCAACATAAGGCAAATAAGCAGCTCTTTATGCCAGATTTCCCATTCCTAAAAGTAAAAAAGTTATTTTCCTAGTAGAGATGCATATTTCAAGCACTCTGTATGCTATTAAAAAGTGTATGACTGCTGCTGCCTTGTTAAATGGGACATATGCTGTGTGCATATGTATACAGGATATAACACTTGCTTGGTTTTATTGATATTTAGGAATAGACTTTAAAGCAATTTAATAACTTACCTGCTCTATTTTTTTTGTTTGGGTAGTGAGGTTAAGTGTTTATGGTGGGGAGTGGGCTCTTTTGACTCCAGTTAGAAAAGAGTTAACATAACCAGATCCAGATAACGATCAATTGATAAATGGCTATTGAACCACACAGATAGTGTTAGATTGCCTGTTTGGTATTAGACCTTTTTCAAACAGATTTAGATCTACACAGTCTGAGGAATACCAGAAATTGTTCAGCATTAACAAAGAAAGGAAACAAAACTAAAAGAAGGACATCATGGAGTAGCAGGGAGTCAAAGTATTTGAGGCAACTAGTTCACAGACAAGGCCAACTGGCATTTAGCCTAAGCTGTTATATTTTTGCTATTTTAATTGTATTAATGCTTGAATGTTAAATGGATTTTGTAAAATACAGGACATCTGTGGTCCTGTATTCTGCAAGGATGTGGGGGGAAGAAATGTAGCATATGACTAAATGCATGGCAGATCCTGTATCAATGGGCTCCTTCCATTGGAATACATATTGTAAAGGTGGTATCATTGAACAGATTTATTTATTTTTTTTAAAGCCTTTACTTTTATGTTAATGTGCTGTATTAATCATCTGGTTATCAGATGCTCTGATGTTTGTTATTGACTAAAACACATTCAGTTCACATACTTTTTCACCATGCTTTTAAAAGGAGGGTGAGTTATTTTGTAATACACTACTGGTAATCTCCCTATTTAAAAGGCAACATTTTATCTTCTATTTCTGATTTTGTTAAGGTTGTTATAGCATATTAGCTTGTGCAGACTGTAAGCAAAAACTATGTGGAAGTGCAGCTGCAAATCTGTGTCAAAGTGTCAAGGTTTCTTTCTAAAACACTATAGCCTTGCATAGCAAGTTTGTTATCTTTTTTTCGTCCATTCTCTCATTTATTAATTACTTATATATTTTATCTATCTTTTGAAAACATGAAAGTGTGTTACTTTTCATGCCTAGGCTTTACGATAAATTTTGGTCACTGAATACCAATTACATTTTTGTTAATAAATGCATATAACTTGCAAAAAAAAGTTTGGCATGGTTAGAAAGGAATACTTACTGAAACTTTTCCAGAGATTCATAGTAATTCTAGAGCTACTTTAAAAAAAATTCTAAGTATAATGTTGGGCTTTCCACATGATTTTAAAAAACAAACAATCCGACCCCGCCACCTTTCCTTGGTTGTATTTGAAACTCAAGCAGGTTTCTAGTAGAAAGATTGGAGCATGACAGTGATTTTTTTTTTTTTTTTTTTTTTTTTTTTTTAATGCCCAAAACAAAAAAGCTTCAAAGGAACCAGCCCAGGCACATGAAATATTATTTACAGAGCTATATACTTATGTGCTATAGAAATATACCTTTTTCTCAAGAACTACAGCAAAACTGTTACAGCATGACGAGGAAGTGCAATTGTGAATGTCACATGTAGGTTTGATCATATAGATTGGTTTATAGCTAGATATCTCATGGGTCATTGTTTTTTGCTTTCTTTCCATAGAGACTGAGTTCATGTTAATGCAAAAATATGCACTGGTGAAAGAAAAATCAGACCTTGCATTCCAGAGCGAATTTTTGATTTTTTGCAGGGGTAGAGGGAGATTGGAAATGTATTTTGAATTACCTGCTAGAAGTTTAAAACAGCCACTTGACTGAATTGTTTTTGCCTGTGCACCTTTTTTTAATATAAAAGTGTGGTTCCCTTAAAAGGGGTCATCCCATTCTGTATACAGAAGAATGGCTGATAACCTCAAAGGGCATAAATCTTAACTTTTTAAAAGGAGTGCTTCTTTGGGTCACTTTGATCAGTGACAGGTCGAGAATGACCAGAAACCCTTGACTTCTCTTCACTGCTCGTCTGGTTGTGTCCAGCGCCCATTCTAGTCTGGCAAAGGGTTGTTAACAGCAGAAAAGGAGGCCTGGTTTTAATTGATTTAAAAAAAGCAGGCTTTTCTGATTTTCTGCTTTTGTAAATGTTTTGTGCATTTGTCAGAAAAAGAAATGTCGTTTTTCTTCTTCCAGTTACCTTGAGGGCTGTAATGTTCTAAAACACTTTTAAGTCATTTTCAGAAATGAGACCATAAGAGAAATGGCTGTAACCCACAGTGACAGAAAATGCCAGAGACATGTACCTTTTAATAAAAAGAAAGTATATTTAACCTGTTCCAGATAAAAGTTAGCAACCTTTCTAGAAGGGTTTTTTCCTTCTCTTTTTCCCTCCACAGTCAGGAGTGAAAGGGAGTATATTAGAATTATAAATGGGTCTGTGCATCATTATACAGTAATTTAGGATTCACTCAGTGATGTAACAAAATTAACAACATAATTTCATTGTGTAACTGTATCTTATTAAAGAACAACTGTCTGACATTCTCTTACAGTTGCTTTATTTAACTTCATGCAAATATTATTAGTAGTGACATTTCTCTATTGTACATTAGATTCTCTCATTAGCATGATTTGTTAGTTATCACCAGAGAATCGCTTTGAGATAGGTGAGTGGCAAACCAAGAAAACTAAAAATTAAATTAGTGATGTATATTAATACAGACACATCTGTGTAAGGGAGATACAGTACAGTAAATTCACTTCACATATACTGTTTATTGAATTGGTGTTTTAAAAAGAGAAAATGGCCATACCTCACTACATAACACATTGAAGGCAAAGTGCCATTTGACTACTTTTTGTCTTGTTGTTTATAAAGGATGTTTGTAGTATTACCACATATAAAAAGCTTGATTATTTTACTGCAACACAAGGGCTTTTTACATGTATGCATGTAGAAAGTATAAAAACTTGATATGACATCCTATAAATTCCATACATAGATTTATTATTAAAATTTTGGGGGAGATTAACTGTTACTAGTACAGTTGGTAGTTAGCTGCTGTGAATAACAGTTTTGTCACTAGTCATCAGTGATTGTAGAATGGGTTTTATTGTTTCTATCATATTTTAAAGCTCAGTTTGTCCAGTAGGGTTTGTGGGTGTGTGAATGAGTCTCTTGTGTTAGTGTGAATTTCTTTGAGATTTAGTTTGTTGCATAACATTTCTCAGGTTTACGGTACCTTATTTCATATAGTTTTCATTTTGTAATTTATTTCAATAAGTTGTAGCTTTTCCTTTTAGTGTTTCAAAATGTGATTACAAATTAATTATGATTCCAGCAAGAATTTTCTATGGCTTTTTATTTACTTTAAGAATAGAAACATCTTGAAAATAGAGTTAACAATATAAGTTCAGCATATTGTGCATGTACCATACAACACTTTAAACTTCAGCACGTTATGTTAGATAGATATATCAGTTTATGACACATGAATTAAAAAATACACTAGGAGCTGTTGCTCGCTAATGTTTTCATTTATTTACAAGCTAACGTACAGTTAGATACCTTCAGTACACTTTTTAAAACTTTTTTTTTTGTATATTTTAGTTGATAACGTTGCTTTGCTTTGGAAACATTTCATTATATCTTTGCTTAATTTTGTGGACACAGCTATGAAAACTGTGTAACACACATGGCAACCTATTGGCTGTATGTGCTGTGCAGTACATACTTATGTATACTAATTTAAAATATGCATATGCATTGTATTTTAGCACTTGCTTATTTATGTATAGTCTTGTGGGGATTTGATAAACGTAGTGATGGGACAGATTTAGGATGCAACAGCAGCAGAGTCTTCTGCTCCTATGTCAGGGTTAAGAGCCAAGGCAAATCTTCCCTAACTAATTAGATGCTGAGTAAGGTATCTCAGTGAAGTTGGGGCAAAAGTGAATGGGTCACAGCTGAGGCAAGATTGCAGGGACTGTAGTGATAGTGGAAGCATTCACATTTGCCAGGTCATTGTGACACAGTGTGCTGATTGCAAAGGAACACTCTGTTCTCTGATATAGAACTGCCGTCATAAACTACAATCAGGAACAAAAGCTTTAGAGTTTTTCCTTTTTACTAGAAATAGAATATATGTGATATATCACTTTTTTCTGTGATTTTTCTCAAACACTAGTGCTTGTTGCTTTTGTAAAAGGATTTGCCTTATAGACTAATGGCTCTTCCTAGCCTACAAGTATTTCCAGACTTGGGGTTTTCAGCATACCCGGAAGGTGGTGAATCAAATGGCCTCCTGAAAGAAAAAAGCCAGAAACAGACAGGGGGAATGAGAGGATTCTATTGTTTTTCTTTAATGTTTTAATTTGGGAAGAGAATTGCTAATGCAGCATTATTTTACCATTCAGAGGGTGGTTGCTCCAAAATTCAGCATTTATGTTAACCATTTTAAAGCTTTTTTTGTTATACCACAGTGTACCATTTGGGGGTTTTAAAAAAATGTAGCTTTTATTTAAGAAAGGTCTTGATTCATTTTGTTTGTTTTATAGTTGTTCATTGTAACAGGGCAGGTTCTTCAACTGCTTGCTATTCTCTCCAAAGAACATCCAAAACAACAGATGATACCCCAGCCTGTAAGCAGGCATTGTCACAGTATTTCTGTTCTATTTAGTTTCTTCTATTCCACTTGCTACGATGGTTTCTTAGTGACTCCATTCCTCTGACTCATTCAAAGGCTATCTTCTAAATGATTTTACTGCATTTTCAAAGGTAGTAGGATTAAGATTGCAATGTATGTTGCACTAGTATGCCATAGCAAGGCAGTCCCTGTCAATGGGTAGGAGGACATCTAGGAACTGCCTCTATCCATGGCAACCTTCGCAGCAACAGCAAATTATAGAGGCTGTTTTAATAATATCGAAAAGCTGGGGTCTTCTTATCCTCTACTGCTGAGGCATATCCCTGTGTTTGCGGAAAAGAAGGAAAGGGAACTTGTTTGTCGCATACGTTCTCAAGGGGATGACTGGTCATCACATGACTAAAAAAGGAATGCAGAAGATTGGAAGGTTCTCTTATAAAGTGAATAAAAATGTTAGTTTGGGAAAAGCTGTATGGGAAGTGAGGAAATGTGTACAGTAGTTGTCATTAAAATTGAAGTTTATTGTCACCCACAGGTATATTTGCTATGGCATCTGAGGTGTTTTTTAGTTAAATACGGGGAATGCCACAAATACCTCGAGATGCAAATTCTGTGGTCTATCTGTCTATGCATTTATGATATGCTTCTTATAGTGAAATTTGCATGGTGTGGCAAATGTCTCAGGTTTTAATGATGCCTGCTGTGACTAATGTTGAAAAGAGCTATGCTCACTCTCATTTTTTTTCTCAATGATTTTGACCAGCTCAGTAAAACTTAAGGAAATGTATGGAGCAAGTTGTCATTCATGCTATTTGCAGTTCTTTTACCAGAGGCTCCCAGTTTTTCCAGTGTCTCAAAGTTTTGCAAAACAGAATGCAGTAATTGACTTTGAATGTTTATTTCCTATAGGCTTTTATCATATTTCCTGAAGCATACCAACCTTAGAAGTTCTGACTTGAAATAATTAATATTAAAATAACAGCATTCATAGTAAAATAGCATTATGCTTTTCAAATGATATTCTACATTTGGGGTATACTAATAAGAGTAAAATAGAATCTAAAGGATCCTATCCTCAGTCCCATCCAAGCATGTATGTGCCATTGACGTCAGTGAAAGTTCCGTCATGGATCAAGGACAGTGTATAGTTTTGTTAGAGAATTATAAATGCTGGCATGTTGGTCTTCCAAGTAGGAGTTGTGACTAGGGGTGATGCTTGTAAGCTGTCCATGTGCGGATGTCTTGCAAGAGAAAGAAAAACATTTCTTGGTTCCTGGGTCTTGTGTATTTGAATCTTCTCTGCCATTTAGATACCATGGAGATAGATACCATATAAGAGAAACTTAGATTTGCAAGGCTTTCTTAATGAAATATGATACGTAGCATGTCCTAGCTCTCATCCTCAAATTCAGACATGTTCACTGTTAAAGAACCTGACCAAGTCTGAGTTTGAAGGAGTCTTGCATGCAAAATCGTATATGGGCCTAGTTACTGGAAATCCAGTTTTACATGGCTTTCTCTAGAAACCAGGCAAAACTTAAGTTACTTCCACTAAGCTTGCTTTTGAAGTTTTGAATTTGTTTGAACCAAAGGAAGGGAGGGAGCAACAAGTGAACTAAAGCTGAAGAAGGAATGCTTGTAGGAATTCCTTCTGACTGAAATTGTCAAGTTCTACATAGCTCTAATAATGATCCAAAAGGGAAAAAAAAGATTGTAATCATATAACTAGATGAGAGTTTTTAAAGCAACGTTCCTGATTACATACCCCTTTTTGGGATTTTAACAACTTTGAGTTATTTCTAGCTTGTGCATTTAAAAACCCTCATAGATATTAGTTTCTGATCTTCGAATGCAAAGATTGATTTCCTTTTAGTGTATTCAATAGCATATATAGAATAAGACCTTATGCACTTGGCTGTTTTATTGCTACTTTCTCAGGGACATATTTTGAGATGTTATTGCTTTTGTGGAAGTAAAAAGGCAAGATGTCCTTTTATGACAGATCAGAATTTATTTTATTATTATTTATTTATACCTCTCCTCCTTTTCTTCTTCTTCTTGCTCTATTTAGCTATTTCACTCCTGCTCTGTAGTATAAGAAAATACAAATCTGCTATTTAGTAGTAATTGAAGTAAGGCAACAATACTGGTGATAAATTACTGTGGCAAAGATGAGAGAAGGGGAAAGTGTCATTTCTAGAGGTGCCTGTGTTTAGGTGCTGACATGCAAAGAGTCCAGTGCTTTGCCATGTAAGCATGCTCTTAAGTGAAGGCACGATAAAAATGTGTGACCAGATGCCCTGGCTTATCATATGAGGGTGCTGAAAAGCAGCTTCATTTGATATTTACTTTGTACAAGGAGTAATTTAGCTATATCGAGGTGTTGCTAATATTACTATTAACAAAAAACCTCAAACCTTCAATCTTTTTTAAATTAATTGACTATTAATTTTGTTTCTAAAAAAATTAAATATAAAGAAGAAAGTAAAATATAATGGATGGTTTAATTAAAAACAGTTTTTGTTTTCATGAACTTAGGCATCCAAAGAGTTTGCTTTTAAAAAAAATTAAAAATCCAAACCAGACCTAATGTAAGCAGACTGAAATCTTACTTGAAAATGTCTGTTATGTGACAGAGAAGTTTTGAGTTGTAATAATTATCTAAAACATTAATTTAAGTTGATAAACATTATTTTGAAAAGGTATTCCAGAACATGGAGTTCATAGGGGAAAAGGTATTTTCAGAAATAGTACCTGTTTATACATGTATTTTTAATAATTGGTGTGGGTTTTTCAACTTCACTGAGGCAACTTCTAGTGGCTATTTGCTCTCCACACAATTATTGGGGACTTGGGTTTGATAAGAACATCTGAACTAAATGTCTGGGGGGCAAAAACACAAACTAATGAAGACTATACATGGAAAAAATAATTACTTCCAGCTGGCTTTATATAATAAAATTACTATTAAAATGAGAGGCTCCATTAGCAGGACTTTAATTATATATTTTCTTATATTTTAAAATAAATATAATAGATTATTTTAAAAAATAATACTTAAATGAGCCAGCGTGGCTGCTTTTACCCTAATCAAGCATACATAAAAAGACATACCCACGGATCTACCCTGCATTAATACCCTGCAGCAGTTGACATTGCTGGAATGCCTCCTGCAGCTGGTGGCATATGACTGTCATTTACAGGCAGGATATACGGAGAGTTTACACAATGGGGGCATTCATGAAAGTGTTCCTCATCTGGGACTCTGGCAAGCTCTCATTTTATTGACCCTGTCAGAATTTAACTGGTAGGCTGTCAAATTATGTGTTGCTTTATCTAATATTAGTTTTTCTTTCAAATTAGAACTCATGGCAGAGGGAATGGTTGAGGGAATCAGGTGAGGGGAAAGAGAGAATGCCAACTCTCTGGTTTACTCGTATATAGTATTTTTTTGTTTGTTTGTTTTTTAAACAACCCATAACTATTGCATGATACAATCTGTTCATTTGCACTGCTTTAGATTGTAAGGATTTTATTTTTTCTTCAGGAGAAAAGATGTATGTTTTACTTTGTTTAAGACTTTGGAAGGCTACAAAAAAATTACATCCTTTTGCTAAGTTACCATATACATTAAGCATAAAACTGACCTTAGAGTGCAAGAAGATTTGCAAAACAACTTGCTCTTTAAAAAGCAAGAATTCTTTACAGTATTGGGAGAGGGTGCTCTCAGAACAGAACCACAGAGGAAAGAATTGAAGAACTTTCGGGTATCTTTGTGCAGAACTACAAAAAGAAATGCCCTGGAGCTCAATGGGTTTTTTAAAGCTCCACAAGCCACATAATCTGAGAGAGTGTAGATAGCAGATTGATTGCATTTCTTATATAATGGTAGTGTTAGAGTTACGCTGTAGCTGTGATGGTCCAGGAATTATGCAAGAGGCAAGGATTTTTTGGGTAATAACTTTTATTGGGCCAACTATATAGTTGGGATAAAGTCAGCCAAGCTTTTGAATGCAAAGTATTCTTGTTCAGGTCTCATTTTTTATTTAAAGGCATCCTGGCAAAACCTCTTCAAAAAGCACTCTCAAAAAACCCAAACAAACAAACAAAAACAAATCAGGCAGAGCAACACTGACATCTGGAAGAGAGCTGGTTTCAGTAGCGGATTCAGACTGCCAAAACATTGGCTTCATGCAGGTGGAGCATGCTGCAAGAATAATACGCTCATCAGAGTGAGTTGCCTTATTTTTAATACACTTCTTTCCATCAGCCCATCATTAGTGTAACATTGGTATTCAGTCCAGAGTGAAGAGACTGAGTGGACTGAAAAGATTATCACAATTAAAATAAAGAGTAATCTGTGGGTACCAGTCACTCTTTCTTTTCGCATTCTAGACAAACTCATCACTTTGCATATGTTTTCTAGGATTCTCATTGAAATAAGATGTATTGTCTCAGTTTCCCTGAAATGTGGTCCATCTTCATAGTGTTTCATTTTATTACATTCACATAATTGTACTGAACAAATTGTTGGTTTTTATTTTTAATAAGACTTGTTAGCTGAACATTAACCACTGTCTCTACCTTAAACATTTTGTGCTTGTGTAGCTGACTGTTTTATGCCATGTGTACATTCCTATTAAAATGTTTTCAAGCCTATCCATCCTTCTCCACTGAAAGAGGAGATCATTGTTTTATCTTCTCATGCAAATTGGGCCTCTTTGCAAGATGCCCATTTTCATCATAGGGGTAAACTGTAAAGAAAAAAAGAAACTGGAAATACTACTAGGTTAACTTTTTTTGCAAATATGCTTTTTACTGTCTAAATTGCATTAAATTAAAAAAAAAAATTTCAATCTTTTAAAAATAACATTCAGTATCATGACCTATAGCAGTACTTGGCAGGCTTGAGATGAAACATTAGCTTCCAAACTTGACAAATGCAAGGCCTTAGCCATGAAGAGTGTGAATTACTGCTGTAAGCAAAATGAAACTTTACGAACTTTTGTTTCAGAAGCATCATGAATAGACTTGCTTTTTTTTTTTTTTTTTTTTTTAATGGAATTTGGCAGCTGAACATTGGTACTTTTCCTTTGTAGCCAAAATTCTTTCCTTACTAATGGACTTGTCCCATTGGTCCCTTCTCTAACCTAATCTCTGAAAGCAACAATCAAAATATCAGATTTAGAATATCCCTATTGCCTTGTAAACAGAGATGACAATAAAGTGGTTAGTGATTCCCCTACTTCATCAAGCTCCCCGACTACCTAGTTAAGGGAAGAACATTCATTCCTGTAACATGGGACAAAACCATGCAATTCTCTACTGATGTAAAATGGTTCAGGTCTGTTGAGTAGCTGTAGCATTTTGTGACCACAAAGAATTTAGCAGTAAGCATCTAGGCTGGCTCCCAGGAGAAGCCATGACTTCAGTTGGAGGAGAATTAGGCTAACAGTCCTTACTCCTATTGAAGTCAATCTGCTGTTAGTACCTTATGGCAGAATCACTTATGTAGAAAGGGCACAACAGAAGGTTACAACAAATGGAAAGTGAACTGTAGAAATGTGGTTGGAGGGTTTTAAATATTTTTATCTCATTTTGCATGATGGAATAGATTTGTAAAAGCACTAGCTTTGAAATGAGTTCTTTAAAATGTTTGTCAGACATCATGAAAACTTCCATATTGTGTTTTAGTCTGGTTAAAAAAGAGCATCAACTGGTATCCTTAATTCATATACAAAAATGTGTATGTAGTTGTGAATATTGAACACATACCTTAGTCATGAAATACGTACTTCAAAATCTAATGTTTTGTTTAACTAACAATATATTAAGGTAGGTTTGAACAACAAAGCCTGAAAAATACATGCATACTGCACACGCAAGTTTTTAAGTTTTCCATAAGGCTTGCTCTGACATGAGGGGAGAAAAACATAGGTTTTCCCATATCTTTGCTTTTGTTTTGTCCAAGTGCCTGCAAATAAAGTCTGTTGTGTACATGTACAAATAATTAGTGTGTGTGCAATATCACATCTGCATAGTTGGAAGCAATTTTCCAGAAATTAGGCTGTACGTGTTCAACTAAAGTATGTTTAATGGAGTTTTTAAAAATCAGTTTTAACGTTCTACAATATTTTTAGACTACCCCATTGAAATACAGTTTGTTTGTGTGTGTGGTTGCATGTGTGCATGCATAAGAATAAAGTGATAGAAATTGGCCCTGGTTACAAAAATTAGGATTTTTTCCTAATCATTCTCCTGTATACATCTTCCCTGCCCCTTCCAATGTTGAGAGGTAGTCAGATGTGGTTCTGATTCTATCCAGTCACTAACATGCATTTTTATATATCCACAAACTATGAAAGGAAAACCAAGTAAATGTTACATTAGGGACTGGGGAGAGGGGAGGTGGGTGCAGATACCAGCTGGAGCCTGATGCTTGCATTCTCTTCTGTGGCACCATTTTGTTGTTGTGGGAATGTAGCTTAAACAGTGGCTACAGCTGTTTTACTGAATAAGGATCCACATAAATTCCAGCTGTGAACTTGTGATTCATCCTTCCCTGCACAAAAAGATATGTTTCCTTATGTCCCATTATTCCCCATATTTGATTTTTATCACACAACTGTGTGCTTGACTAAATCTTGCCCACATGTTCTTTTATGCACCCTGCTCTCTTTTTCCTCTAGAATTTAGGTTAACAGTATAATCCTAACCTTCATGTTGATATTCCACATTAAAATACTACAGCATCCTTAAAAATATTTTTTTTTAATGAATCGGGTACAGGAATAGTATATTTTATTAACTAGTGTAATGTACTAGATTTTTGTACATGTCTACAGAAAATCCAGGTAGTCCATTAAGAAAATATTTATCTGCATTTAAACTTGCAAATCCCTGCAAAAACAAATTGCCTGATTATATTTATTTTTCAAAATCAAAATGTTCTTAGCTTTTGAATATTTGCATCATTAGACTGTATATGTAAAGTAAAATAAAAATCACTTTTTAAAAACCTTTTTTGGTATTATTGTGATTCATTACAGTTGTGTATAATTTATCTCAATTGTAGTCTGAAGTTCTTTAAAAAATAGTTTAAGAGCTGAATTCTGGTCATACAACAAGTAAGAGTCTTATAGATGGAGCCCAGTGCTGTTTTTAACTGAAAACAATTACAAAACTCTCAGCGATTTCCACAGCCCATGTAATGTATGATTATCATTTAAAAAAACAAAATAGGGCTACTATCCTTTCTCCCATAGACTTGAATTCAGAATGTTTTTTCTTTGCATCACCGCTGAAGACCACACTAACTTTTGCAGTACACACTATGTAGTACAGGCAATATATTTAAGACCTTGTTCACACCACTCTAATTGCAACCGCAGTTTTAGGGTTTTGACTTGGGGCTCATTGAATCGAGCTGAACACTCTCTCTCTAGTTTGCTGCCTACAAGGCAGCCCTTGACTGTTGGCTAGCTCCAACTGTAGACATTAAGGATGCCACTGAGTGGTATAATTCATATACAGAATCCTAAACAGAAATCAGCTACTGATTTGCTGGATGGTCATAGCCATGACATTCATTTGTTTGTTTCAGATGTTTCATTTATACAATGGAGATAATATTTGCCTACCTCAAAGGATGTCATGAGGATTATTGTGGTTATTAGGCTGCCCAAATTCTGTTGGTGGTGGTTTTGTCAGGTTAATACTTTTTTGTTTCATCACAAACTTGAAAAATCATGTCAGGAACAAATTGAAACTTGTTCACATTTAAGTAATAAAATTACTTTATTATAAGGTTGTCATAATTTCCATAAGAGCTGATTATGATGTCATGCTCACCCATGTAGAGGATTGCAATTCCATTGAAAGAAAAAATGTGCTGTGCAGAAGAGCGTTTTGCAGTATTAAGTTGGGCAAAGCAAATATTTATATCTGCTCTAAAGAGCTATCATTTGGCTTGTATGGAATTAGGTTTCTGGTGCTTTTTCTGTTGTGCTAAAGGAGGCCTACAAAGAATCGGTCTATTCATAATGGAAATTCTCTAGGCAAATCAGATATCAACATTTTTCAACAGAAGAAGTAATTTAATTAGTTTGTATTTTAAATTGAAGGTCATCATGTTATTGATTTCTGTGGGAACAAAAGAAAAGAGCATCTTGTTAAAATGCTCAGGAAACTGGGGCCTAGGTGCTCCTAGGTGACATCTGGGGTATCACTGAGTTGAACCACTGGTCATCGTCAAATCCCAATCAAAATTTAGATATCTTCAGTATAAACATAACAAACATTGGCGTGTTTCCAAAACTGTAAAGAAGAGTTTAACTGGAGGAAAAACCAGAGATTAACAGTTTGTTTTACAGCTTAATCAGGTATTTCAAATCAAGTGACTGGTGCCGCTTGTAACGAAGCATCTGTAAAGTGTGTCAGCCTGACGTTGGTATGCCATGTTCAAGAAGTTCAATGTCAACACAGCTGTGACCTACCACTTTTAGAAACATCTCAACTGGGAATTAGATAAAATATCTTTAATTTGGGCAAGCGGTAAAGGGAGAGAGCAGGGAGGGGAGTACCATTTTAAATGCTATTAATTTTCACAAAATAACATTTGTGTGCTTTGTCTTGCCAGATAGTCTACAATGCTTTTCCTCATTTCATGTGCCAGGCTGTTTTTACATTATAGTTTTCTTCTTTGCTGTGTTTATCTTTTCTGAAAATGGTGAAATGTAAGCTATTGCAGGCTGGGTGGGTGGCACACATTTGCACAGTCCCTTTTTAAAACACAGAGCAAGCATTTTATTTGGGTTCTGCAAACCACTGAGGTATCTTAATGCAGCCATTCTCATTGCATCAAAGTGAAACACGTAAAAATCTCACTTTCCATTCTGAATAACCTTAGGGCTGTTGAGTCAGATATTTCCGGATTGACATGTTTTGGGGAGGAGTGACAGTGGCACTGGATGTATACAGTAATCCTTAACGTTCCACCGACTCACTTCACTTTTTTTATGAGCTTCAAAGAGTACTCATCCTTAACAAAATGACAAGTTAAAACATGTCGCTTTGCCATGGTTGAAATTACTTTCTTGCCTTTAATCAAAAGGCAACTCTTAATGGGCTGTTTTACCGTAGGCAGTTGGGAAAAGAGCTCTTCCCAGTTTAGCACTGAGTAGTTCTTCTGGCACATTATTCCTGTCATCTTTACTTTTCATCCCTAGATAGGCCCAGCTGTGGAAAAAAGGGTTTAAAATCTAAGGATGTTGAATTAGTGGTTAGGCTGATGCTGTATTTGGCTACTCTTTGCTGATGAGAATAAATTTGAGAAAATTCTCTCTTTCCTTTGTGGGGGGTGGGGGAGTGGGAGAATTTAGTTAGTTAGTTAAGCAAATGTATTTAAATTGCACTAGTCAATAAGCATGTTTTTTTTTTTTCCTGAAGTTTAATCAGTCAGTGGTCTTTGAAAACAGCAGAAATAGGCAGCTAATGGTAAAAAAAATGTAAATATTAAAAGGGTCATTTATTTTGTGGTTTGAAAACTCTAAATACTAAAACCAAAAATGATAATGTTGGTGGCCCATATTGGTATAACCTGAGTGCTCTATCTTGTAAAGATACTGTGTACTTTCAACTGAGAATACTTAGAAGCTCACTGGATCATGCCTTCCAAGTTTAGTAAATTAAAGGACTATTCTTTGTTGAGACTCAAATGACCCTTCAGTCAGTCTCCAGCCCCTATGACAGTTAATAACCCTTCCTTTAACTATGCGGTGCATATCACAGATGGAGCTTGACGGACCAGCCAGCATCTCAAAGGTCACCACAAAGCTATTAGTTAGATCACAGTGCCCTTTGTTTCTCAGTGATGCCTCTGCTATAGTAGCTGTTACATGGATAAAATGTATTGAGTTATATTATTAGAATATAAAGATTTTGTTTTTACTACCATCCCAAACCCATTTTAAAACAAGTACCATGAACTCTGAGTCATTTTACGTATATTGCAAAAATGTTCCAGTGTTTGGCAATCTGCTGGTACAAGTATGATCAGTGATTGCTTGCTTGTTCTGCTCACTCTTGTTCCTTTACAAGATGTAACGGGGAAAATGACTTGTGCTTTCCTTTTTTAATTGCCCTTTGGGGTTTTTATTATGTTTCTGGACCTGTTTTAGCTGCTAAGAAACATGGCCATTCTAAATGCTCTTCTCACTTCCAAGTTATATCTCTGTTCATTCTGTATAACTAGAAGAAAAATATCCAAGGCATCTTAAAGGGGGCAGAGAAAAAACAAACTGCTATGTGTGTGTAGCTTTTTATTAAAATATTTCCAGTGGCAGCCACAAAAGCTGCAAAAGCAGAAAGCAAAAATTGCTTTTCCATTTGTGATAAGTGTATTTTATCAATGTGTTTTACAAAGGTAAAATGTTCCCATTCTATTGCCTTGTGACCAATAGTAGGCACTTATTTCAGTAATTAAATGAACAATGTGACTTTACAAGGCCAGGTTCAGAGCCAGAGACAGGAATTGCAGATGGTGAAGTTATTTGGTTTTTGTTTTAGACAAAGGCAACTCTTCCTAAAGCAGGTTCATTTATACTAATAAAACCTTTTATAATCCTTTATTTAAACTCATTGTACAACACCAGAATTTTTTTAAATGCATGTATTCAGAATGCTTAACATTTATGTGCTTTCTTTGTCACATACATAAAGTTTGGTAACACAAATGGCAATATCTTGCCAGCTATGTGCAAGTTATTTGCTACTCATTTGTACATTTTAACAATAAAATGAATTATTTTTAATACAAAATATTTGGGTTTGTCTATTGGTTATTTAATTTTATTTTGGAGAGTATAGCATTCTAAGCGTTTTAACTAGCACATTGTCTCTGTTCCCAATATATTAATTCTGATGTCAACTGATACTCTAGTTATTCATTTACCTTCCTGTTTCTGTTCAGCAGTACAAATTCTATTCTCCCACCAAGCACGTGAACAGTCGAAGAAGACTAGCTCCCCCTAGGGAAATTCATTCAGCATTCATATAGTTAAACTCTTGTGAGGGTTGAACATCAGAATATAAGTGAGCAAAATCACTGTGGATAAAAGAGTTTCCTAGCTACTGAAAATCAGAATAAAGCTTGGTGGTAATGTTTATCATCTTCAGACATGATGCAGGAGCATTATTCTCAAGACCATGCTCCTTTGTCACACAAGGAAACAGTGTATAAGGAATTGCTCTAGTTTAAAGAAAAGTGATCTTTATATGAAATAAGAACAAAAACATCTTTTTAAGTCTTCTGGTTCATGCACTTTCCAAATATATATGATATCCAAGTTTTGTAATGCAGGGAAATTCTATTTTTACTGGGCTTCTGCATTTTTAATACAAGAATATGGAAGTTATTGGAAGTTAGTGACACACATCAGCCCAGCTCAGTTAATTCCTTTGATCTTTATGCTACTATATCTTCCTGTTCCCCCTGCTACTATTAAATGGCCAGGTTTCAGGAATACCAAGAAAACATTTTAAGATGATTATTTTTAAATGCTTCATAGAACTATTTGCACTAACATTTTTTTAGTCTCTCTCCCTCCTTTTTTTTTTTCCACGCCCCCCCCCCCACCTCCCCTCCTGCCCCAGCCACACAGCTGTCACTAGTATAGGAAAAGGACTGGGGAGGAGGGAGGGAGGGAGCCCTGCTAAAATCGTGTCACGTAGCACTAATTCATCTGCTCTCATTAGAGTGAGCGAGGGACAGCAGTGATGGCCAAGAGCTGCACTCCACACATGACACACGAACAGTTTGGGGAATAGAAAATTGCTTTCTCAGGAAGCCCAGCCAATTAAGGACTTGACCATATTGAATGTCAAGTGTTAATTTAGGTTTTTCTTCATTTTCCCAGTAGTAATGAGGGTCCTGTGATGAGCAAATACATGTCAAGTAAAAGTTGATTGCATGAAGGACCTGAGTATTATATGTCACTGACAAGTCACAAATGTACTCTAGTCTTTTAACCCCTTAGGTGAGTCCAGGAGGGGGAGAGTAACAGAGGGGGATTAACTGTACTATAATGATAAGAATAGATAGCTTGCATTAGGGAGACGCCTGGATAGGACAGACAGGAATAGACATTTGTGTAAGAAGCTAGGACAGACTTTCTTCAGTCAGTGCAGAGATGTGGTACCTTTCTGGGTTATTAATAAACAAACCAAAAAAGCCCTCTCAGGATTCTTAAGTATTTTAATAGTCTGTCCTGTACCTATGCAATATCTTTTGAAATATTGTGAAGGGAGAGGGAGGTACTTTGTGACCAGAAATATGAAATATTCCTAAAATAATTACTTGCTTTGAAAGAAAGGAGCCAGTGGAAGCTAGAAGCACTTATCACTTCTGGATTTGGCCCATTTTTGAGTGTACAAGGAAATTGAAATTTTCAATGGATGGGTTTTGCTTTTTAAAAAAAATACTGCCCCCCCCCCCCCAAAAAAAAGAGGAGAAGCAGGGTTTACAAAACATTTTGCTGTTGAACACAGGTTTATTTTTCCATCCTGCAGTTTTCTTCAGGTTACTTTCCTAGCTATGAGAAGCCACCTTCTTTCATTTAATGTTATATCTGCCCACAATAGAGAGGGGAAACTGGTTTGTCTAAATGAGGTAGCACTTACTTTTACTAGATGTGGATACTTACACATCATCTATAGCATCTCATTTCCATTCATCAGCATATTATTTACATATGAATGTTCTGAAAATAAGAGAGTGTCTGTTTCTAATGCAATTGTATAATTGACCAAGAAAGATCCTACAATGATGTAGGCGTTACTGTGTGGTACAAATATAGTGAAATGGATCTGGCAAATCCGCAAACATCTAGCAAGTTGTCAACAACCTTTTAATATATTTAAAACAGTATCATCCAGTTATTCTTTCCAGGAATATTTATGTCATAAGGTCTCTCTCCCTTTTTTTTCCCCTTTCTCTTTTTTTCTTTAAAAAAGAAAATCTCTAACCATAAATACATTTCAGTTTTATATTGTTAGTAGATATGGTGTTACAACAAAATGCACGATTTAAAAATTCCTGTCTCTGCTTCAGGAAAACATCCATGGGAGGTAGTGGCTCCCTGCACCAGAAGTGAGGTGTAAAGATCGTGTAATGTGTAGACACTTCTGCTGCCACTGTTGTCCTTGTTGTAGTTATTTTGCAGGCAGGCAGTGGCTTTCCTTCCCCAGTGTTGACAATGTTGCACTTTGAAAACAAAATTAACCTGAAAAAGTTAAATGTGTCTGTGTGTAGAAATTACTTAAATTTTAAAGCCTTTTCAGAATAAAGCCTTTTAAAATATTTTTCAGACCAGAGTCATTTGGAGGGTGCATTGGTGTTTTATGTTCAGATTTCAATTTTGTTTCAGGAAAACAATCAGCTCTGCTGTTTGTATAATTAAAAAATAATTTTCTTTACATTAAGAAATCGTTAGAAAACAAGAATCTGACCAGGAACAGGATTGGTGTTTTTAGGTCAGTAACCCTGTTCCTTATTTTAATTCCTCATCTGTATATGTGAAGTTGAGCATAAACTCCAAACAGACCACTCTACCTTAGAAAGAGAGTAAGCAGGGGTTTCCCCTACCTTCTTTTTCCCCCGTAAGTAGTGACTGTAGAACTCATCTGGCATTTAGAATGGCATTTTAATTACAGCAGCTTCTCTTCTGCTAGGTGTGCTGAGGGATTTTGCTAAGTTTCCTTAAGAGTAAATTCAGATGATGGCATCTCTGGCTGCTGATTCAAGTTTTTCCTCCTTTACAGTGTCACTTTTGACGGATGGTATCTAATGCAATCAACCACAGTCAAGGCGACTCCTTCCTTTAGCTGTTCCTGCAGCCTGACCAAAGGGTCCCTAAAAAACAAAAAGCCCTCAACCAAATTGGACAGGCTTTTTCTGAAGCTCCATTTCCCAGTGCTTAAACAGAAGATGCCTCCCTTTGCGTATGTTTTTGATAAATTTAAGAAGTCAAATCACTGACACAGATGGATAATCCAAGTGTATAGGGTGAAGAGTTATAAATTAACACATTATTCCCTCTTAATGTGAAATACTTGAGAATGCATTTTCTCAGTCCCCTGACATCTACCCAGTGAGGGCTCGCATTGTACTTTTCAAGTGGCATTGATTTGTTAAAGCGCTGAATTAGCATCTCGGGCCAGCTGCCTGTTCCACTGTTGTGTTGTTGGGTTCATTCTCTCTCTCTCTGCCTTGCTTCCCGCTGCCTTGGCCACACACAGGGCTTCAGCCTGCTTACCCCAGCTTTTCCCCTCTGTTATTTTAGCTAATCCAGGTAATACACTCACCAAATGTGCCTTGCAGAGCTGAATAAATTAACATATTTCTCATTACATAAAGCCCGTAATATGCACGTGTGTATATGTATATAGTGGTTTTGGCTGAACTGAAGACAGAGAAAGGGAGGGGTTGCAAGGATGGATGGCTACATTTAACTGCCTGGATTTCCAGTGAAGTTACACATTGTTCTTTTATTTCATTTGCATTGTACTGAAGTATTCTGTACAGTGGCTGAGTCAAAGGGGAAGGAGAGAAGACCTGGAAGGGATACATCAAATCAGAAAAGATGTTTAATTGCAATATTAAACTATATATCTTGGGTCTCAACGTCCATCTGGTTGCTTGTTAGATACTCAAGAGCAGTTTGCACTTATATCATTGTATAGAAATATGCTGTTAGCTGTGAATTTTCAATTCTGATTGGAAGCTGATAATTACAAGTCTTCTCTCTTATTCTCATTCTTCCTTTCTTCTCCTCATTTTGTTTCCTTTCATTCTGTCTCCCTCTTGTCTTTTAATGTTTCCAGTACCATGTCATACTTTATATTTGTTGTGGTGGGATCTGACAGATTTGTAGCTGTGCCCCAATTGACTAAATTACACCACTAATACATGTATTTCAGTAATGAAGATTATGCACATGAAATTAACATTACATTTTGTTTAAAACAGCTAATAAAATGATGACATTTTTATTTGTGGTTCCTTGGCATAGTAACTTGAAAAGTTTCTGGAGCCTAAGAAGGAATTGCATTGTAAATTAGCACTGAGTGGTGGGATAGCATCCTTTTACACTATATATTCATTAACCCTGCACTGCTATAATCTTTATTTTCCTTGTTACCAGTGTTTACTTCTGATAGTTTAAGGTAATATATTTGCAACATATAACTGATATTTAAGATTGTTCTTAAATTTTCTGATCGCTAGAAATGCTCCTTTTCTGTCAGTTATAACATTACAGATCTGTTGTTTTAGATGGGGTCTCTTTTGGAAACCCTCATAGAGTTTCTTGCAGAGGTGAATAAATTGATTAATCTTGCATTGCACTCAGAATTCAAATGAGGTGTGAAACCTCAGTTAAATGGAAATAAAAACATCTTGGTTCACCATCTTAACCAGAGCTGCTATTATAAGCCTTCAAAGAGGTGGATAGTATTTAGTGCCACTTTTATGTCCTGTTTCTTTGGAAGAAAATATAGTCCACGTAAAGGCAATGAGAGATGTTGGCAGGATCAGGCCCTTTGTTGTGCAGAAATATCCTCTTGCCTTGCAAGATTTAGTAGTTACCTTTCCAGAGGATATTAAACTATGAAATTTCTAAACTACTAGATTTTAGCATGTTGGGTTTTTTTGGGGGGGTTTTTTTTTCAGTCTTCACATTACATTTCTGATATAGAGGAAGACAGGTTTTGTGCCTTGCATGGAGATAGTTTTGGGGGATAATAGTTGTAGAATGTGTGGCCCCATAGTGGTGAAGGAATTAAACAACTTTCTTTTAACTGTGATTTAAGAGGCTAATTGAGACCACTGATGAGTTACAGAATTGAAACTAGAAGAGGCAGGTCATGTTTTTACATGAATATGTTGCCTCATTCAGAGAGCGTTGCTAGCATCGCCATTGTAACTTTGTGAAGCCTGCAGAGAAGGACAAACCCAAATGTGTCCCGCTGTGTTGATGTTACATAAACATGAGACGCCATGCTGAAGTGCATCTGATATGCCATGTATGCAGATGTATACATTTCTATTACTTTAGACTAACTGAGGTGCCCTGGGCCACTGGAGACTAGTTTAATCATGCAGGTGATACACTTGGCTTGGGAGACTGACGGAAGCAAGGGCCGCATGAATGCCCTCAATCTACCTAGTGCCAGCTGAGATGTAGTTTAGGACAAATTTCAAAGAAGCTACTTGACCTTGCTCAGAAAAGAGGTAGAATAAATGTGTATGCCTGCAGAAGAACTAATGAGGACAGCTGTATGAGTAAAAATAAAGCTGTTCCAGTTTTGATTAAGCTAATTAACGAATAAATACAACTAAAACAATGTTCAGGTACTGAAAAGGATTCCAAAGAGGGTACCTGTCATTTGCTACTGGGGACTCCTGTTTATTATTACAATGTTGCTGATTTACTTTTAAAGCTTCCAGAAGTGAGATGGATATCTCAGTGTCAAGATGAATAACTTGGAGCATGGACAAGGGCACTTGTGTTAGTTAATCTAGCTGGATAACCACCAGCCTATGCATTTGGGATCCTTGGGAGATGTCTGCAGCCCACACTTCAGTCCATGTCTCCACATCTTTGTGTCCTTACTGAGGTTGGCTAAATTAAAGCTAGCACATCTAGACGTGACTTCTGCTTTAGTTGCAACATGAATTGTAGTGTAGACTCCAGTACAGTCACTACCTAGAGATCTTTCAGTCTTAACATGACACAATAAAGGGCTGAGAAAAATGGAAGGAAACACAGAGGTACTGTTGTAGCTACTCAGCAAATAAAAGCTCATGAAAGTATCAGCTTTTTTCAAATTAAAAATGAGTATAATTTTTAATAAGTGTATATTTTCACTTTTTCTTAGTTGGCTTATGATTTTGCACGAGTTGGTTATGTTCCTACCAGGAATACACATACGCAACTGACTCAATGTTCATGTCTGTATCTACTTTTTGGGTGTGAGTGAATGTGTGCATGCATGCACCCTTCTTTAATGAATCACAGAGAAAATGCTTTCATGTCTTGCAGAACCCTTGTGAAGTAGGTAAGTATTTGGATAAGGAAACTGAGGCACAAAGGGGTTATATGGTGCCTGAGTGGCAGAATAATGCATGGAACTAGAAATTGCAATGGTACCAGTCCTGTCCCTGACCCAAGAGATTGTCTTGCCTTTGTATAGAGTTAAGTATATAGTATCATTGGGTTTTCCACAGTTTGTACTTCTTCAAAGAAGTTATAAGCATTTTAAGTGCTCAATGCAAGAAGAAATATGCAGACTGTTGAGGGTGAGACCGGAACTGACCTATGGCTATAGTATAGTTATGGTTTCTATGGAATTCCATTGAGATTTGTTATAAGTAGGCCAGCTCATGCACTGTGTATAACCCAGTGGACTTTAGGCTTGGATCATTGTCTAAGAAGGCTCTGGAAGTGGAGAGTCAGGTGCACATTTGTGTGTCATGTGCTACCTCCTGGAGGAACGTGCGCAAAGGCCCTTTAAGAGACCCTATGAGGACAGGGCTCTCTCAGTGTGGGTGTGTGAGTGAGGGGAGAGAGAAGGGACAGGAAGGAGAGAGAGTGAGCGACAAAGGGACTGAGTAAAGGACAGACTGAGAAATAGACAGAGAGAGAGAGTGATAGATTGGATGAAATGAGTGACATTGTGAAAGGCAGAACACGAGCAGGACCACAGCATGGAGCTGAGATTCCTTCTATCACCGGGGATCATCCGTTGCTGAGGCTGCTTGGAGTCGGGAAGGAGTCGGCTCCCTGACAATTCCCCATCAGATGCACGACAGTGCTATAGAGTGGCTCCCCTGATTCCGGTATCACCCCTTCTCCTGGGTGGGATTGGATATTGGCTGTCACTGTCCTGAAACCCTGTAAGTGACCGGTAACCCACACAAAAGTACGTAAGCTTCTGGTACTGGGTTGAAGGGGAGACAGAGCCGAACGCTGGCGGAGCCTTCAATAAATCTTTCTCTGAATCTCTCTGGTCTTTGACAACGTTCAGATTTATAGAATTTTCACTATATAGTTTGTAGTTGTAGTTTGTAGTTAACTTTACTGTTTTTCCCAAGGTGTGTTAATTAATAAACCATTTTATTCATGTACCTTTAGCAGTTCTCTTAGTGATTATTAATTTAAACCAGTGACAGAGACAGACAGAGTGAAGACCCACCATATCTTTCTGGGGAAAGCTCCAAGAGGAAGCAGCTGTTTGCTCCTGCTTTATAATTTGGTTTAAAAGAGTGATTTTTTTTTTTTTTTTCCCCAACAGACTCCCATTTATAATTCATGGTTGGCCAACAAGAAGAAAACGTGAGTGACAGGCCATATTGATGTTCTTGGATGGAGGGTTGTCTTTTCTCATTCTCCACTGATTATTTTTCTTAATAGCAAGCACATCTTAATAGCAAGTGACTCCTGTTTTATATTGAAATAACCCACACAACACTAGGTAATGGTCCACATGTATGTCCTCACATATCTAAAATATTGTAGAACTAATTTGCTATTTTACCAGGAGTAAGATGACTTGGAGGGAGAATTGTCTAGTTCTTTCTAGAGTACATACCCTGGAGTTGGGAATAAAGGATTGTGCTACAGGCTACTAGACTCTATATGCCGGGAGTCATTAGTTTAGATTGGATCATTCCCAGCAAACATCACAATGACTCATGTTTGGTTGGTGAAAGGAGGACTTCTTATTTTCAACCACTTCGGGGAGGGGGGTGAAGGGGGGGGGGAGGGATCTCCAGGAAAGATGGTGGTATTGTATCTTACAGAACTAGATCATAGCAGCTAAATGTTCAGTTCATTTCAGATTAACTGGAGGAGGATCATACTAGCTCAATACCAAACTTGTGTTCAAGAGATCCTTTTGCCTTACTCCTTGAAGTCTGGGAGGATGACAGCCATCTCAGATACTCCTCCAGAGATAGAGGAACCTGTAGGAGCAGCCAGAAAACTGAAACGGAAGATTGGAATTCCTTTGCATGCCGCCTCCTCAAGGCTGTGCAGTTGGCCCCTCTGGCACCATCCTCTGAATTGGCTCCAAATCCTGAGTGGGAATGGATCCATATTGTTTGGAAGAGGAGTCAGGCAAACACCCAGATGTTAATTTGCCTGTAACTTCATAGGGTTATTCCTGATGCTAAATGTGTGACTTTCACCATTTGTTTCATATTGTATACATGGCTGAAGAATAAGGCAGTTTCCATGGAGCCACTGCTATAGCAATGCCCTTTCAGTGACTTAAAGATTACAAAAAAAAAAAAAAAAAAGTACATAGATCCTCTTAAGAGCAGTACTTTTATCTTCTTCTCTAGTTGCTGGGACCAAATAAAAATATATATATTCCTCTTGTCTTATTGTCTCCACTCCCACAAAATAGTTGATGGATTAACTGGATCTCTTCCCATATACCTGTCTGAGCATTCTCTAGTGGCAGTCGGAGCTCTGAAAAGGTTAACTTCTAATACTCAGCTAGTTTTTCCTTTCATCCACAATATCATCTGGGGTTGACTATGATTAGCATGAAAAATGGTCCTGTATATTTTATTATACCCTGGGTTCTTGACCTGGGCTGAAGAAACGGGCAGCAACATCTGAGAATAGATTTCCTTCTTCTTATACAATTGCTGGGGTGGGCAGACTATGAAACAAGCCATCTAGATTCCTTTTGTGGTATCTCCTGGAGAACTGAATTCTAGTTGCATCTTTTCCTGATAGGCCCTTTATCTGGGGGAGCAGTGGGAATGGGTCTTGGTGGTAAAGAACAAAGGGTATAACTTCTCTTTCCTTTCTGCATCAGATTAATTTTAACTCCCACAAAATCCATGGAAATGTGAAAGAGATAGTGGATATTGTCTCATTTAATATGTCAATGCATTTAAGGGCATAACAGTTAGATCAGTTTAAATGTAGTTAAAAAGACAACAAAAAGTCCTTTTTCAAGTACATTGAGAGCAAGAAGAGGGCACCAGACAATGTAGGGCCTCTGCAAAACACAAACGGTAATCTTGTGGCTACGCCAGATGAAAGCTGATATTTTTGACAGTTTCTTTGTCTCTGTTTTCTTGAACAGGGACCGGGACATCCTGCCTACCAGAGGTAGGGACAGTCTTGGGGATAGCTCTGTCAGGCCTTCAGTCAGTGCAGATGTAGTTAGGGATCTTCTGGAAGGGCTAGACATTTTTAAATCTGCAGGTCCAGATGCCCTCCACCCAAGGGTGTTGAGGGAGCTGGCAGGGGTCATTGCGGAGCCCTTGGCCCAGCTGTATTAGCATTCATGGTCATCTGGCCAGGTGTCGGGGGATTGGAAACTGGCTAATATGGTCCCAATTTTCCAGAAAGGGAGGCAGAAGGACCCAAGTAACTATAGGCTTGTAAGCCTCACCTTGGTGTTTGGGAAGATCTTGGAGAGAATCATCAAGGAGCATATCTGTGGGGGGCCAGCAGGGGAGATCATGCTCAAGGGGCAATCAGCATGGGTTCATCAAAGGCAGGTCCTGCCAGACCAACCTGATTGCCTTTTATGACCAAGTAACTAAATCCTTGGATGATGGTGTCGCCACGGATGTAGTCTTTTTACACTTTAAGAAGGCCTTTGACACTGTCTCTCACCCCATCCTCATCAATAAATTAAATGACTGTGGCATTGATGCCTACACAGTTGGATGGGTAAAAAATTGGCTGATGGGGCGCACCCAGAGAGTAGTGGTGGATAGGTTGTACTCAACCTGGCAGGATGTGAGCAGTGGGGGTACCCCAGGGCTTGGTCCTCGGGCCCGCACTGTTTAACATCTTCATCAACGACTTGGACGAGGGAGTGGAAAGCACGCTGTCCAAGTTTGCTGATGACAGTAAGATGTGGGGCAAGGTGGACACGCTCGAAGGGAGAGACAGGCTGCAAATAGATTTAGACAGACTATTAAAGTGGGCAGATGAGAATAGGATGGGGTTCAACGTAGACAAATGCAGGGTGCTGCACCTTGGGAGAAGGAATCCACAGCATACATACAGGCTGGGGAGTTCCTTTCTTGAAAGCACGGAGGCGGAACGGGATCTTGGAGTCATTATTGACTCCAAGATGAACATGAGCCGCCAATGCCAGACTGCAGCCAGCAAGGCCAGCCATACCTTGTCATGCATCCAAAGGTGCATCTCAAGCTGGTCCAGAGAGGTGATACTCCCCCTCTATGCAACTTTGGTCAGGCCACAGTTGGAGTACTGCGTCCAGTACTGGGTGCCACACTTCAAAAGGGATGTGGCCAGCCTGGAGAGGGTTCAGAGGAGGGCCACCCTCTTGGTGAGAGGGCAGCAGGACAGGCCCTACGAGGAGAGACTGAGGGACCTGAACCTGTTCAGCCTCAGCAAGAGGAGGCTGAGGGGGGACCTGGTGGCTGCCTACAAACTCATCAACAGTAAGTAGGTAGAGCCCTTTTCTCCCCAGCACCACTTAGGGTGACAAGGAACTACTATGAAACCTGAAGCGGACAGACTTACAAACCTGTTAAACACGGTTACAGCTGTCAGGAACAATCCAAAAGTGTACTGGGAAAACCAAGTACAATTTTGAATCGGTTCACTGTGAACTGATTCAGTGTTACATGTGGACATAGTGTTCCATGCTATGGGTCTGGTCAGTCCTGCAGGCATCCAACACTTCTTTCCTTTCTCCGCCCACCCAGTTGTAACTGTCCACTTCAGCATGCAACCAGAATTCTACTTTTTTCCCCTTTTGTTGGCACTTTTTATCAATGAGCTCCCTTTCATAACTTATTTAATAAAAGTTATCTTTCTAACAACTACCTGTGTCCTCACTCCCTCCTACGCCCCCTCATCATGCCACCCATGCTACTCTCCCTGGACCTGGGAACACAAAAGTATGGGTCCGAGCACCCCCTAACCATCCTGCTCCCCATCTAAGTCAGGCAATCACACTGCAGACTTCAGTCAGTTGCAAGTGAAAATGCTCTTAGCCTGAGGTCCCCTATCTCCTGGGACCAACAAAGCATGAAGGCAGTCACTTTCCTCACACTTGCTCACTGCAGGGCATGCTGGTCTGTGTGGTCACTCCCACCCTCTGGTGTTGGAGCCATAATACTTCACACAATTTGAAACAGTTCCCAACCAGTGACATTTGGGAGTGGTTCAGTTGTCCTGTGTGTCTGCCTTTTAACCTGCGGTGGTTGTGAACTGGTTTACAATCAGTGATGTTTTGGAATGGTTCGCATTATTATGTGTCCTCACTTCTTAGTGGTTTATTGACATCTGCTTATATTATTTCACAGTTTCCTGGTGGTCCAAAGGGAGATAGAGCAGTACCAAATGAGATGAAATGTCTTTTCATAACTCATTTTGTTGAGTTGGTTTCCTCAAAGTTGGTTAGTGTTATAGTGTAGACTATGACATATCACTGGATCTCCAAGACACTTAACATTTTTGGATGTTGTCAGCAATGCATGCATGTTAACCCAGGAGTCGTATGCTATTCCATGCCCTGCTATTTGCTCTAGCTATGACTTTCCAGGTTTTCATGAAAAATTATAGCAATAGCTGCAGCAGTATTGAGAAACTGAAACTTTATTGTGATGGGTAAAGAAAGGCAAGCTCCAGAAATATATATAATTGTAAGAAAATAGGGGTCAGGGTCAACCTATGGAAGACATAGTGATGAATTCCAATGGAGACCAAAGATGTGGGTTCTGGATTTGGGGGGGTGTTGTTTCTTGTTTGTTTTTTTGTTTTTGTTTTTGTTTTTTTTTTAAGAGTGTAGTTGTTTAAATGGGCAACAAGAGTATTCACACTTGTTAGGATTTTTTTTTTTCAGCACAGACCAAAAGAAATGGCCATATTTTCACAAATCACAGGCATATGTCATTCAGTACCCTAAAAAAACTCGCTATGACTTTTTACTTTGTCTCACTTTTAAGAATAAGTTTGTGCTGCTATTGCTGTGGCCAAATTCTGATTCTTTAATGGCAGAGGCATATTTCTCAGGGTGGCAGATATACTCTAATAACTCTGTGCTCTGAATGAGTCTGTCATGAAACATTGTTACTGGAAGTGAACATTGATAACACTTTTTCAAACCTTGATGATGGTGTTTAAACTTGTTTGACTTTTCTCTTCATTCCGAATGCTGTTCATCAGACTGAACACATACATTCCTGGATTGAGGCAGATCCAGAGGGCAGTGCAGTGTCATGGCTGCACCCGTGAAGAAGGTAAGAATCCCCACCCCCTCTCCTTTCTCCTCTGTGATCAGAGGCATGTCATCTTCCCTCCTCTCCCATTCTGCCCTCCCCTGCCTGCCACTGTCCCAGTGGCAGAGAGCTCTTGTTTTGCTCCTGCCAGGCTGCAGGGAGTCTGGGCTTAGCCCAGGACAGTGGTAACAGTAGGTGTGGGCCCGTTACCCACTTCTGCCTGGTTCGCCTGAGTGTTCCCCACCAGCCTGGAACCATCCAACCATCACTGCTGCCACTCTCCCCACCTGAGTCTAACCCCTGCATAGCCCAGCTGGAGTGACATTGGAGGTCCCCTTGTCCCCAGGACAGCAGAGACCAGCAGCAGTGGCAGGTGGGGGAGGAGACAAGAAGAGAGGAGGGATGTACTTCTGAGTACGGAGGGGAGTGGCGGAGGAATTCTTACTTGCTTTGGGGATTTTAAAAAGTCCCTGACTGCTGCTCTTGTGATGTAGTCTGTGTGCCCTAGCGGGAATGGGTAGAAGAGCCTGGGAGGCTAGAGCCACTCCTGGAGCACCGATCACTGCTCCTGCATACCTCTTTGTAAAATTCTGGATCTGCATCTGTCTCTGGACTATTTATTTACAATAAACACAGTATGTTCTACTATATAAAGAACTGTTTTTTGTAGCTGTTAGGCAGGAATCCCTTAAAATACAAATAGTAGTTTCAACAGAAATGGGAATATAGGAACATTTCTGACAACCTGCAAGAAGTTCTCATGACTGTCTCAATAAAACCAGGATATATGTTCAATCTAGACCTTGGTTTTCATGGATTACATAGGGAACGCCAAACTGGATAAAAGTTGTGTAGAACTATTTCTCTCTACAAGCTGTTCAAAAGCTGTCCAACATTTTTAGGCTTTTCACACCTTGCTCTGAAGTATCTAGTACTGACCACTGTCGGGAACTGTCAGATCCTACATACTGGAAGTTCCACATCACTTTAAAAAATACAGTACATGGGTGGAAAATCCTGAAAATGCATTTTTCAGTTGAGATCTCCGATAGCCCAGACCACCTGGGCAAAGTTGTCTGCCAATGGTTAGGAACACATTCAAGAGCATTCTAACAATCTCATTTAGTCCTTGTCGATAAAACCGATGAACTCAGTGCATCATCTTTATCTTTTTGCTGTGTTTACTTGCAATATTTTCTTTTGCGTATTGTATGTTTAGGGAATTTCTAGTTAAGTTTCTTGCCCTAGCTTTTGGTGTAATCAGACTCCTTTTTGTGAACATGGCTCCATATCTTACTCAATCTTTAAAAGGAGGGAAGATATAACAATAAGCATATATACTGCTCGTTCACACCTTTTTGTCATTTTCAGTACTAATTTATAGTTTAGATAGTAAGCTTTTTGGGCAGGGGACCTACCCTCTTGTGTCTTTCTGTAAAAAATCATGAGACGTGATGGTTTATAAGATTATACATTAGTCAGGCACAAGAGAGTGCTGGTTGAGTTTTGTCAGTGTCATTTCTTACAAAACTAAGTCTGTTTTTACTTCCTCATTTTGTTTTATGTACATATTTATCTGTACCAATCTACTTAAAGGACAGATTAGGGGTACCAGGTCAGTGATTCAGTTCCCTTTTTTCCCATGTAGCTTCCAGAATACTTATGGGTATGTAACTGCTGGGAATCAGTGGTTTGAGATGTGTTTTCTTACTTGTTTGGTTAATGTCCTATGGCAAAGCAAGGGTTATTAAATTGCACAGTGAAAAAGTGCCAGGGCACCAGAAACTTCTTCCCAGGCCTTGGCTCGTGTTTTGACACTCAGATAGGAGAGAAAAAAATCTGGGATCTAGAAATTCCATTTATGGTTTTAAAAGGCAAAATAACAGGTAAACAGTTCTTACAGCCAGTACTCCTAAACAGTACTTCCTATTTACACTGGAATAATACTGTCACTCCATAAAAGGGTTAACAGAGGGCAGATGAGACTCTTAGCACTTTCCTTTTCCCATCAGCTTTCTCAGTAATCATCAAGGAAATACTTTTGTCTTTTTTAATTACAAAAAAAAAAAAATGCCACTGTAATACTGAAGTGCTGGCAGCTTTGGTAACTAGTCCCCTAAGCAAACCATGTAATCATAACATAATTACCACAGGCAAATGAAAAGTTTGTCTTTTTTAAAGGTGAGGGGAAGGATCTTTATGTAGAAACACAGAACTTTCAACTGGAATAATAATATATATTCACACAAAAAGGTCACCCTCTGGCAAGTGACCAAGTGCCTGTGGAGACGGATCAGCAAATTAGTGAAATGCTTGCCAGCTCAGTATTGGGACTCTCCAGAAGTCCTGAAGTGACACATGCATCACAAGCCTGTCACAATGCTGAAGCAGGGCAAGGGGTCATGGTTAAGAGCGGGGTGTTGCTGGATAAGGTTGAGGAAGCAGAGGTGGCCCCTCTGTGCTCTGTGTGTGGGTCTGTATACTTCTTTCCCGTCAGAGCTGGCCCAGCACAGCCAAAAAAGCAGTTCCTTGGCAGGACTTAATGGCAGGATGATGTAGTCTGTTGTGACTAGTGCATTCCTTTCAGGTTAAACTAGGGAAATGGCATTGTGTTAAAATTCCAAGTCGCATGAATGTTTTATTGCCACAAGTGCATTCAGGCCTCAAGGGGAGTGTGTGTGGTAGGGAAAGGGGGAGGGAGGGTGACTTAAAGACTCAGGAACTATCAGAAGAACACTTCCCTTGGAAAATTTTACCCAGCAGTGTGAAGCCGACTTGCTGTAATAGTCACTTAGAAGGGTTTCGCTTTTCCTAAACTGTGGCTGTTTAAAATCTTGCTGTCCAGACAATTAACAGCTGAAGGAAATATGACAAGACACACGCAAAGAGGTTGGGAGATAGAGGGGAAGGAATGCGCCACAATGGAGCTGAGTTGCCTTCTTGTATAAACTGCCAGATCTACTCTTTCCACCCCCCACCTCCTTCCCTTCCCTTCCCTCCCGCCCCACTGCCCTGCTCCTAGCACTGTTTTTTTGGGGGGTTTTTTCTAATTTTTTTTCCCCCTGTCTGCTGAAGGCCAGGAGTGATCTGTTAACTGTACACCACTGACTGGGAGGCCAAAGCAGCTCATGGTACTGTATGTTACCATTACTACTCCTTCATTCCTTTTTGCATTTTTTAAACATTTCCTTGTAATAATGGTTTACATGAGTCAGAAGGATTTAATTTTAGACTACAAAAGAACAAAGTAAAATAGCAGAACTAAATGCTGTGCATTTCTGGGATTTTTTAATAGGGGTAAATAGAACCATCTAATTTACATTATTTGTAAGTTATGATTTCTAGAAACATTTAAATGGGATTGTTTAATACAGCAGTTGTATGCATTGGAGGCTGACAACCATAAGGATATAATTTTCGCAAAGAAACATTTTATTTTGAGATCATTCTGGTATTTATTCAGTTCTTTTTGCCTTTTCATAGAATTTCTGTTTTTCCCTGTTGTCAGACATTGTCTTACCAATGATTAAATTTACATTGTATTTATTTGTATGCATGTACTTGTGCAACTACTGTGAAAATAATGTATGTGAATTTGTATATATGGATTGAAACAGGACTTCATTGTACCCTGGAGATACTCAGCATCTTTTTTTTTTTTTTTTTTTTACTTGGGGCATTCAAATTTGAAAATGTTTGCTATATATAGCTTGTTATACTATTTATTGCTTGTATATTCTGTTTGTATGCATCTACACACCCAACAAGAATCATGTTATTCATTCACTTGGACTTTTGCAACTTCAGCAAAGTCATAGCAGCTATCCTAGAATAAGTGAAGGCGATATTTATCCGTGTGTCTGTTTCTTTAGGTAAGTCTCGGTGTGGGAGAGGAGGCAGGACAGGACAGTTGTGCTTTTTTAAGTTTTGTGAATGTGGTCTGATTTGTACTCTCAGATCATACACAATCATATTAACAAATCATAACACACCATACTATGTAAGCAATCATATATAATATTTGTGCCACATCAGAGGTTGAAACATAAGCTGTCATTAAACTAATTTGCTCATTCTATTAGCATTGTAACTATAGTATTTGTTCTGTTTCTCAGCTGGTGGCAATGAGCTTACTTTTTTTGGCTTATACCTTAGTAGACACAAATCAAAAGCACCAAACATTGTAATTATAAATATATACCCTGGAAACTGAAAGAGCTGGATCTGGTAAGGTACTGGGTACCTTGCAATATTTCATTTGAAAGTGAAGGGAGTCATGGATTCTGCTTCCATAGTAAAAAAAATTAAAATAAGAAGTTATATAAATACAAGTTGAGTATTTCAGAGGTAAAGGGAAGATATACGTGTCATGAAACACACATGCGTGTGCACATGTCCGTGCACACGTTTAATTTTATATTGATGTTAAAACATGTTATGTATTGTATAATAGACAATAATGTAATAAAATATTCAATTTGCTATTTCCCTTTAGTGTTAAAGCTGGTTACAAAAAAGAGTTTCTCTTATATCACACATGTATTAGGTATTCAAATATGCGATATGGCAGTTGTCCTATTAAAGCAGGTAACACTAAGAAACATAAGCCAGTAGTAAGTCTTTGTATTGTTTGTTTATTTTTTATGAGAAAAGTTAAGAAAGACTCAAAGGATTGGTGGTATGATTTATCTATTTTGTTTAAGTAAAAGGGATGATTTTGTCAGATAAACATAATGTGATTAGTTCCTGTTTATGATGGTTTGGTGGTGGTGTTTTTTAAACAGTTATATTGACAAGGTTTATGGTGGGTCATAAACTCAACAAGCAATCAGCTCTATAGCAAAATCATGATTTATGTATGGAATCGTCCCTTCAAATTTCAGAAGTCCTTATTAGCATTTTCCTAGAGTTTAAATGATATGCACATTGAGTTATATTTTATCTGCTTTAAGCCATTTTAAGTACAAACTTATGGGAGTTTACTTCTGATGAGTTGCAAACAAGAAATTTTAAATGGTGATTTCCAAAGATACAGGGTAAATAATATAGTAATATTTTTTGTGCTTTTATAATGACTTCTAAACAGATGCTTTCCCAAAAGGGCTTGTAGTAAATTATAGCTTTTCAATTAAAATTTCACATAATATTCTGAAATGTCCAGGAAACAGATTTAATACTTTTTAGAGAAGAAGTGATTTGACAGTTTCTGCCCCTTTCCACAATAATTAGGGGCAATTCTTACATAGGTTTTAAATTAAAAAAAGAAAAGCTGAAACCTTAAATATTTTAGTAATAATTAAATCCTGATTCTTTGCTGCCTTGTCCCTTAGTTAGTAATTTGTGTGTCCATATTGAAGTGAAAATGCCCCTTAGTCTGAATTCTCTGCTTATGCTAATGGTAGCATGTTTGTTATACTTCTGTGCTTACTTTTTTCATATAAAGGTCAAGGTCAAAACTAGAGAATAAGGCCCTAATGTCTTTATTACTGTTTGCAATGTCAATAGGCAAATAATTTGTTCTACACATGGCAGGATTTTTCAAAGGATTCCAGGCTTTCAAAGACCATGAATGAAGTCCTCCAAAATCATGAGATGATTTATTTCAATATTTAAAAAAAAAGTCTAGATTTACATGCTCTCTAGTTTCTGAGCCTTTAAGCTACTTTTATTTTATGCAGCAGCATCAGGGAGCAAGGTGGGTGAGGTTGGGATTGCAGGATAGTGACAGCATGGGGCCCAGGGCAGAGCTGTGATCCACTCCCAGCATGCCCCTGCCTGTGGAACCAGTGCCTGTCTCAGGGACATGCAGGCAATGGTTCTGCCCTGGGCCCTAGCCTGCACTGTCACTATCCCACAATCCCAGCCCTGGCCCTGGACCCAGCCCTGCCTGCCTATCTGCTCCTCACCCATCTGTGGCCCCATCCCATCTGCCTGGCCAAACATACCCTGCTTGTGGGGGTCCTGCCCTGTCTCCATGGAGACCCTGCTTGCCTGCTGCATCCAGCATCCCCAGAGGTGGGTGCAGAGCAGATGGGATGGGGTGCCTAGGCAGTGGGGCCAGGTCTGGTGGCGGTGGTGACACTGGCTTTTGGAGTCCAGCCACCATGCTGCCCCAGCTTTACTGTGTACCTTGGGGAGGTGGGATTGGCTACACATGCCGTGCCCCTGGCTGCTCCCCATGTCTGGACCAGGTGGTACTGAGGGATCTGTCATTTGCTGCACAAAATGCCTTGGTGGGCTGGATCCAGCTCTGAGCTGTATTTTGCCCACCTCTGGCCTAAGGGATAGACCTCATGCACAATTTTGGTCTCGGTATCTCTAAATTCACTTAGTTACACTGGTACAACTTTTAAAATGGGCTTTTTTAAACTGGATTAGTTTAATGGCTTTGTTAGACATTCAACATTTTGAGCAACTCACACTGTAAATTGGTGTTAGTGCTAGCTTGAGTTTGGAGCAGTTGTATCTTAAGGCTAAAAACCTTCTATGACTGTCTGCCACCTGTACAGCTGTGACTTGCCACAACAGGACTGGTGAAGCATGACAGGCTTCTACCCTTGTTCTAGGTCAGGGGGTTTGAGGGATGAGTTGGGGAGGGGATGCAGGAACATGAAGCTGGGAGGTGGAGAGTTAATGGGATTGGGGTGAGTAATGAAATAGGACTTAGGAAAGAAATGGGGATGGGGAAACGGTGGTGAAATGAAGTCAGTCAGCCACTGAAGGATAAAATAAAGTAAAAAAAAAAAAAAAAAAAAAGAAGGTCTCCTATTTTAATAAATTGGGATTATGGTGTGTGCAAAGTGCTGGTTGTTCTTCCTGGGATGGCTGGGAGGGGAGAGCAGTGAGGGAAATCACTTTTGGGGGAGCTAATGCCCCTTCCCTGGGAAGGAAGCCCCAGCTCATAGGGACCTGATCTAGCTCCCTACTTTGTACCCCACCTTCCCAGATCCCACTGCTGACCCATCTGTGTCCTGTGAGCTGTCTAGCTGGCTTGTGCTCTGCATGCTGTTTGCATAGGTTTCCACCCCCAAGGTGGGAAGGTCCCCCCCAAGGGTGGGAGGAGCAGTTGGCTTGATGCCAGAACCAGTTTCTGGACAGTAGAGTTCAGTGGGTGGAAAGTTTATCCACACAGAACAGGAAGGTGGGGAAAGGAATGCTGCAACCTAGCATACTGGAGGACTGAAACTTGGGTGGCTGATCTGTGGGGAGTGGCCACCCATTAATGGAACGTGAACTCAGTAACACAGATCAGAGAAAAACCTGCCCTGGAATGGCTTAAAGTTAAGCCACTTAAAATGTGCTTAAAATATGCTTAGAACTTGGACAGTCCAGGGGTTAAGATCTCTAGGAGCTTCCTAAAATTAATGTCACAAGGCCCTAATGCACTATTTCATTGAATTAAAATAAACCACTATGAATGAAATTTAAACTGATTATAAGCAGAGATCTCTAGGTCTACATTAGGGTTTCCACTGCTGTAATAGGAAAGATTATTTCTACTTTCTGTTTCTTTCATTTATTACTTTCTATATTAGAGAAAGTTGTGCACTTTATAGATAAATCATTACTTGATTTCTGACTACTCCATTATCTTTCTCTCTTTTTTCTGAAGAGCTACAGTCTTTAGAAAAATCCTTCATGTACAAAAAACTTCAAAAGTTCATCTTAATAATTCACTTTTTAGTAGTGTGAGGTATCATTTAAGGATTTATTTACTACAACATCATGTGTGAACTTTTATATATCACATCAAGGAAGATTTATCACAAGGAAAAAACTCCTGACAGTCGCATGGTCCTTCATATAAGACTTTACTTGCCACAATATATCATATCCTACCATATATTTATTCTTCAGCCTGGAGAAAAGAAGGCTCAAGGGGGATTTGGTGGCAGCCTATAAGTATATAAGGGTGGTACACCAGGATCTGGGAGAGCAGTTGTTCACCAGGGCTTCCCAAGGGATGATGAGAACTAATGGCCACAAACTTCTGGAAGGCTGATTTAGACTGGACATGGGGAAAAACTTCTTCACAGTCTGAATTTTCAGGGTATGAAACAGACTCCCTGCAGAGGTGGTGCAAGCACTTGCTCTGAATTCATTCAAAAGGCATTTGGATGCTTATCTTGTTGGGATCATTTGACCCCAGCAGACTTCTTGCCTACAGCAGGTCAAAATTGGTGGCAAAAATTGAATCAAGGCTAGGGCCAATTGTAATATATTAAGACTGACAAGTCATTCCTGTTGTGTTTAATTTTTATTCACTCCTTTCTTAACTTGATTTATGTTAAATGCTTTTTGTGTTGAGTCTGATATTTTGAGGTCCTTGTGAAGGTAAAATTCATATAGAAGCAACTGAAATTTTCCTTTCTTAAAGACTACGGGATCATAGTCTTTGTATGGTACTGCAACTCACTTCCCCCTATCTGCATATTTAAATGTATGATTTGTATATTGTTTTAGGGTCAGATTTCATCTTTGTTTTTAATGTGCCATTGTATTAAGAGTTTGCCAGGCATCATTTGCAAGTTGCTTCAGAATGTAGACTCCTTTTAAGTGACCTCCTCAGTGCAGTTATTTTTGTCTTGTTTAGCTGATTTCTTTTATCTTTAGCTAGACACCCATAACTTCATCCTGAATATAGACTTCTTAAAAATACGTAAGAGAAGATGCATCTAAGGAGGCCATAAATGGTAACTTTTTACTTAGGCAGTATGTATGTATCAAATCACTGCTATCCCTTGTAAGGCTGGGGGAGAAGTAGGAGCAGAAACCACAGTGGGAAACCATCATTGGCTGCTGTCCGTGTCTTATATGGCCCTGGGACACCTTTCTAAATCTTTCAGGTGTGATCTGGCCAGTATTTAAATCCTGTCTATCCCAACCATGCATTTGGTCCAATAAAAGATATTGTCCACCAGAATTTTTGCCTCTCTCATTTCAGCCATATGTTTTCAGCAAACCTTCGGTTTGTGGGCCCTCCCTCTTCCACACTTCTGCTGCACAGTAGTCTTGCTTGAGGAGCCCAGGGCTTAACAACCTGTGCTATAAAAATAGGAACTGAGAGCCATCAACTTCCAAGAGCGTTCTCTGTCTCTCTGTCTCTCTCTGTCTCTCTCTCTCTCTTGTTCTGGATCAGGCCCTTGGCATTATGGTCAAAAAGTTCTCATGCCACAAAAGGCTACTGGTTTTTTTCCTTTCTCAAGTTTTTATAAGTCTGTTAATAAAACTAAGTAAGAAGAAACGAGCAAAAATATTGAGCAAATAAGTTCTCTTTAGAAGAAGAAACATATATAACCTCCCTCCCTCTCCCCCATCTTTTAATGCTCGGAAGTTAAAGGAGAGTGATAAAGTATTAACAAAAGGAAATAATTTCTTGGTTTTTCTTGTTTGGTCTCATGTCTAAAATGAAGATTTTTCAAAGGCAGAATTCTGTTAGAAACACTGTATAGCTGGATTTCTAAGAGGGTAGCTCGATGACATTCAGTGCCATAGGTAGAGGGGTGGGGGGAGGGGGGAGCAGCCCTGTGTGCTGAAGCAAAGTGGAGCCAACAGGTGCTGCCCAGCTGGGCCGGGGTGGGACACGGCATGGAGCCACGACATGTGCCCCCCTGGATCTGTGTGCAGGGCGAGGGCAGGCTGCTGCTGTGGGCTTTGCCCTGACACCAAACTTCATTGCTATGCCACTGATGACATTTGTGGTAACTGCTGAGATGAGCACAATTGAGTATTGTACAGCAGCCTATTCACTAATCACTACCATAAGTGCATGTTCTTCAGCATTGAACAATTTATTAAGCACAGTGAGAGTTAATTTTATTTATCTATTTTACCTTCCTCTGGAGTATCAGTTATTAATTAGCTACTGACAATGACTGGATACTGGAATCCTTTGATTGATATTAACTTGATGGCTCCTATAGCCATATCAACGAATTGAAACTTATTTAGTGTCATCTCAACTCAGTTTACTTTCCTGTCACTTTTTTGTCCTAATTCCCATTTGAATTGATAAGCAGTTTATATCTCATTTAGCTCTTAATAGAAAACAGAAGTTAAAAAATAAGTGCCATGTAATATAGACTTTTACAGCTTCATCCTTATCCTCCCCAAAACAAGGGAAGATGAGTGTGATATTTGTAGGAAAGTTTTGCTGTGGTATTTATGTATATCTTTAGAACTCCCATTGACCTAGAGGGACTTGGATCAAGGGCATGATAGAGCCTTTAGAAATTATCTAATTGCAAAACAAAGTGAAAAAAAAATGATATTTTGAGTGTTTGGAAAGTGTGTGAGAGAAGGGCAAGAGTTTTCAAAATAAGAAATACACTGAATGACAAGGTTTTGTATTGGCCATGTTTGTATTTCATATGAGGCAAATCATGTTTGCTCTACTTTCTTTCTCCACCTCCTCTTTTCACAACCAAATTCATGCCTCGCCTACAAAGAAAAGCCATCTTGATGAATTGATCTCACCCAGATATTATGTTGGAGTCCATCCTGAAAGTTTTATTAATTTAAGGTAAATATTTTCCTTTTTAAACTGCCTTCATTAGATTTCTGTTGAAAGTCTGCATTTAAAAGGACACTCAGGCAGAATCAGTAGAACTGTTTCTTTACAAAATTTGCCTTAAAACCTGTGTTTGTATAAATTTTATATATGCAAGAGGTTCTAGGGGTGGATCCAAGTTACAAAGTTTGAAACAGTTTGAAATTCAGATTTCCATAGATTTCAAGATTTTGGTTTAGGCTCATCTTTATAGAACCTATAATAAAATATTAAGTAAATAAAAATATGTTATGAAGACATTATGTTGTTCTCCAAATCTCCCAGATGGCTTTAGCAGTTTGCTAATCTTTGGTTGGAATGGACATGTTAGACTTTGTGTTAATAAAAGTCAATCCAAAAATTAATTTTTGCATATTGCATTAAACTGTTGTGTAGAAGTTTAATACATCTAACTTCATGTGCCTTTCATGCTTCCACACTCCATCCTGTTGGAGGAAGCCAAAATTATTTTATTCAACACATTTTCTTTCATAGTTTGAAAATGTATTTCAGTGCGTACCTCAATGTCAGTACCTGCATTCTTGAATCTTTTTACTGCAAACTCATTGCCACCATCACCTGAGCTGGGAATAGAGTGCCACACTTCTACTTCTTTTTGTTTAACTTGTGCAGATTGGCTCTTTTGCTAGAATATACAGCTATGTGACTTAATTTAAGACTACAGAAGATTTTCTGTTCATATGTGGTCAATCTACAAAGCTAAAATTCCTCTCCTGTTTTCTTGTGCCACTTCGTTTGGAAAATATATGAATTTAAAAAGATATTATTTAATCATCCCCATGTTTTGATGGATTCGTATCCTTAAATATATATGCTACAAAACCCAGCTTAATTTTAGTAGGGTTGCTTAACGCTGTAAAGTACACAGCCAAAATCTTGCCCCCCTAGGCATCTCTTGGAATTTAGGTAATTGTCTCATTCTTGTATACCCTCCTCCTCTGCAAGAATAAGATCCTACTCCAAATAAGAAGCACCAGCAATGTAGCCTGTATATAGTGATAATTTGAACTTCTTTATCCACAGACAGTATCCAGTTGTTCTGCATCAGAAGTGTTTATTTTCCTGTATTTCCATCTAATGACATCCATGAAAATGCTGAATTATTAGGGAAACACTTTCTTACTACACACATTCTTTCTCTTCTTCAGCATTCCTTTTTCTTTTGGCTGCAACATTTGCTTCCATTTGCTGTTCCCCATGTAGTAACAAAGAGACTTATACTCAGTTCAAAACCTTTCAAGGTAGATAGCATATGGATTTGCCAAGTGCAATTACACTTTTGAGGTAAGTGGTACCTCTGCCAAAAGTCCTTAAGCACTGTAGGTAATTGTGCCTGAGTTCCTTGATCTGTATGTGATAATTGGGCACCTCCTTTGCACATAAAATCCTACATGTCAGAAGAAGCAAAGAGGGACTACTGCAAGCATTGCCTTCCATTTCCACAGTCCATTTTCTAGGTCCTACGTATCAGGTAAATAAATGTGTCGATCTCCAAACTCCATTCTAGCCTATGCTTGCTTTGTTCCCCAAAACATCTTTTTAACACTATGATGGTTCCATTGGTGTGAGTGGGTCACATCAGAAACTTTTAATAAAAAATAAACAAAACAAAACACCTAAAATTTCTAGTCAGCGACTTTTAGAAAAAGAATACACAGTTTGATTCCCCTTATCAAGTTGGAAGAAAAATATTTGCTTTTCTTCCAGAAGCTTCAGTTCTGTCTCATATTCCTCATTTTTGACAGCTTCTGTTACGGTGGAGAATAGGCTGTGAGCCAGCTCTCCTGTTCTAACAGCACCCATTTCCTCCAAATATTAGGCTGCAGAGCTCCTTTTGGTCCCTCATTACTCCTCTAGGAGTTTCAGAGGTGTTTTTTTGGTTACACTCTGTGTTTCTTGGGAAGTTATTTTGTCTACAAGAAGCTCCCTATAAATGCCAATACTGTACTGGGATTCCTCATTCATTTCATGTCCTTTGACCAGTGCTTTGCCTTCTGCAGGTTTTCAGTATGACAGGTCTTCATCCAGATTAAATTTTTGCTTCTCTAGCACAATCAGTCCCTGGCCATGTCCTCAGAAAATGCTCTGAAGCTTCTGCTCAGTTAGAAGACACATAGGCTAGCATGAAGCTGTTCTTTCTTTCTCTTTATTTTTTGCTTTCCTTTCTTCTATCTTCCAGCCCTTTAAGCAAATTTTTTTTCAGAGCACCAGATAATTTGTACTTCTTTGCACCTCTTACTTCCATTACCCATCTCTATTCTGTTTTACTTGCCTTGGCCTTTCGTTTTAATTCATGGTCAAAAGAACATTGGTCCTGTGTTCCTCCCACTTCCCTCCCCTCCCCTTAGGTCCTTACTGCCCATGGGTCAACTTAGTGAATAAAGAAAATGTGAAAGGGAGGAGGACCTGCCATATTTCCTCCATGACCCAGAATATGCATCACCTGAAAGCCCTGGTTGACACAGAAAGGTATGCCCACTGCTCTTTTTCTATTTCCTTTGGTAGGGGGATGGAGAAAGGCCTTTATGCTTGTTGTTATATCTTTTGTTTCTGCTGATTATACACAAAACAAGTTGGAAATAGCCCTTTCACACACTCCTGTTATTCCTTTGAGAGAGAGAGATACAGCACAGCAGCTGTGCTCTCAGCACTGCTGTGCTCTAGGGATTGTAACGTAAAGGGACCCTTTTCACTTATTTCTGCAGCTTTGACAGAATGAAATTTAGCTTCATATCAGACAAATGTCATCTAACCATTAAAGCTTGAGCATTATTTTTTTTTTAATTTATTAGTAGTCAGCATAGCATCAAAGAAAATCTCAAACTGTGGATTTGCATGACACAAAGACCAGAGCATTTGAATCTTAGCACACTACTTTTACTGTGCACTGCAGGAAAGGAATAACACAATTAAAATATGACTAGCCAGGTACAGATGGTTTTAATATAGTATTTTAGAAAAGAGTATGAAGACTTTATTCAATTTATTTCTGTCAAACTAAGTTCCTGAATGGAAAGGTTCTTAAATCATAAGATGCATGTTTACATTTGCTAATAGTAATTTTGTCAGATAATTGACTAATTATTCTTGTTCATAATCTGAGTTACACTTTTTCCTTTTATTAAAACAGATAACAATCAAAGCAGATTGAGGTGTACCTTTTTGTCATACTTATTTGATGATACTCTCCAGTCCCAAGAGGGTACTTTTTGTGACGCATCTCCTCTATCATCTATGCTGTCTATCCCTTAGAGGTCTCTGCATATTTATCCTATGTAATGTACTGACAGTATTTTTACACTCAGTCATTAGAATTATTATAGTGTTGTAGTATTCATTTTAATAGCTGCATTCAGTAAAAACCCTCCATATTTAATATACTGACATATGCTGCAGGATTTCCAGTCAGCTGCAGTGGCATGCTGAAGATAGCAAGGAGCTTTTTCACAATGTTCTGGCCCAGCTTAGGTCTGAGAATAGGGGGATTTATTATATAATAGAATAGTAAATACCTGGTCAAAGTGACAGCAGAGAAGGACTCACAAGATCTAGTGGACTTCACTGCTGAACTGGCTCAAATTGCTTTTCATGTATTGTGATCTATCGTATTTTGCCCATTTGGGTAAGGTGACTGTCATAAGCTAAATGTAAGTTAAGATGAAATAAGGTAGCTGCTCTCAAAGTGTCACCTGTTGGCTGCCAGTGAGTTGCAAAATATTTGTTGGTGGTCTGTGGAGAGATTAGTCACATGTTGCTGGGTTTCCTTGTTTTCAGCTGCTAAATTGTACAGATATTTCCCAGTTTCTACTTTTCCATGCATATAAAGCCCTTTGGGGTGGTATGGAGCTGTAACTGGTATGGAAGATGTTCCACTCAATCACGAGTAAGAGGAAAAGTGGGCCACACAATAATTTTTGTTTTAAATGTGGTCTGCAATTTTATAACAGTTTGAGAATCCTTCAAGAAAAGGAGAAAGAAAGCTGGAAGGTAAAACCAGGATACATGTGAATCAGTATATGTAGGCTATTTAAAGTGAAAGAAGAACAGAAGGCTGTAGTAATGGAAAATGAAGTGTCAGTAGGACTGAACTGGCTAAATGGAACAGGAAAGAAATAAGGTAAGAGCTCAAGAAAAATGACCTCGAGCTGAAAAGGAGCAATGGAGATAGTCTATACATGTGGAACATTATGAATAGAAGGAGGGTCCATAGTGAAAAGATTTCTAGCTACTGAATAATTTGTTTTCTCAAGATTTTAAAGTACAGTGGTAAAACTAACCCCATGAATGAATACAGACCCATGGGAAAATTAGCAGTGAATCCTGTCCCATCATGTCAATGGAGAAATCTGCAAACTAGGAAGTAATTTTGAGTTCAATTTGAGAATAAATTGGCAGTCAAAGAAAGGTTGTAGTATGGTTCTGCTTCCTTGAGTAAGAGATTATATCTGGCTGATGTAATCTTAGGAGTTTAGAAAGTAGGAATTTAGAAAGGTTTCTAAAAGCAGGAATTACAATAATATATAGCACCTTTAATGTACAGAGGAAAGTGGAGTTCTGTGTCACCGTCACAGATGGAAACATGGGAAGTCAAAGTACTTTCCAATGATTATACTAAAGAACGTGATGATCTTATTTTGAAATGAAAAGACTTGTGACTTGGAAGTTGTACTGATTTATGCAACATAAGAAAAACAACCTTGTATCATGTTTTCAAAATCTTTTTAAAAGAAGGCAGCCTGAATCAATATTTTTACCATTACTGGTAGATTTGGTAGACAAATCAGCTTCTAACAGACTTGGAACAGATATGGAAAAACACAGTTACTTCATGTTAACTTCATGTTGCTTAACCCACACTGCAGCTCTTTGGAAAAGTGAATAATTGCAGTAGATTGAGGGGTCAGCAGTGGCCTGTCATACCAGATGCAACTGAGATACGTTCTGCCATGTTTCAAGAGGTGAAACTCTTGCAGTTTTGCCTGCCCTCTTGCTTGTCAGAGCCCCAAAGGATAACCATGTTTGTCATAAAATGCAAGTTCTTTGAATACTCCCCACCTAAAATGCAAATGTTTGTGAGTGTGTATGATAAAGCAGATACTGGAAGGCTCACGTGTAGAACCAGAGAAAGATGTTTACGCACATACGTACATATACTACATTGTGGGCAGCCTGCTATCCCTCATAGTGAAAATTAATATTTTATTCTATCTACACTTATCACAGTATCTGAGTGATTAATTCGAGTTCTGCGGATTCCTAAATCTAATCCCTTCCGTGGCTGGACTTCAGTATATAAAATAATGAATTTTGTAAGCCTAGTTAAAATAGAAGAACCGCTGGCTGACATCACTTATCTTGGGTCTCTTATTACGTTATCTAACCTCAGTGAAAATAACCTTGACATTCCATTCATATCTTTCTTCCCATGTTTGCATTGTCTTCACTGCCATTTTCTGGACATACAACAGTCTCCTAGTCCCAGTGAGCGATGTGTCCCATCTATTCTCTTTCTAAAGGTACTCTTCTTCCACCAGGCTTAGAATTAAAGAATATATATGTGGTCTCCGTTTAGTCTCCCACTGCAGCTTGTCTATGCTGGTCTTCAAGACTTTAAGTTTTGTGGGACCAGGACTTGCACACTTGTTGCTAGACAAGTAAAAGTAATTACAGAAAAAGGCTTCTTGCTCTCAATTTATTTAATTTAATTTTTTTCTCAGGAAAAGTCTCTTCACTGCCTCTCGATTCCCTTCCCTTCCCATTTCTCAGATGATGACTCCCAAACTCTGTCCTTTCTAATGCACCCTAAAAAGGATTCAGAATCTGTTCAGACCATCACTTATTTCTCAATATTATTTTCCTCTCTGTATTGTCCATGTAATGAGGGTGGACAGTGTAAATGCTAGCATGTCAGAGAGATCCTGTGGATTTGGAATGGATGCTAGAAGATCTGAGTTCTGTAAATGATTTTTTTCAGCTAGCGATGGAAATGTTTGTGAAAAGGCTCTTAAACTAAGTGTGAAGTTGGAAAAAAAAATACATGTTTTGTTTTAAGGCTGTAATATGTGTGGCATTATAAAAGCAACAAGCAGAAGACTGGCCCCTCCCCTAGGCATTTACAGTCCAAACATAGGTACAAAATTATCTAGACATGAAATATTCAGTATCACCAAAAGGGTGGTTCTATCTTTGAGCATTGCAAGTGCGTTTTTAATACTAGGGTTGAAACAGCTTTCCTTAGATGGCTTAACATTTTTGCACTTCACTGAAGAAGTGAGTTGTTTAATGAGGGAGTGGAATGCAGGAGGCACAGCTGCCCAGGTGTGAGGAACAACATGGAATAAGGCATGAAGACAAGAATGGAGCAATACACAAAGGAGCAGCAAGGCTGGGGGGCTTCAGGGAACAGAATGAAAGGAATATGTTGGAGAAGAGAAATGTAGCTAGGAGCAGAGTTGTTCAGAGCCTTGAAGTTCAAGATTAGGAATTTGGACTTGAATCAGCTTCCTTTCACCTTCCACATGAAAGAATGGAGTGATATGATCCAGGCAATCCATGAGGATTCCTTATATCATATGTTTTATACTACATTAGAAGAAACATACTTATGAAACTGACATTTCAAAAGAAGTGGCATGAATGAAATGGACAATATACATGACAATTTATTTGGCATAATCTTTCCAAATTACAGTTTTTTGTCAGATCAGCAAAAACTAATAGAATTGTACATTTGAAATTCTTATGACTCATGCTTTATGAGGGCAAATATACCCTGATAGAAAATGTTTATCTAAAATGTAAAATAGAGTAATGGCAATATATGCCATGGATTTCAGTGACATGGAAAGGTGGGCTATACCTAGCTTCTTGACTGCAGTGTACAATTCTCTGCTACAAATTCAGATCGTTCAAAAGTCAAGACTAAACAGGAGATAAAGAAGAGAGTCTTTATTACAAGAACAGCCATGGTCAGTGGGGCTGTTTAAATTGGTAGCTATCTTGATTCATCTAAGATATCTTGGCATACACTGCATATTGAATTGTATACACTGAGATGCCCAAACTGGTTTTAAGAGATAGCTGAGCTAGTTTTAAGAGAGCTAGCTTGGGTCCCAGAAGCAGTCTGTCTATGACAGCATGGAACTTCATATGGGCTTCTTTTCAGAGAAGCAGTGTAAATTAACCCACATACGTACCGTACACACGTGGGGAGCCTGCTCTGATGCACTAGAAATCCAGTGTGTCAGAGAAGACTTAATTGAGTCTGCTGGAGCATGTAAATTGACACTCTCTGGCAGCCTCCTTGTATCATGTGTATCAGCAGTGCAGCGCACCTCTGCGCTGAGAAAATGGCAGTGGTGCGCTTTGAACTAACACACATACGATAAGCTTTAGTTCAAAGTGCACCGCTGCCATTTTCTCAGCACAGAGGCATGCTGTGCTGCTGATGCACATGACATGCGGGTGCTTTTAGTGTGGCTCACTAATTAAAAGTACCTGGTGCTGCATCAGGAACACATGTAAAAATGCCCATCAAGAGCTCTGTGCTGCCACGGTTAGACTGTTTCCAGCATAGCTTGTTTATGGTTTATTTAGATATATTAGCTGTGTTGTGGTCTTCAGTACAGGCAACCCCTCAGTTCAACAGTGATACAAGTTTCCATTCTGAAGAAACTTCTAGATATTCTGAGAAAAAAATAATTCAGATTTTTGGGTTGAATTATGTATATAATTGATAGTGGACAGGATCTTGAGGGAACACTTGCAAGACCTTCTGTGCCTCTGTCAACCAGTGTTACTCACTTAAGCTGGAAGGGAGACACTTGGACCATAAAAAATACATTATACCCATGTCCTTTCTGCATGATAAAGGTTGGGCGCACATGGCGTCTGTTGTTGCTGAAAATTGTCTATGCCTTCATTAAGGAGAACAGGATGCTTCTAGCCTTTAAAGAAATTTTCCTGCTTACAGTTGCTCTTTTACTATCTCTTGGCTTTAACAGTATAGCTAGCTATCATCACCTACACCTATCTCTTCTCTTTCTGGGTAAGGTTATTGATAGGTTGTGGTGAAACACCTTCCAGATCCTCTACTAACTTCAGATCTGCTTGACTCTTGAGAGGCTCCTTGACCCCCTTGAGATCTGCTTGACTCTTGAGTTCAGAGATTGCCCTTGTGTTGGCCAGCAATCTCCTAGTGATGTTCATTTCTCCATTTATTGTTGATATTATCTCTGACTGTTTCCTTGGATACTGAGCTGTTGCTGACTTGTTTGCTATCTCAGGCAGGAATGGATGGGGCTGCCTTACAGTGCCTTTAGTTTTTCTAACCCAAAGGTTCTTTATGGTTCTAGAAGACATCAACACAAAAGGCATTTTTACACATGCTCTGGGGGTTGGGGGGACACTTTAATTAGAGTGGCCCTCTGAGTGGCCCTCTAATTAAAGCACCTGGAGCATCTCATGATCAGCATCCCTGCACTTCAAAATGTCAGCAGGGGCGCTTTATCTAAAGATCATTGAATGAGCTTTCATTAATGTGTCCCTGCTGCCATTTTGAAGTGCACTGATACATGAGACACAGAGTAATTACCACACTCCAGCAGACTTGATTTAGTAAGAGTCTGCCCTGACACACTAATTGCAGCGCATCAGACCAGCCTCTCAGCTTGTGTATAAGCACTCAAAAGAGCAGTATAATGTGAAGCACTACAGTGCTACCTGATTCACTGCTTGCTTTGTTCATTGGGTATTTAGGTTTGTTGGCAAGGTAGCTGAGGAGGAATGGGCTTGAGTTTTATCAGTGTGCTGATGACACTTGACTTAACACCTCCCTTGATGTTATTCAGCAGCAGTGGTTGTTAAACTGACCTAATGTATAGAAGGGGATACACATGGAGGGAGTGAGCTGGCTAAGGCTAAATTTAAATGAGGTAGTTTCTGCCTCTTAGATTTGGGGAAACAATTAAAAGAAATGGGAGAGATTATATCTATGCCTAAAGCCTGGGGGTCTTTACCTGCCATTTAGCAAACTAAATGGGTAACTTGGGGGTCTGCTAGAACAACAGCTGCATTTATACCTGGTAGCAAGAGTGATTAAAGAGGCCTCCAGCAGATGTTACACTTAAGACTTGATTAACCTATGAATAGCATCTTAAATAATAATCTGACCACATGTTCAAGTCAATTGATTGTGTGATAATACAGCAAATGAACTAGAAAGTTATTCTACATCTTTGTTGCTTGTTTGTATTATGCTTTAAGTTGAATGTGTGGCAGTTTGGGGCTAACTCATGACAGATCCCAATGCTCAGCTGAATATTTGGATCCAGTATGGGGCAGCCACAGGGGGACCAGACCTGGGATTAGGGAGAGGCCCCTTGACCCCAGGATCCTTGACCACTGAAACCTTTAAAAACTGCATGTGCAGGCAGCAGCATATGTAGTTTTCTGACATCTCTGGTGCCCAGGGACCCTGAGACTGTCCGTGTTCCTGGGGTCCCCATGTTCCAGGCATGTAAAAACAACACATGTACATCCAGACTGCCCATCACAGGGGTGGCTGTAAAGCCCTTGGAGACCAAAGCAATTTACTTTTACCCTTCTTGCCCACCATATCTTGATGTTAAATGCGAGTAAAATATGGGAGGCTCTCCCGGTCTGAATCTTAATGACCCCCTGGTGTTTATGGTCACTGCCTTCTGGGCAGAATGCATGGCTCCCTTCTTCCCTTACACCACACCCCAAGCCTTGCACATATCATCAACTGCTGTTCTCTCTGTACACATACTTGGTCCCTCTATGAGACCTTGGATCCATGGTTCTCCCACTCAGCCCCTGTCTGGGCCTTCAGGCCCCTTGATCTCCCACTTACCCCCCTGTCCTGGCCCTCAGGCCCCTCAGTCCCTCACTCAGCCCCTCCTTGGACTGCCAGACCCTTCTCACTCAGCTCTACTCTGGGCTGCCAGACCCTTCAGGCTCTTCTGGACCCCTCTGGGCTATCAGACCCCTTGGTCTATTATTCAGCCCCTTTCTGGGGTATCAGGCCCCTTTGTGATACCTTGCTTGGCCTCTTCTCTGGGCCTCTGGACCCATCCGGCCTCACTTCTTCCCAGAACCATCTTGGGCCTCTGGACCCATTGAGTTCCACTCACTCTGTCTCATTCTGAGCCTTGGATCCTCTTGGTGTCACTCTTAGCCCCTTCCTGGGTCCCTGGGCTCTTCAGGTGTTATTCTCTCTTGGCTGCACTCTGCACCCTTGGACTCATCTTGCCCCCACTTTCTCTTGGCCTCACTCTGAGTCTCTGGTCCCACTTGCTCTCAGTGTCTCTGGGCCTTGGACCCTCCTGGTGTCACTCCTCATCAGCCCCTTCCTGAGCCGCTGGACTCATCTGGTCTCACTTTCTCTTGGCCCCATTCTGAGCCTTTGGACCCATCTGGTCTCACTTTCTCCATTCCTCTTCTGTTAGGTTGTGGTCCCTTAACCTTTCCCCTCTAGAGGGTAACCCACAAGGCAGTGGGAGCTGAGGCTTTCAGGCACCCCATGATCACTTTCCCTGGGATGGCCCACATATGGCATTTTATGGAGACTGCCCCACCATAGTCAGTCCTGCCATGCTAACCTGCCCCAGTAGGGTAAAGTTTCAGGCTAAGCCATCTTGGTCTATCCATCTTGGCCCATCCTGGGCTCCCCCCTGATATCATACACCCCTCCTGGGCTGCAGGCTTCTAGCCTTAGTCCTTTCCCCTCTCAGGCTACAGACCTCCAGGCACTTCTGGGCCCTGGCTCTCTCTCTGGCCCCTTCTTGCAAACCCTTCTCCTCAGATGGCCCTGCGTCAGCCTTCTTCATCCTAGGCCACCTGCCCCTTGACCTCTTTTTCTTTGGCTGTTGCCACACATGGACCTTTGACTTATCCTAGACCCTGGCCCCACCTCAAGCCAGTGGAGATCTACAGGCTCCCCTGGCTCTGGCAGTCTCTGCAGTGGTCCCTCCTGGACCTTTTGACCCCTCTTGGACCCTAGCCCCACCTGTTGCTCTTGGGGCTCACCCGGACCCCACCCTGGGTCCCCAGGAACCTCCTCCACCCCCATAGTTCCTTCCTAAACCTCCAGACTGCTTCAGATATTCTCTGAGCTGTCATTCCAGAGCTGCAGTCATCTTGTTTCATAGACATAGACATTCACCTAGCATCCTCCAAGATGTTACTGCAAGCTTTGCTCAGGTCTGGGCTTATTTACTCTAAGCCAAGCCTTCCTTCTAGGTCAGATGATTTCTACAATCAGCCCTAACTACTACCTGCAGACTCCCTGGGTCAGAGGACCCTGCAATCACGTGCAGGCTACTATACATGATGCTTCTCCCCTTAAAGTGGCAGGCACCCTAGGCAACCTGCCACAGTTTTTAAACATCCTAGCATACCAGGACTGCAGGATCAGGGAAAAGCTCCTTTATCCAGTGCACTGGAACCTGCATAACATGCATTTGCTGCCCAGTTGTATGTAGTTCCAGACCCTGGTACAGTCCCTAGCCCAAGCTGACAATCAGCTGATTGTCAGACATCCGGTTTTCAACTTGCTGGTGCAGGGGGAGGCTGGGATCATAATCCTGGGTTTCCCCTGCACTGGCAAGTAGGGCACATTTGGGATCTGATCCCCAATCCCAAAATCTCACCTTTTGCTCTACATATATTCCATCATACCTTTAAATGAATGTTTGTCAGTGGTCAAAGGCATTTTTGCATCCATGCTTAGTGAGAAGAGTATGGCATTATATTTCAGAAGCAGCTCTTGCCAATTATCCACAATATTGTCACTTGAAGGTCAGTTGGTTACACTGTGCTCTGCATGGAGCTACATCTTAAACTGATTTGGAAACTAGAGCTGATATATAAGTCTGTCATATGATTGCTAAATAGGACATCCAATAAAACGGGGATCGGTGATGTTTTTTGGGCAGAGCGCCAGAAACGCCCTCAACTTTGACTTGTAAGATGTTGGTGTGATGGGGATGATGGAACCATGCCTCCCACCCCCAAGATGCACATGGCAGGCAAATTGCCTTTGCGTGCCATGCTCTGGCACCTGTGCCGGGGATTGTCTACCCCTGAAATAGAAACTGCCTGATGCTTACACTTAGTTTGTACTTACCTCTACTAATTACCAACTAACATGTTAGTTTCATTCTGTAATTCCCTAAATGGCCTGGGATCAGCATCTGAGACAGACATATGTCAGAGTGTTTTTAAGCCTCCCTCAGAGGCATTGGGCATTGGCTACAGCCAAGGCTAGGAATTTTGATGGGGGTGTGTTGATGTTTCTGCTAGGACCAAAGCTGGAGGTTCCTGGCTAGAACATCTTGACCCTTTGCTCAGGGTCAGACTGATCAACATATGTGGGATCAAAAAGGAACCGTACCCCATGCTTGGTATGGACCACAGAGATTTTAGCCTACCTCTGCAGTGCAGGGTGTGGCCCTCTACCTGGGATCTCTTGAACGTATATTGGCCAACTTTTATAGAAGCAGGACATTGGCTGCCATGGTTCCCTTGCTTTGGCTGTGGCAGGTTAGGGTGTTATATATGTGTTGTGTCAGGGTTGATGGTAGTCTTGCATAGAGTTTAGATTGGATTGTATAGAATGGTTTGGGTAGGGCTGATCCTGTCTTAGGCAGGGGATTGGACTAGATGGCCTCTAGAGGTCCCTTCCAGCACTACTTTTCTATGGGTGCCTCTACATTTGCATTTTAATGTGCATTAACCTACTTTTAATGTGCATTACAGCATCATTAAAAAAATGTACATTACAGAATCATTAAAAAATTGTGCTATTTAGTTAATGCACATTAAAATAGGCTACCGCACACTAAACATCACTTTTAAAACTGTACTGTTTAGTTAATGTGCATTAAGACAGGCTAGTGTGCATTTTCTTAGCACCTCACAATTGAAGATGCCTATACACGTGCAGTGAGGCTGCTCCGATGCTCTGTAATTACAGTGTGTCGGAGCAGACTTGAATAATCGAGTCTGATGAATTGTGGTAAGTAGCTGACTCCAGCATCAAGTGTATTAGTGTCCCTGCACAAGATGTAGTTAAAGCACCTCTGCTGTCATTTTTCAGCATGGGGACTCTGATAACACAAGATGCTCCGGAGCAGCTCTAATTAAAGCGTCCCCCCTCCCGCTCCCAGAACACATGTATAAATGCCTGGAGGTACTAAATTAAATGCACATTAACTAAAGGGCATTAATGCATGTGTAGACACACCCTATGATTCTGTGGTCCTCCTCCTATGTCATGTTGTTGCTGTAGTGGCCAACAAAAATATAAATGCTAGCATTCCCTCAAAGACAGAGGGAGAAACTGTCAAGTTGTTTTTCCATAAAAACCCTAAGGCTGGCTCCAAATAACCTATAGTTATTAACTTTTTTTTCAGGACCTAATTGTTTATAAGGCATTAAGGTGGGGATAGAGGAGAGTGACATCATGTGATGTCCCCATGTAATGTGTTGGGATGTCCCCATTTGTATTTGGAGTTTCTTTTTAGTAGATCAGGTGAGCTGACTGCAATTTTAAATAACATATGGTGCCTCTGAAATGCAAGTGTGTGACATACGTGCAACATTCAGCAACACTCATTTTTACCTTAAACATCTGACGTTATAATCTTTGCAGTATATACCTCACAAGGGTGTTGTGGGCATTAACTGGTTGGTGTTTGGACAGCACTTTGAAGATGTAAAGCTCCCTGGAAGTGCTAAGTACTGTTATTGTGATTAACCACTTGTGGTTAAAATTAAACATCTCTTGATTAAGCACCACTTGATGGAAAGCCAGTCACAGCAATTATATTGTCATGGAAATTAAATGGCGAAAAGGCCTGCTTATTGGTAGGTCAGCTAACTCATCCCCTCCCAATGCAGGATTGTTTTACACAGTATGTTTACCCTGGTGCTTTCTTTAATCTTGCTTTACATTTCTCAGTTGTGATAGGGCTTCCGCTACTTCCCTGTGAATTTCTTAGCCTGTTAGACATTAACCTACAAATTATTTAGCATTTCATTCTCTTTCCCCTAGTTATATCCCTGTACCATGGTTGTCATCAGGGATTGGGAAACAGCTGGATATAGTGATTTCAATGTCAAAGGCATCTGGGAAGAAAGGGATAGCAGCACTTGGACAAATAATTGTGCAAACAGTAAGTTTGAAGTAGCTTCATTTGCACCATCCAAAGCATGGGCATTTAACAGAGGCTGCATTTGCCCAGGTGTGCAAAGAATTTTCCTGACCTTTTTGTTCTGCTACTCCATCCTGTTACTTTACCCCAACATCTATGGCACATCCATGTTTTTGTTGTGATTAGTGACATTGCTGATCTTATTCAACACAAAGTAAACTTTTGTGATCTTGAATTATCAGACAGACATAACTTTATCTGTTATGGGATAATGACAAGCTGTGGAATCTATATTCTCAGCTGTAGCTAGAAAAAGGCACCCTGAACTCATTAAATGGTGCACTAACTTTTATGAACAGTGACCATTAGCAAGATTCAAAATTTCTGTAGTTTCTAATGCATCTGAAAGGACAGAAGTTCTCCTGATGCAGATGTATTAGGATTTTCAGTTCGATGTTCAGTTTTATTTTCTGTATCCCAAATAGCATTGTCATAGACTTGTGAGTACATTCTCTTTCAGTGCACTCGTTATAACTGGTAGCAGCAATAAGAACCAGGTGTGCATATCAAACCTGTGTTTTCTAAACTTGAAACTTTGTTTTATTGTTAAGACTATTAGGAAGAACAGTTGTCTTTAGCATAAAAAGAGCTCCAATATTTTTATTTGCAACACTGTTTTTTCCTTTTGACATCAAATACACTTAACTGCTGGCATTTACAGCTCCTGCAGTTAACTCAAATGCAGTCACTTGCCTGAATAATAATTCCACATACTGGGTGGGACTTGGTAAACGTCACCACTGAGTTATCTTCATGTATTCATGTAAATAATGAGGCAACAGCTTATACACAAATATTTTTATATTTCATAAGCCAGGGGTTCTTCCTTCTGTGAATGCTTTTCTTTTTTTTCTTTTTCTTTTTTTTTTCTTTTTTCAGGCATACTGGGATGCAAGTGTAAATTGTCATAAAATTTAAATGAGGTGCTTCCTGTAATTAATGAATAATTGTTGTTGCTCTCCGGTCTGCATTGTGATTAACCATGATCAGCCTTGTTTGGGGGAGATATAGTTCCTGGTTTAATTTGACAAGCTATTGTGAATTAGTGAGACTGAAGAGTCTGCAGTATGTATTCACAAAGTCACTGGGGCTAGTTCTGCTCCTGCTGTAGTGACCTCCCTTCAAATGCAGCCTATGAATCTATTGAAAGCTTTCTATGAAAGGTCACCAATCAAATCAGGAGATCTAAACCCCTTTAATTTTGCAAGGTATAATAACTCTTTATATGGGGATCTTTGCAATGCTGTATGTAGAATGCAACTTGGTGTAAATCTGGCCATGAAGCCAGGAAAGGGCAATGAAATCATTCTATAGTTATTTACCATATAGTTCTATAGAAAAAAATAGTGTCCCTTAAAAAAACCTATACAAAACTATAAAAAAACCCTAAATAATGACATACTCTCTCTCAGAAATAGCAAGTGACCTTGTGCTCAAACACAGACGCTCTGCACAGTAGAGCGATCTCTGCGGACTTGATAGCATTGTATCTGACCACTTGGTCTCTCTCTCTCTCTCTCTCTCTTTCTTTTCTTTTAGGTTAAAACAGTTCAAAACATTACTGTCTAGTTACTGTGGTGTCTTTCATTTGGATTCTGTTTATTGACTAAACCACAAGGATTCCTGCCCAAAGTACCAGGCGGTCTACGCTTGAATGATTTTGATTTTCTAACATCAGCCCTGGGGTTTATTTGAAAAATGTACATACACTGTACAGTGCAGCTTTAACAAGTCAAGTGACTGTATGATTTTGACCATGGAGTAGAGTATATCTGAAGATCATTAAATTAAAAAGGGGGGGATAAATGTAGTAGTCATTGTACCAGCACAGAGCATGTGTGACACATAGTTTTTGTCTTTTCATCTTCCACGAGAGCCAGAAAGTTTCCTGCCGTTCTCTTTCCAGCTATTGACAAATGATTGCCAGATGTGAGATCTTCGCAGTGCTCTTTCTCCTCCGCAAACCTGCAGCGATGGGATATTCGATTCTCCCTTGCCCATTTCATCTCCTTTCCACATCTGCCAGGGACACACAGGCAATACATCCCTACATGAGAGTTTAAAGTTTATTTAGCTCCTTTTCCCTCCCGCCCCCAGATAAAGCATTCAGAGATGATAAAATTAAGTCCATATGACTCTCCATAAATCTCGGTGGTATTAGCAATAAGTTGTTTATTTTAATTATTTGCATCTAGGTAACCGTATAATTTATTTTATTTTGTTTTATTTATATGTAGATGTGGAACACATGATGTAATGATGTGAGTCCTTAGGAGTTCCTGTTGGTGTCAGAACATATGAATACCACCACCTCTTGAAAATAAGCCATGATATTTTGTGGGATCTTGTGCTAAAGCAATTGTAATGAATAACTAAATAAATATCAAACATGACCTCTCTTCTGCAAAACTGGTGTTAAAGACATTATTAAAATATAGATGTGAAAATAAGCCATTGACAGTTTATGGAAGATTTTAGTCCCCTCTAGCTACCGTATTAAAGATAATCTGCAAGGGTTTCCCTCAACATAGTTTAGTGTGGAAGTGAAAGATGTAATTTCAAGATACACAAAATAATCTTGTAAATGACCATACACATAATGGGAGTCATATACAGAAGCCTTTTTGGCGTGTTTGGATTTTGTGTTGATGCCCCCTGCCCTCCCCCTCCCAAATTCCCTCTAAAATGTGGGTTTTCTTAATTAAAAACAAAACCCCAACATTTTCCAGCTCCCAACCTTTGCATTGGGTAGGCTGACACAGGTGGCCTCTCTGTTTTAATACTGAACTTTTGGCAAACTAAGCAGCCTCTCACTCACTAGTAAAGATCAGCATTTTTTTAATTTAAAAAAATCAACGGAAAGTCTGCCATATGTGCTTAAAACAGGAACAATTGTTTCTTAATCCTAAAAGCTTGACATATACTGGTCATTTTTCTTGATGATCACAAATAAACATTTCCTTGGCACTTACCTTCCCCACCAAGCTCTTCAGGTGACAGGTCTAGAACCTCATTTAACATCTCTAGGTTTCATAATTAACTTTTTAACATAGAATATTCCTAGATTCCCTCCTGTTCCTTTGTGGAGATAAACACAGGTTAAGTTTGAATGGCATAAAGGGTATGTAGGAAATTTTCTTTTATACAAATAGAATGAATCATGCTAATGGATAAAGAGAGTGGAACTGTTGCAGTGTGTGTGGGGTTTCTTGATTTGTAATTTTTGAAGATGATGGGACAGGACAGCAAGTGAAGATTTACTGCCCATGTGGCTATCATCTTACTCTTTAAAAAAGAAACTGAAACAAAGGAAAGAAGGAACAAGTTATTTTACAAGGAAACAAGGAAAAGTTAACATTTTTTTTTGAATGTCAAGGCAAAAAGTTTTCTTTCCCTTTCATAAAGCCATCAGCATTGAAACTTCAGGAGGAGGAGAAGAGATCCTTCAAGTTCAGAATACTTCACATAATTTGTCCTCAATGCACTGGCAGGTTTCTCATGCCTTCCTGCTCTCTCACCATGGTTACCCAGGGAGGTAGAGAGGTGCTAAGCAATGGAGGTGTCATCCAGCCTGCACACCTAGGGAATGTCCTTCAGAGGACGACTTGTCACTAGCTGTCAAAGAAGAGAGTGGCTTTGTGGTCTCTGAACATCTGGCAGCACTGCACAGGAAGCTGAGGGGGTGTCATTAATTGTGATGAAATAATTTAAACCATCAGGAATAAATGAGGCTGTTAAGCTAAGTTCAGATTCCATTTGCCATGCACATGTGTCTAGCAGCCTGTGTGCAGTATAAAAAAAATGAATTATATTAGCCTGTGAATAGAAGTGAAACAGATACTGTAAATGAAATGAGGTACAGTGTGATGACATCATTTAGAAGAGCATTTGGAATGAGCTTTATGAAAACCCATATAGAGAAAAGTGTTTATTTTTATAAATTTTTGCTCAAAATCACACCTAAATTGACAAAGTAGCACTGATAAATTTTTGACTGCCATTTGGCCAGTGTACCTGGGTTCATAAAGAAAAATGGGAAGATTGAAAAGTTCTGATATCTACAAACTAAGCAGTTTTTAAATATCTATACTTGCATACAGAACTCTCCCTATAAATGTTATAACTGACTAATGCCCCATCCTGACTGCATCTGGTAAAATTGCATGCAGTTTTCACAGTGTTTTCACTTATCCAGAAGGGGTGTTTACCAGCATAGGGGTTTCATTTCCATGCATCAGTACTTTTATAAATTATATAAACACAAAGAATTAATGCTGTGTTGGATTTCCGTGTTGTAGCAAATAAAAAGGAAGTGGAGGAATTGGAAAAGGTAAAGCTCTTTAGTTTGCTTTTGAATGACTGTTCCTTACAGGACATTCCATGTGAGTGCTGGCTGTATTTGGGATGATGGCTTCACATGGCTAAATTCCCCTGAACTGTTGCTAGGTATCAATTTACTATTTGCCAGCATGGATAAGACAGATTAATTGATCCTAATTGCTGACTTTGCAGATCTCAAAGGAAATGAGAACTGGCCACAGACTTCAAAAGGGATTCACCTGGAGCAAGAGAGTCACCAGCAGGTGCAGAGAACTGGCCTATCTGCTTTGTACAGCAACTGTTAACCACAGTCTGGGCATGAATATAGGCTGTGTCAGTGCTGTCATGTATGGTAGACTTTGAGATCGTCCTCAACCAACCTGAGCTATGTGATCTCACCTTCCTTATCTTTGTAGACCTTGTATCCAGGTCAAAGCCATCCAGGTCATGCTGCTTATTTCTGGAGCGCAGTGGTAAGATTTATACCAGGTTCCCTGGTGAAGCTTGTTTCTGGACTTGCTTTATACCAGGCTCCCTGTGGACTGCTTGTTTCTGGACTTATCTCTACGTATGAGCAGTAGGGAGAAGAACTGGAAAAGAAGTGGGGTGCAGTAAGGCTAGGAGACCAGAGCTCCGAGGCTTCCTTGAATTCTACTGGAGTCAGCAAAGGACTGGTGGTGGGAGGTGGGAAAGCTGGCTACTCCCATTTTCTGTGGGTCCTTCTTTGCTAGGTATAATGGCACGTTTTTATCTTTATTTTCATGAGATGTCTTTATGGAGCATTAATAACATTTCCTATTTTTGTTCTTTTTGCTCAATCTTGTAAATGTCCTAGTCCCTTCAGCTGTTCCTTCAGCTTTCCCTTCAACCCTTTCCTCTCCTAGGGGTGTGAAGGAACTCAACAGATCTCAAGATAGCCTCCTTTGTTCTTTTCGCAGTATCAGAAAGAAAGAGAGAGATGTGTGTGTGTATATGTATATGTGTGTGTGTGTGTATATATATAATCTTATCACTGCACAGCTTAACAAAGATTTTGTCAAGTCAGACCAAGAAGGGGTTTTGGGATATAATTTAGGAATTATCAATTAACAATTTTTAGAGGGCCTGAAGTACATGCATTGGTTTTTACACACGTCCGCGTGCACGCACACACACGCACGCACACTTCTGTGTGTTCATATATATATTTTTACATGTATATGTATAAAAAATATATACGAATATGTATATAAAAAAAATGCATATACTTCTGGCCCTCTAAAAATTGTTAATTGATAATTCCTAAGTTATATCCCAATACCCCTTCCTGTCTGACTTCACAGAATCTTTGTCGAGCTGTGCAGCGATTAACAATAAATTTGGGCCCTCAGCAGGGCATATACCACATGTCACTGTGAAGCTCCAATGCTATTTAGCCAGCATGGATTAGGTACCAAAGCCATCTTAAAACATGAAGTAAACACAGCCAGATTGCCAGAGTTGCTGAGCACTTTTTTACTTGCATTTAAGTTTGAGGTGATCTGTGAAAATCTTGTCAATTTAGGAATATAAATATGTAGCTTGTTGCAAAATTTAGGCAACCAAGTTTGAAAAGTTTAGTTCTAGTTGTGAAAACTTTCTTTGCATCATTAAAAAATTAAATGAACTCGAGCACCTTGCTGAATGTTTCAATTTCAAGCCTTTGTTACATATTGCATTTTCATAGATAGCTTTTAAAAGTATTGCCATTAAGTATATTGCATGTTTGAGGCAAGAGAACAGTTGCTATGTAGTTGGATTTTACTGAATAAAAACTGAAGAAGATACCATTTATTCTTTTTCTGTCTCTGTTGTTATTATGATACTTAGTTACTTCTCCCAAACACTTGATCCTATTTCCCAACTAACTCTCTTATGCGATGCGCTTCCTGGATTAACAACAGTAAGTTTTTAGGCTTTTGCAACTAGGCTAATTTATGTACTGGTCTAACCTAGCATCATTTTCTGACCCTCTAATCCCCACCATGCATCAACCACAGTTGTTTACATGCTGCTGGAACTTGGAGAGAAATAGCTCCTTAGCAGTCAGAAGATATATAAGTAAAAGTGCTGTGTGCCCCAAACTGGTATTTTTAAGTTAGCTTACTGTGAGAGTGAGAGAGTTAGGGTAGAGTACCATGAGAGAGAGAGACTGACAGTTTTTTCGCTAAAGGGTTTGGGGAGGGGAGTAGGGAGAGAACCAAATTCACAGCTGCACAGTGAAGAGAAATTGTTGCAGATATTTGTTAAAACTTAATGATCTAAGTGTAAAAGTAAACCCTGACAGTGGGAGGCAGGGATAGCTATGCTAAAGAATATAAACATTTATCTGCTAGCTCCAGCAAAATGCAAACTCTTGTAACTGTAATTGTATTTTTTAAAGAATGAATGTGACTTAGAGGAACCTGTCTTCTCTTTCAGGCTTCAAAAAGCCATTCCACCCCCCCCCCCCCCTTAAAATTAATTTATCTGAGAAACTTTGAGTGATGCAAATTAAGCCTGGTTAGTATACTGATAGTAAATGCACGTTTATAGCAATGTACTCTGTTCAGAAAGCTAGGCTGTGAGGTTTGTGATGAAATAACAGGTGTGTTGTGGTGACAGAGCACCACACGTTTTTGTCATCAGTTAAGGTAGTTGGACAGTTCTTTTGCATACAGAACTCCTACAGCAGTTGTTCGCCTCCACACAAAAATTTGTGCAACAGAGCTATAAGCATGGCTTCCACTTAGTAAGGAAATATGGTTTTTCTAGGATTCAATTTATATTCTTTTAACTCCATGCCTCCTTACTACAAATAACTTTTAGACATTCTTTTCTTCAAGAACAGCAAAAATTCACTGCAAGTACTGCTTGTATAAAAGTGAGGCTTGTTTGTTCTGTTTTATCACAATTAAAAAAAATTCTGAGCACAGTGTTCAGAGGAGGAATTAGGCTTACACCAGTCACTGTAAAAATGATCAGCCAAATGTCCAAGGCACTTCTCTTGAATGCTGTGTAAATTTGTGACTGTCATCACTGGTGCCTGGAAAACAGCAAAGTACATGTGGCTAAATTTGTTCATGTAAGCAGTTAGCTTGATCACAGAACTGTTCTGTATGTTGGACTCCCATCTAAGTTAAGGGCGTTGGAAGCAAACAGTAGCTGTAGAGCTAGGACCCAACTTTGCAGAAGAGAATTAATATGATTTTTTTTTAATGCACTGAGCTTCTATTGAGTACAGTGAGATTTGTGGATTTTCAGCAGTTCTGAAAATCAGGCCAGTAGGGTTTAATTCACAAAAGAAAGCTGTGAATGCTATTTCTATGGTAATTAGCAAAGAAAAAAAGTTTAACTTTTTTTCCAATTCATTGTATGCGTAGCTGTGTGGCAAATACATGTACTTTACTTTGGGGGACTGGATATCAAATATGCTCCCCACTATGGCATAAAGAATTAACACAAAAACCATGTAATTCACTCCAAAATATTATTTTTATGAATTGAGCTATTAGACATGGTAGGCATTCATAGACTTATCCTTGAATTATGTTTGATTTATACTGTTTTAGAGTGAGCTGAGAGAGGAGAACTGCATTGCATATGACAAGAGAAATGGTACTTTCTGATTCATTCTGTGCTAAAGAATAAAAAATAGTCTAACGTTAATTTTTTAAGAAGCAACAATGATTTGAAACTGTAAGCATTTTATTTTGAAGACACCGCTGCCTTTTGATTCTTCTGAAATGAGGCAACTATTTAGTAGTGATCCATACAATACGGACATCCTTTTTTAAATGTTAGATTATGTATTATTTCTGTGGTTTGTGAATCCAGTAGTCACTGAAGTATTTCAGACAAATTATCCATGAATGATTTGTTCAGTGTTTTCTAATGAGAAAAACCAGAGGATAAGACCACATCACAATAATGGTAAAAATACATTTTAGCATTACGTTTAGGCTTTTGTTGAAAGCTCTTAAGCATGACAATGTTACTAAGCACAAATTTTTCACAGTCACAGTTGAGCTATGCAGACATATTTGAGTTAGATTTGGTCTGTTTCCTGGAAATCAGTCAGTCCAAGTATTATTCTTCCTTTACCAAAATAGGAATCTATTGATTGGAGATGAAGTTTATAGTGAAAAACAAGAGCTCTATGGGTTGCAAAGCAATAGAAAGTGGGGTTGGCAATATGGGCTTGGGGAGCACTATTGTTTAGTGCAGTGGTTCTTAACTTTTTAGAGTCAGGGCACCCCTGCACAGCCTTTTTTTATTTTTGGCAGCAACCCTGGTTAAGAACCGTTGTTGTTCTGCTTCTGCTTACCTCGGTGATTCTCAGCCAGGGAGCCTGCCCATAGGAGGGTTTTCTGATACACTTCTACTCTGGCCTGCTTTTAGGTTTAACTAATGAGTTTTGTTCCCTGGGCAAAACTCCTCTGCACCCTTGAGCTGTGTGGGTTGTTGGGGAAAAGGAGAGTGGTCTTACCTGCCCTGTGTGTTTTTTAAATCCAGCTTCTCTGGCTGGGCAGTGTAAAGGGCTACCAGGAGCAGACCCAGGAAGGGCAGTTCATGGTGCAGTCGCACACCCCTTTTGATTCCTGCTCCACTCCAAATTTTAAACATACTGCCTGGCAGTGACAGCCATATTTCTATAAAGGTGAGGTGAAGGAGTCAATTGATTTCATAGCTGATTATCCACTTGATTCTAGCTAATCTCTTCACTTCATAGGTGTTAGCAACCCTTGATCTTCCACTTATCAATCTACCCTTACTATTATTCTTAGTAATGCTTCTCTGCTTGTCCCCCAGCATTTCCAACAAAGATGTGCTGCTACCTAGGAACCTTTACTGGGTAGCTTTGTTCCTAGTGGATTTGAACCCATAACAAGCCAGAGACCGGTGGGGGTGGTGGTTCAGGGTTGAAGGCAAGCTGAGCTGTGCAGTGGTACAGCAGTCAGAGGTGGGAGTGAGTTGCAAAGGTGAAGCGAAGAGATAAGTTATTGAAGTGATCCTTTTCCTGGGTTTGCAGTAAATGATGGAGGCTGTGGGAAGCTGAACCAGTGGTGCCACCTGGGCGGCATAAAGGCAGGAACAGATGTTCGTGAAGTGTTGGTGTCCCTGAGTAGGGGCACTGCCAGCAGCTGAAGTCCTCCCCTCACTACCCCTAATGTTTATTTCTGTATGTTAAGGGTGGAGGGCAGTGTAGGTCAACTGTAGGCATGCTGGGGAATTGAGGGGAAAGGGCTCCTGGGGCCCATGAGGGGCTGGATGGGGGGTCACAGGCACCAAAGGGTTTCTGGGAGAGATGGAGCCCTGTGAGAGGGTCGGGGGCAAGGAGGGGCTCAGGCATTATCGGGGGCAGATGGTATTTGGGGCTGTGGGGGTGAAATGGGGTCAGAGGGGTTAAGAGGAAGAAGGATTTTGGGTAAGGGGGACCCAGAGGGAGTGAGGGGCTGCTCTGAAGTTTGAATGCTTAGAGGGAAGGGGAGGACTCAGTGGGTTGTGAATGGGATGGTGAGGGGTCAGGGGTGATGGGGATGAGTTTGTGGAAGGTGCAGTGGAGTTGAGAGCAGTGAGGGGGCAAGCTAGGATTCAGGGTGGCATGAGAAGGTGGGGTCTGATGGGTTTTGGGGCATGATGGGTTGGGGCTAAGCATGGGGATTTGTGGATAATAGGTGGCAGAGTGGAGCCAGGGGACATCTGAGGTGGCAGTAGCAATGCGTAGAAGGCAGTGAGGGACATGTTGGAGCCATGGGGGAGGGGTGGAGGCAGGGCTTAGCATTATAGGGGAAGGGGCAGATGGGGTTTGGAGCTGCGGGAGTGAAATGGTTCAGGACTGAGTTGGAAGCAAGCACGTTTGTGAGTGGAGGGGGCTTAGGGGGTGTGAGAGGCTACAGTGAGATGTTAATGCTCAGAGGAGCAAAGGAGGATGCATTGGGGGGTGAGGGGGATGATGAGGGGCCAAAGGGCTAGGGCATGATGGGAACAGATCTGTGCAGGACGCAGTAGTTTCATTGGGGCAGGGTACAACTTAGTGGGGCATGAGGGGGATGTTGGGGTCTGATGGGGTGGAGCTAACCATATATATATGAGATAACAGGGGGCAAATGAGCCAAGGGGGCATTTCAGGGAAGGAACAATCAATAATGGGCAGTGAAGGGCACTTTTTGTCCATAGTGGAGTACCTGGGAGACCCATGTGTTGGGATGTTGTCTTGAGCTGGCAGTCAGCCCTCCCTGCCCCCATCCCCCAACACGGTTGTATTCGTTTGTGCTTGGATCTTAAACTGAAGAATATATCCCCTAGGCCCCTAGCATATTAGCAAAGCTTCTAATTTCTTTCTAATTGAAGAAAAATCTGCAGTATATTGGGTAAGGATGCACCATACCACCTGCACTCCCTTTTCAAAATCCTAGATTCTCCCATGGCTGCAACCCTTTGCACTCTGGATGCTATGCAGAGCATGTACTCCTGCTGCAGCCCTTTCCATTCTGACCCTGCCTGCTCCTTCTGGAAACAGAGGGGCACCGGACAGTCTCAGCTGCCCGATGCGCCTGTTACCAGGAGGAGTGTGTGGAGCTGAATTGCAAAGGGCTGCAGAAGAACATTGGCTGTAGCTGCAGCTGCAGCTGCTTCCCGATCTGACTCTGTAGGAGGGAGCAGGGCATTTTAATCTGGCTGTTGGTGCTATCCACATCACATGTCCCCTGGAAGGGATTTGTGGTGCCTTGTCTGAGAACCACTGATTTAGTGGAAGCCACTTTTGCATCTAAGGGAAATTTAATATAAAAAAATTGAAAAAAGCTTCCTTATAAAAAAGAGACACAAGAGGTGGATTTCTCACTGCTATTACCCTTCTTTCTTTTCCTTTTCTCTCTTTTCCCTGTCCCACTTGCTGTCTTTGTCTGACTTTGCTACCTGTTCTTTTCTTGATTCTTCTCTACTTTAAATAAATGAATGAATGAATGAATAAATAAATAAATGTAATTTGCTTACTTTGCCTTATGCCCTAGCCCTCAATTCCGAGGGTGTCACTTGTGCATGTGCATATGCACACCCATGTGGTAACAATCTTTCTTATAAGTGAGATTTTAGGTCTTTACTGAGCCACAGTAGTTGCATGCTTAAGGGTCCCTGGCATTGGTGCCATATAGCATGGTTGCTATTCTATCTTCAAGTCTGAGGGTGTTTCTGAGCTTTGCAGCACTATAGCAGGAAAGATGAAACTTGCTTTTGGGTTAGGGACGGACATTACATATAAACTGGTTTAAGTGATCAGAAACTGGTTTAAACCTGTAGCAGAACAGACATTCAGTGCACATAAACCAATTTGAAAATTGCTGAAACTGGTTTGAGATAAACCTGGTTGAATGTAGTATCAGACTTAACTGATTTGGCTCAAACCGGCTTATGCAATGTCTGTCCCAGACCCCTTGCTGGCTTAAGATAAATCAGAGTCCCCCAGCATCCCAGCATGCTCTCTGGGCTGGGTGGGGCTCTCTGCTCCACAGCAGAGCTAGCCCCTCCCCTCTGCTCTGCAGGGGTGGGTGTGGCCAAATGCTCCTCCCTCTGTGCCCTCTCCCCCCACAACCCCAAACCACTGGGGGGTTGCCTGCACTCTCTGCCAAAGCAGGTCTCAGAGTGGGGGAGAGAGGCAAGCTAGTCCCCTGTGTGCAGATCCAACCCCTGCACCTGTAAGCCTGGAGCCAAGACCTGCGGGACCAGACTGAGAGGTGGGTAGTGTTGGCAAAGACCTGATAATCATCACACATGCTGGAGGTGTAGTTCAAGGAAGTTGCAGACAGCTTCACCAAAGAATGCAGAGTGCTACATACCTAAAGAAAGCCTTTCTAAATGCATAGCTGTAAGGAGACACTCTGCCTTCAGGATTAGTAAAACTGGTTTACATTTTAAATTAGATGAAGTTGTGTATGCTGTGTTTTACTGGTCTTAATCTTAGTTTAGGCAAAGATTTTTGGTAGTTCCCTGTTGTATGCTTTGCAAATTGCTGTGTTTAATACATGCTTGCTTCAGAGAGGGAACTTTTTCTCCATCTCCACTCCCTAATCTGGCAACAACTGCCCCCTCCCCAGCTGGTGGCTGGCATCCCCTGTGCCTGCCAGCCCTGGCTGGTGCCTGGCCATACCCTTTCCACTCCAGCAGCGAGTGGTGAGAGCCTTGGAGGGCATCTCCCTTCCCTCCCCTTCGGCAGTGGCTGGCAGGCATTCTGGCTTGAGCCACTGCAGGCATGGGCCTGCATTTCCTGGTTTAACAGAGCATGTCTGTCCAGATTAATGAGTTTAAGTTGTACAGTTTAGACTAACCTTCAAAGAGTGAATCAATTCAGGCTCAGGCTTTTTGAATGTCTGTCCTTAGCCCTAAGGTGGAATGCAGTTCTTTGAAGAAAGCTTTCTGTTTCTTGGTATGCTGTGGCAGAGTGGAGGTTGAGAAACAAGACAGGATCCTTGTTGCTTGCTACCAGGGTACTTTTTTGAAGTCTTATGGCAGCTAGCAGACAGGATCTTGAGGTGTTTTCAGGTCCCAAAGGCAAACAATGGCTGCTAAATTTCCCAAAATACTAGCCTTGAAGCTGGCAATTAGTAAATATTGTATATGAAGGACAAGAGGGTGAAGTGACACTATGACTGTCTGCTGTGATTATCTTTCTGTATGGGCTTCATAGCAGAGGGGTGAGGGGGGTGGAACAGTCATGGAACAACTGATTGAAACAACATCAAAGTTTAAGACTGAAGGCCCTAGGGTACACTTAAATTCTTTAATTCTGTATGCATTTGTATAGCTGAAGGAGCCAATATATTGTTTGCCCTTCCCGCCTCCCTTCCCTGCACATAAAGTTATCACAAAGAACTCAGAATATCTTAATGTTAAGAATAGCATGGTAAAAAACAAATATATCCCATAGTGTCCTCATAGTAGATGCTCCCACCAATTAAACTAATTTACCAGGGAGACCAGGCCAGAAATGAATTTTTACAGCCTTTTAAACATTCCTTTCCTTTTCTGACATTGCGTATTTTTACTTCAGTATTCCTAGGAGCCACAGCCAGTTATGGATTGGGAGTTGTAGTCATATTAGGTACCAGCCAGACAGAGCAAATATTGTTACTGTTTCCATTATTCAGTGAAGAGGTCTCAGAACAGCGAATCACAGGTATTGAAATCTCTGCCAGCCATGCAGTCCATGGTATTTATGATGATGCATCTTAAGCTATAGGTTCAGTGAACCAAAAATAAGAAGATGGCTTCAGAAAAGCCATTCTGAAGATGGCTTCAGAAAAGGAAAGACCTAGTTAAAACTTCTCTGCCTAATTGAATTAATATTTTTTTCATTGCACTTCACCTTTTAAGAGCTTAGTGTTAGGTAGAAGGAAATGGGATTAATCGGGTAACCAGACAGGCAGCAAGGAAGAGAGCTCAAAGTTCAGTTGACTGAGACAGGATTATGTTACCTCTTCAGCAGTTTGCTTTGCTGTCAGTAATGGAGTGGGGAGTTGTTTGTTTTATTTGTGCGGAAAGCTATTGAGCATTTAAGGCAGCAGTAGTGCAGAGCTATTTTTAGCACATGATCAAGTCTGTATCAATGGGAGTGAACCACGTAACAAGGCTGTTATGCCAGCATTCTGCCATACAATTCTGTAAGGTATGACAGAGAAGGTTCCCCAGAGAAAAGATGGATGCCGAAGTCTACTTAGGGCCAACAAGGCATTTGTAAACCTTGTATGCATTGTGTGCAGAGAATGAAGTGTGCATATATATACATGGGGAAACTGTTGCTATATGGATTTGAAAAAGTGAACTGGATTGGCCATTGTCTGTAACCATGTGCATGTATGGCAGTATTTTCAATCCTAAATATCAACTCCAGTAAATATATGCAACACTTTATACCTTATAGTTACATTATGATCTAAGAATGTAAGATGTGGTTTATGAGTAGCTCACTTACTGTAAAAGTCTTTTAAAGTCCAAAAATGTTGGTACCATGACTAATTCTACCTCCCCCAGTACAGACTGAGATATTTTCCTTTGTATGAGAACTGGAGAGATTACAATACCATAAACCACTAGGTCAAGTTATTCACATCCAGACTGATCCATTGTCATCTACTTTTCATTCACAGGGTTGCTTTGTGAATTATCAACTCATTTTGGCAGAGTCCTGCTCTGAATTACAATCAGTTTAAAATCTAGAAATCTATCAAAACCATATTTGTAGCTGTAGCAAGATGTATATTTACATTAGTCTGTCCAACATGAGAAACATCAACAATATTTCAGTGTACGTTTTATCCTGAGTAGCAACAGTAGCTCTATCCAAGTTCCAATCAAAAGTACAATGTAAACACAAAATTAAGTTTTATGTCCTACAGTGGGAAGGCAATACAAGGGAAAAATGCCAAAAAGCCTAATAGCTATATTCAGAAAGTAAAATTGGTGCTGCATTATTGCTTAAAGATGCAAATCAAGGGTATCTGTGGTCTGTGATCTGGTGTCAAATTAATTTGCATTTTAGAAAGGACTATAAGAGAGTACAGATACTCATGTGTTTTCCTTTGTGAAAATATATGTACTGTCATTAAAAGGGATGATTAGCAGACCTGAAGATCCCTCCCTTTATCCCCAGTTTCCAAAAAATACTCAGGCTTCCAAAGATACCCTCCCAAGGTAGGAGGGAAGTTCTGATCATGGTGGTTTGTGGGGCATTGGCAATAGCATCTTGCTTACACCATAGAGACGCAGGTTCCTAGTAACTAAGGAAACAGGGTTACAATAGCTGGAGTGTAGAAATCTAACTCATGGTGACATCACAAGGAACCGAAGCACCAATTTCTGGAATTAAATGAAGGACCCCCTCCCCCACACTCCATCCCCCCTCACACCAAGATTTGACTGGTAGTGGCTAACTGTTTCCCACAAAAATCTGTGAGTTAGGGCTTATGCATGCCTACTCAAGTGCTGAATGACTTTGAAAGCAAAATGGTGGAGAAGAGTGTAACGTAAGTGCTTCAACCCTTTACCATGGCTGATCAAGTGATGGCTCCTGCCATGAAGCTGTAGAAGCTGCCACTCCTACATCCCTTTTTCCTTGGGGAGCCTGGTGACTACTCACTAATGGCAAAATATGTCATCAGATGAAGGCCACTAATTGGTGAATACTTTCCAGATGGATCACTAATTCTTACATCGGTTTGGACGAGTGTATTTTGGTAAAGAAGCACTCAGCCATGAAGGCAGAGGTGTATTACTTGCTATACCAGGTCAGTCTTCTACCATGAAACATATGGTGTATGCTGGCACAGCTTTACTGTAAAATCCAAACTAGAGTCACCAATTTTTTTTATCTCCCCACTGACCCTGGAATTGGAGTAATAAGTGTCCAGAATGCTGGAACAGCATTGCCATCATGGCATCACATGGGAATCATTTGCTTCCACGGTAGCAAAAAATCTGTTCCTAAGCAGGACAGTAACACTATATATTCCTTCCTGCTAGAGACATCTTAGAGACCAGTCACAGATGGATACATATGAAAAAAAAAAGAAGAGACTAGACACTGGAACATCATCTGTTTCCTAACTAGAGTAATGACAAGTATACTGAGGTGGAGTTATCTGTAGAGGGACAGCAAGTTCAGATACATACCCTTTTGCTAACAGTTTCTAGGAGCTTCTTGGCTGATCCCAGAGTCAGCTTAGTACCAAAGGATGTATTTTCTTAGAGAAATGGTATCACTCTTAATTTCTTTTCTTTAAACTCACCATCATGAACACATCGGGCAGCGGCTGAATACTGTAGCAGTGTGTTCCCTCATTTTAAGCATAGTACTTTTCTAAGGTTTATATTTACTTTAGTTAGGGTGTTTTTTAAACCTATTTTAAAGCCACTTTTTCAGGCTTGGTTATGAAAATTTTACAAAGTTCTGGTTCCCATTTTGTTGTCATGGGGATTTTTATGGTTTGTTTTAGACTGTTCCATGCAGCCTGAAGACTGCTGGGTACTTGATTTGTAGTTATTTTTTTTCATTACTCAGAATTAATTTCTAATTATTTCCTATAGTACCTACATGAGTGTTTGGTTTAGTACCTATATCTCAGAATTGGACTTCTTATTGAGAAGTGGCTTCAGAATTTATATGGTATCAATACTTGAATTTAGCAATATTTGTATTTTATAACATCATAAAATTAAGACGTGGGAAATTATAAAATGTGTTACGACAGGTATATTTAGGCTAGGGTGTATTGACCAGTTACTGGAAAATACAATATATGTGAGCATCTGATAAAAAGCAAAACTTGAAAATGTTTTCATGGATGCTGCCTTGGACATGCTTTTTATTCTCTTTTATGCAAGTAGTAAAACAAATGAGATTTTGTTGTTTATATGTGAGGTTTAAACTGAGGGAGCATATTCTTCTGGTGGTTAGCCATGAGATGATCCAGTGCTACTCAGTAATGATACTGAACCTATGATTTTTTTAAAGATATCAATAGTTTGTTTGCAGGTGTCTGGCTCTTTGTACAGATTACTTACCAATCTAGAAATCAGACAATTAAAAAGTATTTGCTAATGATATTGTGTGTGATTTTCCTTTTTCTCCTTTAGAGTCTCATTTAATACTCTCTTCCATCTACCTCTCTTTGCACGTATATTTTGTATAGGATAAGGATATATAAAATTCAGCAACCAACTTGAGAAAGATCAAGGGAATGCCAAAATTACCAGAAGGAAAGAAAACAGAGAATTGAAGATGAGAAGAAACCTAGGGTAACATATAGATAGAAGAGCCCTAGAGCTAAAATATAAATCCTAACAAGAGCACCCAAGAATATTATGGAGAAATGATACATTCCTTAAAACCTAGTGAAAACAAGGCTATTTCAAAATGTAAATTTAGGAAACTGGAGAAAAATAGAAAATCTTATGTCAAATGAGGATAAAGTAAAGTAAAAGCTACAATAGCTAAGTGGCTGTCCAGTGATGCAATTACTATGTAAAAGAAAGTTTTCTATTTACAAAATAAAAAGCACACAAAAATACAATGAAGCTTTTTTATTTTTATTTTTTTTAAGTATGCTCAGTAAAGTGCTCTGACCTCTGTTTTAGAAACTTGCTTAACTTTATGCCTAGGTAATCCCTTTGAGTGCCATAAGTTTACTTAGAATTATAAAGTTTAAGTATATGAATACATTAATGCAGAATTCAGGCCTAAAATTGTACATGGGATGTAGAAGAAGAAAAGTAACATGGAAAAAAAATCAACCTAATACATCCATCACGCAACAGGAAATGTTGTAAAAGAATACTGATTCTATTATAGAGTTGTAATGTTTCTACAGTTTGTTTATCAAACAATCTATTTGTAGAAATCAATCAGTAGTACAATGACTCATAAATGTTATCATTGTCTGTGGTAGATGATAATACTATGGTAATATCATAATGGCATTGGTGTAGTAGAACAAATGATTAATCTTATTCCAGTCTTACACAAGAGGAGGGAGGTAGGGGGGACAATCCAGCATGACATAAAAAAACTGCCTCATCCCATAGTGTTCATAGTGGTTTTTTGAATTTTAGCAATTTGTAGGTGTGCAAGAGAACTTCAGATAGTTTACTGAAAATCAACCCTATTCTGTCTTGTACAGTACACATTTTGCAGTGTATGGTGTGACTTGAAAAGCCAATGTAGTATGTATCATTCATATCATAGGGCAATGTGGAACCAACTATACAGTAGCTTTGCAATATAATATATATACTTTTCAATATATATTATCATTAACAGCTCTACCATCTCATGCAGCACTTAGGTTGAGATTTGATCTCTATGCATTAGTATTGGGAGATTTTAAATCATAGAGGGTGCAGACAGAAGTGCAGCTCCCTGCTGTAACTGAGAACACTTTGCAGGAAGTGTTCTGAGTTACAACGATCCCCCGGACCAAACAGAAGTTCAGTGTTGGTTCCAGGGGGGAGGGGAATCTAGCTGCTGCCTGGGAGCCTGCAGCCTGTTTCCCCTAGCAATGGCCCCCATCCCTCCCAGCCTATCCCTGTTTCAGAATGAGAGGGATGAAAGAGAGGAGAGGGAGCTCATCCTAGGGTGTTCTTCAGCTAGCACTGGAGGGTGGAGCTTGGTGTATTGGAGTCCTCCCACTTCAGTGGTGCTCCAGTACACCTGACCCACCCTCCAGTGGGGGCTGAAAAAAACCAGGCTGAACTCCTTCCACTCCCTTTCCTCCCTCCCTTTCTGAAAACAGCTTGAGACTGGTAGGCAGTGCAGACAGAAGTTACAGAAGATGCTGTGTTTTGAAATGTCTTCCTGTCATCCTTCTTGCAGTGAGGGTTCAGATTTCACCTGATCAGCCATTTTTAAGCATTTTGCAGCCATGTAGTTGTGTTTGGTCATGGCAATAGACCACTTTCTGTGGCCATATTGGGCAAAAATTGTCACTTCCGTCTGTGCCTAGGATCATAGAAAATTAGGGTTGGAAGGGACATCAAGAAGTCATCTAGTCCAGCCCCCAAATATGAGACAAGAAAGGTTTGTAATTGCACTTTGCAGGAAGTAAAACAGGATTTATTATTGATTAATGATTTATGAAAGATCAGTTTAATATGGTTCCTAGAAAAATGAAAAAGATGAAAGAACAATACTTGACTGAACAGTGTACTTTCTAAAACCAAATCTTTTGCACCAGTAGTTAAGGAGATCAAGAGGTAAAAATCAGTGATATATTGTCAGCCTATATTTTTAAGAAATGTATACTCTCTCACAGTATGGTCATATACTGAGGTGAGGTTATTGATTAACACCAATAAGAATTCAAATGGATGCTCTCAAATTAAAAAAAAACAACATATATAGTATGTAAGTATGTATACACATCTTTAAAATGTTCCTTAGCAGTGTATGCGGGTCTTCCTCACAGCAACATAGTAGAAAAAGAACCAAAATAGGACAGCATAATTGTAACCCTCCCCCCCCCCCCCCCCAAAAAAAAAAATGTATCCCTATCTGCAGGAAATTGCAGGAAGCAAAAAGATTAATTAGATTCAAACTGGTAGATATAGGCATGAGTATGACTTACTGTAATGGGGGCCTTCCTAGGGCTGGTTAGATGTTGGCTCACCCACCTGCTTTTGGGCTAACCACCCACCTCTCTCGTCTGCTACATCTTGATGGAAAACAATTAAGATATTACTCAGGTGGGAGGCTGCCCATTTTCTGCCCTGATGCCAGGGGGCGTTATCTGCAGCTCTGACCTCCCCTTCACTGCAGCCCATGCCTCGCAGATTGCATCCACATGACTGGTGCTCTGGGGTCTCACAGGGACTCTCACTCACTCCCTGGAGCAGCAGGTCATTGTGCTCAACCTTTAGGTCTTTATTTTGATCAACACGTGGCCTCCTTGTGGTGGAGGACTTAGTGGGGTCAGGACTCATCCCTAACTCCCTGGCTGAGCGCTCCCCCCCCCCCCCCCCGGCCTCTGGCCCAAACTATGGCTTCAGGCATCCACGAATATACCTTGGCCTTTTCCCCACACATGGGGTTCCTACTATGTCCACTCTAGGGCCTCTACACCATGCCCCATCCTGGGGTCTGCTCATCATCCTCACAATCAACTACACAAGCCCTTGCACTGCCCTTCAGGCTTAATCCTGGTTTGGCCCTACTCAACGTGCCCCTGGGACTGTCATTCAGGCCTATTCCCTGTTCAGCCCTATGTAGCCCCTCTTCATGCACAGCCCTTCAGCCCTACTCCCATTCAACTCTACTCTGCTGGGCCACACAACTCTGCCCTTTTCCCTAGGGCTATACACCTGTTTCCTCCCTGGGACCACGTTACTGCCCCCCTCTCTGGGGCTGCACTTCTATCCCCTCCCGAGGTCTCTAGGGTCTCAATTTCCTATGGGCTCAGGTGGCCTCAGCCATGCCTGGCCCCACTTGCTAGATATAATCCACCTGAAGGTGGGGGCTAGGGGTTATTAAGGCACCGTGACCTGCCAGGGTAGTAACTGGCCTGGGATTTCCTGGGGGCTCGCACAGCACCAGGAGCCCCACCAGACCACCCTTCTTAAGAGCTCTGGTTAAAACAATAAAATCAATACAAAAAATAATTCCTGGCTAGATTTTCCATCATAGTCATTAATGCATTTTATACTTTTTGGTTTGCACTAAACTTTATGATAAGATTAAAAAAAACAAACAAACCCCAAAACTACAATTTTATTTAGCCACTTTAGTTTTGTGCTGCTCGGTTGGTTTGATGGACAGCTGTGTGGCAAAACGCAAACTTTTCCCAATTAACAGGTCCAATTTTTACAGATCCATAAAGCAAGAGGAGGGCAGGGTTGGATTCATAGCTGAAATGTTCATAGAGTGTAAAAGTTAGCCAGAATTCTGAAAGTTAAGTGGATCATTAAAAACTCAACATCAGGATCTTAAATTATGATCTTGAGTATTTGATGAAAAAGTTAAGGGCTCAAAAAGTGATACTCACTGTGGATCATCTGGGAATTATTCAGGCTAGCAGTAAATGATCAACAGACCTATGACTGTTGTTAAGCTTCTCCTATTGTTTTCTAGGGATTTTTTTTACTGTTTAACCAGGGGTGGTCTTAGGGTCTATGATAATAGGTAATTCAAAGAAATTTGGCTGTTTGAGGAAGGTGATATCATTTTTGTTGCGTGTGGGCAGGCCTCCGTGGTAGTCTTTCACTTTTCTCAGGGGGGGAAATCAGCATGTCTGGTATGGGCAGAAGGTCATTTGTTCCCAGTCAGAAAGCACTGACCTTTTGCAAGCTCAACAACATAACTTTAATTTGTAATGATCAGGATGTTTCGTTATAATATGCAAGTAAAGCTACCCATTCTTTCCAATGACACAGATAGAGGTTTAATGAAGTTCAGGGAAGGAAATGGGTATGGGAGCCTGCCGTTGTTAAAGCAATGTCAGGAAAAAGTGGTACTGTGCAGTGTATAGAGCAAATATAGGTTACTTGATCCTGCTTTGACTTATAGCAGAGGAGTGCAATTCAGGTATTTGTGATTTTACACTAATGCAAAACCTGAATAAGCAAGAAAATCAGGTTCATTCAACATATTATTTCTTAAGTACTGTATCCTAATGCATTCACTGTCTCCATCTTTTGTTCCATCGTTTGTGATTCCACCACCCCCTCACCTTGGCCCCCCAGCATGAAACATAACATGGCAAGTTTCTGGTTTTATGGCCCAGTCGCATGAAAAGGTGTTTACTTACAGACTTGTTTTAATCATTCATATAATGATTGGTGGCTCCCTGTTGTTAAACCACATTTATTGATTCATCATTGTTGAAGTACATGGCTGAAAGAACTGGTCCTGTCAGGCATTGATTGAGCAGGAAGGAAGTATAGTGCTATTCTAACCCTCTTTTTTTCATAAGCAACAGTTACAATTAGAGTTATGCAAAACTTCCATTATGGTGAATCACTTGCTTTGTTTTAAAAAGTGTCTGATTTGACTGAAATTGCTAGGTTAACTCAAACAGACGCATGTAAAATATTTAGAATGGATGAAATTGTCCTTAATGCTCATTTCCCAGTTGACTGATGGTTTATCTGCTGGAAAATAATTTAGCTGGGGAGAACAGGCCTAGTGTAAAACTCTTTCCAAAACAAATCTTCCTGTATGATATATGTTACATTTTTACTGGGATGTTTCTACACAGATTATACTGTCACACAAAACAAATGCATACTGTATAAACGTAGGTAGGTTCAAGACTGTTCAAATAATTAAATTGAAGTAATAATTAATAGATGTCTCCTTGGTGCTGTTTTGCTGCTAGAGTAAGTTTAAAGCCCATGTGTACAAATTAATAGCCCATGTGTACAAATACTCAGATAAAGAAAGAATTTAAGAACATATTGGTACTAACTGAAAATAACTACCATTCAAATAGTAGAAAACGGTTATCCAGGGCCAGGTATCTTTATAATACGTTATTTCTCTAAAGTTTATTTTCTAATTAGGAGACATGGTGAACAAGAGAAATCTAACAATGAAAGATGATTAAAAGTGAAAACAAAAGTACCAAAGCAAAACTGCAATTCTAATACCACTTTATCAGTGCCTTAGAGGTTGTGCCTTTGCTACAACTCACTGAATGTTTTATTTTTGTTATAATTACAGTATCTTGCCTGCACTTTGTCCCTCTGATCCTTTGTTAAAGCCCAGATCACTGTGCAGACTGTGCTTGTAGGTGTGATTTATTGAGTGACAAGTAGCTGTAGGGTAGAACACACGCCTCTGTACCTGAGTAAAGTATTAGATATCACAAAGCTAGGGGGGGAAGAAGAGGAAAGCAAAGAGCAGTAACACAGCAGCTCCTGGATACAGATCAGACAAGAGGTTCTGCCACAAATCACCTAGAAACATGTCAGACGCTGCATGTTTGTTGTTTTACACTGAGGGCACAGCCGTAGTCCAAAAGTATTGATTCTTTTCTTTGTACAGAGACAGAAACTGTCAGCTCTAGCAGGCTGACCTTGGTATGGCTCAGACAACTATTCCCCACCCTGCCTACCACATGAACCCCACAGGAAAAGTACAGGCAAGATATGCCAATGTCTGTTTCACATAAACAGAGAGAAACCCAAGCCTGCTGAAACAACTCCCCTCTCTCCCTCCAGACGTCCATGGTAGCAGTTTTGCACCACAATCCATATGACAGAGAATTTGATTTTTTTTTTTTCCCCCCAGTGCCTCAATTCAAGAGACATTAATTCTCCTTAGTCAAGTATTTAAGAACTATTTTAAGAAAAATAATAGGAAAAAAATCCCACAACCTCAAAAAGACAATGCTTTGGTGTTTTTTTTATGGGCTTTCTGAGAGAGGAGTGGGGAACAAACTGACTTGGACCGATCACAGTTAGGATCATTTTAATAGAATTGTAATTATTTGTGTCCATGTAGTAAAGTAACCCAGGCTTACTGTGAATGTAAAAACATGACCATGTTTCTGGGAAACGCATTGAGTTGACTCTTAACATGCTATTGTATTTTGTTAGATTGTTGCACTTCGGCTCAAGGGACTCTTGTTCTGTGTGTGCAGAGTTTGCTCTTGTGCTTTACTGTTTGTTTGTTTTTAGGTGACAAAACTAAAACAATATTCATGCTAGTCATCTCATTTTGGATGATCTTTCCCTGTGAAACTGTTGCAATGAGTCAAAGTATTTATGCCAGAAGATGAAGAATGGTGCTACACCCTGAACAGCAGAAGCCTTAGCTATATTTGTAGTCAACTTCTTGAGCCAAGTGGAGATACATAACTGCACTCTGACACCACCTGTCATTTATGAATTCTGCCATTATGGTTGGGTCAGTGAGTGATTTCCTTTGGCATTTCTAGAGTTTAGAATTCGCTTCCCCTTGACATAATCTTTTTCAGCTCATCCCACCCGTCTTTTAGAAAGCATTTTAAAAAACTACATCATCTTTCTTCTACTTATTAATAAAATAAATATTGAAATATGGCCTGTCTTGAAATATATACTTTTTATATCTGAATAAGAGATGACACACCAAATGAAAGAAAACCAAAAAAGGGCAGATAAAAGACAAGAGGTTGCAATAACACGTAGCTAGAGAACTTGATATTTGTACGCCTTAATTTAAAATGTTTTGTTTTTAATGTTACATTTTACATTTCTTGTACATGTCCTAAGCATCTTGCCAGAGGTACTTTATAAAATATGTGAGCCCTGAGCACCTTAGCAAGGGTCAAGGGAACTTTATAAAATATTTGCTATTCCTGTAGTTTGCAGATTTTTGTGCTCCAGGTGCTGATTCTCTTCGAACTAGAATGTTGTCTCATGAGCCTGTTATGCAGGATAGGAAACAGAGTGGTGAAGCTGGATGATTTTTGTCTTGCCAGGAAAGAGGACTTAGTACACTAATAGGAAAAGGTGCTATCCAGAACACTTAAGAACCGTGACATTTTATAAATCTTGGGATAACACTTTTTTTTGTGAATAATATAATCTTAGAAACCCCTCAGCTTTGGACCTACAGTTGACATTTGGTATGACTTAGTTAAAAAATACATGGCTGAAAGGGAGATTGTCATATTTAAAATCACACTCTGAAACTGTTTTACCAACTGTGATTATATACAAGTACCACAGAAAGAAAGCTCTATGCTTTAAAGGTTCCATAGACTTTCAGGGGCTCAGGCATAGGAACACCATTCCACATATAATTGGTGAATGAAGCTTATGATTGTTGTAATTAATAAGAAAAAAAAGGTGGTTTATTTTTTTCATGTTATTTACTTTGTGTATTCATGCTTTGTGCATACACATTATGTATGAATACTTTAGCTTGGCCTCCCCTCCCCCCTCCCCCCCCCCATTTTTACCTACCTTTCCCTTTATCACAATGGAATAAAGGTGAAGAATTATAAAACACATAATTTCCAGAATGCTTTTGTAAATGCACAAGAATTGGCTCCCAAAATACTGTACCTAAACCTTGTAATTCATTGTTTTTCCTTTCTAGATTTGAATATGTCCCTTTGTAATTCTTTAGTGTTCTGCAAAATATTGACATTTAAAAGGCCATAAATATAAATATAATCTTAAAAATTACTCTTATCACTGTTATCACTTAAACTATTAAAACTAGGAGGGGAAATTGCTGTCTTCCCCCTGCCTCCCCTTATGCAATTTCCCTTTTGAACTTCATTCAGTGTAAAGAACATAACTAAACTGCTTAGTTTACTTTTCTATTTCTTATATACCCATACAATGCTATTGTCACTAAATATTTTCCTACACTGTTGAAAGCCCAAATCCAGAAAAACTCTGATTACATGAAGATTTAAAAAAAGGAAGCATTTACATTTTTGTTAGATTTTATAGATCCCAAATCCCTTTGAACCTGCATTTTAGGTTCAAAGTACCTGTCAGTGTCTCTTTAAAAAACAGACCACATTGTTGTTGTTTGTTAAGCCCTGATGATGTGCTCAGTGGTGTACAGGCTACAAAAATAAACACAGTCCCTAGGTGATGCAATAGAGTCTTTTTGACAGTATACTGCAAAGTCACAAGATGGGAAGGTGGGTAGCATGAGGAATAAGTACTTCAAAACAGAATGCTATGTATTTTGTTTGTCTAAAACAAAATGACACTGAAATAAAAGTGCTTGTGTTTTTGGTATTTTTCCCCAAGCACATAGTCTACTTGAAAAATATATATTACCATTCTGTTCCCCTTCTCTTTGTGCATGTAACACACACATGATGTACTTATAGAATTATATTGCTCTTGAAAGTGTCAGTTGAGTTATCCCTTGCCTTGTTAGTACCATGTTTGATTTCTTAGACAGGGGCTATAAATCACTATCTAATATGCAGGTCTTTTGAAAACGCACCCAAGGTTTATAGCCAGTAACAGACTAGTGGCCTTATGTGGACTTTGCATGAATAAAACAGATTGATGAGCCATTTTACAGCATTGCAAGCTGTATTATAAATACATCACCCTTTTCAGTAATTTAACGTGAAGAAAAAGCTAATGAGCTACCAGCCATGATCTGCCAGAGAACTGAAAATACCATTCAGCTCATAGGCCAAGTGACTGGTTGGAGATAAGAAAATCAAAAGTCTCTGATTTTTCCTAATTCAGTGGAATTAGGAAATAATTCAACTTTTTGTTGTTTCCAAATTTCCTCGCAACACAAAACAGGAATATTATCCAATAAGAACTGTAAATGATCTATGTTATGAAAGTCATAATGGGCACCTCCCATTATGTGCAATGCTTTGGTACTTCCTTTTGAAAGTACTTTAGTACTTCCGTACCTACTTTTCGAAGTACTAAAGCACAGCACAATACGGGTGGTTACTAGGGCTGTGTGAAATTTTGGCAGCCATTTCATTACAGAGGTGTTTTGGGCCACTTCAGTGCCCAAAACACTGAATCTGAATCAAAATGGAAGGCTCAGAAATATCTCTGAAATGAAACGAGTCATCTGAAACATTTCAGAATTGTTTTGGGAAACTTCAGAGCTTCAGAGCCAGGCTTGCAGGGAAACAGCTGTATGCTGCTGCCCTGCCATGCAACTCAGCTCTGCAGGGAGCAGAGATGTGAGCCGGGGGTCTCCTTGCCGCCGGTGCCTGCCCCACGATGCCCTGGTGACGCGGGGCTGCATGGGGTGGGCAGCAGTGGTGAGGAGACCCCGGTGCAGATCTCTGCTCCCTGTGGAGCAGTCATGCTGCAGGGACCAACAGGTCTGCTCGCTCCTCTGCACTGCTCCCCTGCCCTGTAACACAGTGTGATGGGGATCTCCTTGCCTGCACGGAGGGCAGCGGCCCTCCCCCAGACAAGTCACCTACAGCCCCGTCCTGCTCCCCACTGGGGCCCCAAGCCCTGCCTGGCTGGGTAGGGTTCTGCGAAGCTTGTAGCCCATTTGAAACAGATTCAGGGGAGAATTGGCAGAGCCGAATATTCTGAAACGGATTTGGCCAAAACAAAATGGGACAGTGATCTCCGAAACACTGAAACAAATCATTGTCCTCCGAAATGGCTGAATCTGAAACCAAATTGAAACACAGCCATTTCTCACAGCCCTGGTGGCTACTGTGCCATGCGTATGGTGCACAGTTAGATTTCGCCACAACAGTGACATAGCTGGTGATCACGTGTAGACCCGTGTAATTGCTATGTTGCCATAGTGTGCCATACAATGACATAGCACTTTGCTACGTCACCATAGGGCGATGTTTATATGTGCCCTATTGTGAATAAAATTAGTCACATTTGGATGCAGGTATGAAAAGTAACAGTGCACCACTCCCATTTGTTCCTCCTGGTTTCGGGCTATGGGCTGAGGAGGAAGAGTAGCATCAAGGTAGTCAACAAAAGACTGCAGCACTGGTGTATCATGAAGGCTTCAGCTTCCATGACCACAGTCCGCTCTTTTATGAGGGAGGCAGTGGTCTTCCAGGAAGAGATGGTCTCCACCTCACTGCACTGGGGAGGAGGCTCTTCTCAGCCAGACGGGCTGACCTACTTGACTGGACTTTAAACTAAGCCCATTGGGGGATGGGTGGATAACCGCCAATGCAAACCCACCTGGCAACTAATGCATAACCAGCAGGTTAGGGCACCCAAGGGAATCCACACCTACCCCAGCCCTGGAACGGTATCCACCTAGCAGTGTAAGGAAACCTAGGGCTTGGGGAACAAATAGGAGAAACTGGTCCTCCTGCTAAGCAAGAAACACTACGATCTCGTAGGGATAACAGAGACCTGTTGGGACTCCACCTATGAGTGAGCTACAGGTATAGATGGCTATACTCTGTACAGGAGAGATCATGCAGATAAAAGGGGAGGGGTTGTAGTGCTCTATGTCAAGGAAAGCTACATGTCCCTGCAAATTGACATTGGCACCCAGGGAGGACAACTGGAGTCCTTCTGGGTTAAAATACATGGGGAACATGGCACAGGGAACATCATGGTAGGAGTCTACTACAGACCTCCTAACCAGAAACAAGAGCTGGACCAGGAATTCACCAGGGAACTGGCTGAGGCTGTGCGCTCTCGGTGCATGGTTGTCATGGGAGACTAACTACCCAGACATCTCATGGGAAGACCGCTTGGCCAAATCTGAATGGTCGCAAAACTTCCTCACGTGTGTGGACGAGCTCTACCTGTCCATCACAAAGCTGGCAAGTCAGTCAGCAATGCAGAAGTCCTCAATTTTAGGAAAGCTGACTTTCACAAGCTCAGGAGGCTCATTGTCAAGGCCCTAAGGGACCATGACTCGACAGGAGGAAGAGTCCAAGAGGAGTGGTTGCTCTTCAAGGGAGTGATGCTGACAGCACAAAAGACCATAGAAGCTAAGGAGGCGGTAGTCATGGGGGACCTAAACTACCCAGACAACTGCTGGGAGACGCAGACAGCAAAGTCCCACCGTTCATGCAGGTTCCTATCCTGTGTACAGGACCTCCACCTGACACAGGAGGTACATGGTCCCACTAGGGGGAATGCCTTACTGGATCTGGTATTGGCAACGGGGGATGACATGGTAGGGGACCTACAGATCGGCAGACATCTGGGGGACAGTGATCACCTAATAATAGAATTCTTCATAAGATGTCGAGTGGCTAAGGTAACTAGTAGGGTGAAAGTGCTAGACTTTAGGAAAGCTGATTTCAATGAACTCAGGCGATTAGTCAAGGACGCACTGCAGAGTAGGAGTTTTGAAGTGATGGGAGCCTAAGAAGGGTGGCTGTACCTTAAGGAAATGATCCTTCGGGCACAAAGGGAGACGATCCCGATGCGAGGAAAAAGAGGGAAAGGGGCCAGGAGGCTTCCTTGGCTGACCAGAGAAATCCAGGGCAGCCTACGGGCCAAAAGGGGGGCACATAAAAAGTGGAAACAGGGAGAGATCACCAAAGAGGAGTATACCTCCTCTGCTCATGCTTGTAGGGAGGCAGTTAGATGGGCCAAAGCTACCATGGAGTTGAGGATGGCATCCCAAGTAAAGGATAACAAGAAGTTGTTTTTTAGATATATAGGGAGTAAAAGGAAGGCCCAGGATGGAATTAGGACCCCTACTAAATGGGCAGAAGCAATTGGTGACGGACAGGGGGGACAAGGCTGAACTCCTCAACGCGTTCTTTGCCTCAGTGTTCCTAAGAAAGGGGCAAGACAAGGCTCTCACTGGGATTGTAGAGAGGCAGCAGCAAGACGCCAGGCTACCATGCGTAGACCCTGAGATGGTGCAGAGTCACTTGGAGGAACTGAATGCCTTTAAGTCGGCAGGCCCGGATGAGCTGCATCCGAGGGTACTGAAGGGACTGGCTGACGTCATTGCACAGCCACTGGCAGGAATATTTGAACGCTCGTGGCGCACGGGCCAAGTCCCGGAGGACTGGAAAAGGGCCAATGTGGTCCCCATTTTCAAGAAGGGGAGGCAGGAGGACCCAAGCAACTATGGGCCAGTCAGTCTCACCTCCATCCTTGGCAAAGTCTTTGAAAAAATTATCAAGGCTCACATTTGCGAGAGCCCGGCAGGACAAATTATGCTGAGGGGAAACCAGCACAGGGTCATAGCAGGCAGATCATGCCTGACTAATCTAGTCTCTTTTTAAGACCAGGTTACGAAACAGCTGGACACAGGAGTAGGGGTGGATGTCGTATACTTAGACTTCAGGAAGGCCTTCGATACGGTATCCCACCCCATACTGGTGAACAAGTTAAGAGGCTGTGACTTGGATGACTACACAGTCCGGTGGGTGGCGAATTGGCTAGAGGGTCGCACCCAGAGAGTCGTGGTGGATGGGTCGGTCTCGACCTGGAAGGGTGTGGGCAGTGGGGTCCCGCAGGGCTTGGTCCTTGGACCGATACTCTTTAATGTCTTCATCAGCGACTTGGACGAGGGAGTGAAGTGTACTCTGTCCAAGTTTGCGGACGACACAAAACTGTGGGGAGAAGTGGACAAGTCGGAGGGCAGGGAACAGCTGCAAGCAGACCTGGACAGGTTGGACAAGTGGGCAGAAAACAACAGAATGCAGTTCAACAAGGAGAAATGCAAAGTGCTGCACCTAGGGAGGAAAAATGTCCAGCACACCTACAGCCTAGGGAATGACCTGCTGGGTGGCACGGAAGTGGAAAGGGATCTTGGAGTCCTAGTGGATTCCAAGATGAACATGAGTCGGCAGTGTGACGAAGCCATCAGAAAAGCCAATGGCACTTTATCGTGCATCAGCAGATGCACGACGAATAGATCCAAAGAGGTGATACTTCCCCTCTATTGGGTGCTGGTCAGACCGCAGTTGGAGTACTGCATGCAATTCTGGGCACCGCGCTTCAGGAGGGGTGCAGATAACCTGGAGAGGGTCCAGAGAAGGGCCACTCGTATGGTTAAGGGCCTGCAGGCCAAGCCCTACGAGGAGAGACTAAAGAACCTGGACCTTTTCAGCTGCTGCAAGAGAAGGTTGAGAGGAGACCTTGTGGCTGCCTATAAGTTCATCATGGGGGCACAGAAGGGAATTGGTGAGGTTTTATTCACCAAGGCACCCCTGGGGGTTACAAGAAATAATGGCCACAAGCTAGCAGAGAGCAGATTTAGATTGGACATTAGGAAGAAGTTCTTCACAGTTCGAGTGGCCAAGGTCTGGAGCGGGCTCCCAAGGGAGGTGGTGCTCTCCCCTACCCTGGGGGTCTTCAAGAGGAGGTTGGATATGCATCTAGCTGGGGTCATCTAGACCCAGCACTCTTTCCTGCCTACGCAGGGGGTCGGACTCGATGATCTATTGAGGTCCCTTCCGACCCTAACATCTATGAATCTATGAATAAGCACAAGGGATGTCCATCCCATCTAGGAGGAAAGGCAGCAAAAGGGCACAGCAACCCCCTTGGCTCAGTAGGGAACTTGAGGACCTCCTATACCTAAAAAGAGAGACTTATAAAGGATGGAAGGCTGGGATCACCACCAAGGAGTACTCAGCACTGGTCTGTACCTGCAGAGAGTGGATCAGGAAAGCCAAGGCTTGAACTGAACTCCATCTGGCTTCACATATCAAGTATAATAAAAAGTCCTTTTTCAGATATGTAGGGAGTCAAAAAAAAAATCAAGGGTAACATTGGACCCCTGCTGAACCAAATGAGACAACTGATAACCGATACCCAGGAAAAAGCCAGCCTGCTTAATGGGTACTTTGCGTCGGTCTTTCATCAGCCCAAAGGGACCGCCCTGCCTAGCATGATACGGGAGGGCCAGGGTGAGGGTGGATTTATACCCAGCATCGGTGTAGACGTAGTAAAGGAACACCTTGAGAGGTTGGACATCTTCAAGTCAGCTGGTCCTGACAGACTCCACCCTAGAGTACTCAAGGAGCTGGCAGGTGTCATAGCCCAACCATTGGCAAAAATATTTGAAAACTAATGGTGCTCATGTGAAGTACCTGAAGACTGGAAGAAGGCCAATGTGGTACCCATCTTCAAGAAAGGGTGGAAAGTAGATCCCAGGAATTACAGGCCACTCAGCTTGATGTCAGTCCCCAGTAAGATTCTGGAGAAAATTATCAAAGAGACCCTTCTTGATAAGCTGGCTGATAGCAACATCCTGAGAGACAGCTAGCATGGGTTTGTCATGGGTAGGTCTTGCCTGACCAATCTCATCTCCTTCTATGACAAGGTGACATATCACCTGGACAAGGGAGAAGAGATTTACATCATATATCTGGACTTTAAACAAGCTTTTGGTCTGGTGTCCCATGATCTCGTCATGGAAAAATTGGCCAGCTGTGGCCTCAGCTACAGTCTGATGGCTGGGAAATTGGCTCTGAGGTTGGACCCAGAGAGCAGTAGTCGATGGTAGCGAATCATTATGGCACGCCATGACCAGTGGCGTCCCCCAAGGTTCTGTTCTTGGACTGGTTCTCTTTAACATCTTTATCAACGATGTGGACATTGGTGTCAGAAGCACACTGGCCAAGTTCACCGATGATACCAAACTTTGGGGCATAGCGTCCTTACCTGAGGACAGGCTAGTGATCCAGGCTGACTTGATAAGCTTAGTAAGTGGACAGATACAAACCTGATGACATTCAGTACCAATAAATGCAAGGTACTCCACCTCGGTGGGGTGGACCCGCAACATGCTTATAGGCTTGGCAGTGCTACGCTCACTAGCACCATGGCCGAAAGAGACTTGGCAGGTATGAATGACCACAAGATGAACATGAGCCACCAATGCGATGTTGCAGCTGGTAAAGCAAACATAACTGGCTTGCATCTGTAGATGGTTCTCAAGTAAATCTCAGGATGTCATCCTCCCACTACTTGGCCTTGATGAGGCTGCAGCTGGAGTACTGCATCCAATTCTGGGCTCCACAATTCAAGAAGGATGTGGAGAAGCTTGAGAGAGTCCAGAGGAGAGCCACACGCATGATCAGAAGGCAAGAGAATAGGCCTTATGAAGAGAGGCTGAGAGCCATTGGACTCTTCGGTCTGGAAAAGCGCAGGCTCAGGGGGGACTTGGTGGCGGCCTATAAGTATATAAGGGGTGTGCATTAGGATCTGGGGGAACATCTGTTCAACAGAGCACCCCGAGGGACAACGAGGGACAACGGTCATAAACTCCTCAATGACCATTTTAGGCTGGACATAAGGGAAAACTTCTTTACTGTCCAAGCCCCCAAGGCCTGGAATAGACTCCCTCCAGAAGTGGTGCAAGCATCTACTCATTCAAGAAATGTTTGGACACTTATCTTGCTGGGTTCCTTTGACCCTAGCTGACTTCTTGGCCCTGGGGCAGGGAGCTGGACTTGATGATCTTCAAGGTCCCTTCCAGCCCTAATGTCTATGAAATCTATGAAAATCACTGAGAGATAATGCTAAAATTTCATTTTGTCAGAAAAGTCTCAAGTGTCTATTTTAGAAAGTGTCTCTTCCTCATTGATTATAAAAGGGAAAGAAAAGGATTTTTTTTTCAGATGAAACGCACAAAATTTGAACTCTAATCTCATAACTTGTTTTGAGCAAGTTGTATCTATGACCCTTCAAACCAAATTTGGAAATGATTCAACTGGTAGGAAAAATTACAGATCGGTATGGGTGTGAATCTAAGGGTAAGTTGTTATTAGCCATAGAGATGGCAGAATGGGTGAAGCTGCAAGAGGAAAAGCTATCCACAGAAAGCTGTTAATAAACACTTCTCAGTTTGCTTTGTTACACTGTTGTCTGATATATCAGTTTTTCTGTTCCATTCAAGGTGTGACTAAAACTGTCACACTCACACTGACTAGACAATATCAATGTTCCTCCACCCTTACTGTCACCTAGAACCAAACAAACCAAACCAAGTCAAGTCAAAGAAAAATGCAAATAATCCTCTTGATTTTGTTAGAGTTACTCCAGCCCTCAACTGGTGTAACTGAGATGAGTCTCTTTGTTTAGGAAATACTATAGGAACAATTCCCTTGAAATATATAACTTTTAAAGCCAACTTTGAACCCAGAGTTTTATGTTAATTTTTTTAATAGAAGAGGCAATAATCATATGTTGCCTAACACTTGTATCTATGTGAAAAGTTTCTACACGTTTTCTGAAATCAGGCAATAACCTGGAAACAGCTGTTTTTATTACTTATGAATAGCTTAGCAATTACCGTACTATAAAGAACTCAAATTTAGTTTTTAAAATAATATTTTTCTACTGTGATGGCAGGCAGGCAGTTCAGCAGTCTAAGATATTTTATTCCTGCAGATCCGGCATAAAAAGTCTGTTACGCACAGACTGGAAAGTAAAGCTCTGAACACTCTTTAATTAGTCTTTACAAAATTTATAACAATGGAATATTTTACATGGAATGTGTAAACCTTTCAGTGACTGGCACTAATCTATAGGGGCCTTATTTTACCTGCACTTATGTGCTGTGCATCTCAGATTTGCACATAATTTAAACAGGACAGCCCCATTAATACCCTATGTACCCCATTAAAAATGGCTGGAAAGTAAAATCTCTTGTTATAATAAATGCACATATCAGTTCTGTTATGGATTTTAAAGAGGGTCTTCAACTTCTAATGCTATGACACATTTTATACTCTACTCTGGTGTGCAGCAAGTCCATACCTAAAACAAAAACAGGCTAACCTGGAGGGGGGAGGGATAGTTTACTGGTCTGAATAATAGGGAGCAAATTCTGGCCCTTTACAATTCCTACTCAAATCAGTGGAAATATTTCGAGAGCAAGGAGTGAGCAAATACTTCAACAAATGGCTCAAAGCTTCAAGTACCTTCAAGTACCTACGTTCCCTGGAATTAGTTTCAGTTCAGAGCAGGATCCACTCAGGCCTTCAGCCTTCTGAGGTAGATGAACTGAGTACTGTGCAGTTTACTATGTCAAGAGATTTTTCAGATGAGACCTTAAAAATGAAGTCTTGTGTGTTTTTTGGGGACACTAAGAACCTCATTCGCTACTTGCACTAATCTTATGTCCATATATAGTAATTCTGTTTAATGTCTCAGTTCTGATTTACACTGGTGTCAGAGACTAAAGCCCGAAAGATCCAATGGTACACTTAATAAAAATCAGTGGCCTCAGCCAAAATTTTCCCTAATCCCTCTGTGTTGATTAGCTAGGTTTCTACTGTCTGAACTAGATGTGGCTGCATTTCAGTGGTATGAATATACACAAGTATTTGTGGAAAGCTTTACAATTCGTTAAGATGAAAGGCGGTATATGAATGAAAAATGCAAGTTTTAATCCTTTGGAGACTCTGGATGTATTGTTTGTACTTTATTTTTTTCTATAGCATGTATTTGGCTGAACTTACAGGACTATTACCATTCTAAGGCTGGGTAATTCAGGGAAATGATCCAAGATTATCTGAACAAGTAACAGGCAGGTAAGCTGATGGGTCCTAAACACTGGAATTCAGGAGCCTGGATACTATGGCATTTCTTCCATGACACAATAATATTTGTGTTGCAATGCCTTGTTAGCTAATCTCACGTTCTTGGGATCCATTTCTAGAGCACTAATGTTCAGTTTACTGCTTTTGAAAACAGTCTTGCCAGGAAATGTAATCACTGGTATGTCACCAGAAAATGAATACAAAAGGGGAATGCATGAACACAAGAAGGATCAGTTCAGTATTTTAATTAACCTGGTATTCATAGCAATATTTTTCAATAGTTGTCCCTTTCAGTTTAAGAGGATATTATGGGGCATTGCTCTGAGCATTTGTACAGCTCTGAAATCACTGGACTTTCAGTATGTAGAATGCTTGAAAGCATGTAGAATGTAGTACGCAGAATGTAGAATGAGGCCCTTTGAAAAAATGAAGAATCATTTCTCTGACTTCAACAAATAAGCCGATTCTCAGATCTCCTTAAACCTGATTGCGATGCTTCACAAGTTCCCAAATAATACCTATTAATGCAGCATTCAGGGATTCACATTTACACTTCTTTAGTGAGTGTTTTTGGTAAAACTGTAACTAATTATACTGTGATGAGCAATCACAATCCAGTTGCTTTCAGTGACTGTTTACCTTCTGTTATCTGATCCCAATCCTTAGACTACTAGGAAAATAAATCATCTTTTTTTGGTGTTATGTTATGCTCTGCAAACCTTTTAACCCATATATATATATAATGATCTGAAAGAGTAATCCTTATAATACTGAATGTCTGTGTTTGTACCTTGACCCCGGGATAATAAGGTGTATCCTTTCCTATGAACATGTGTGTAATGAGTACTTAAAATGTGCTCGTTTTCTTGCTTTCGAGCTGAGGAGAAACTGGGCAGAGCAGTACCCAAGACCTGGAAAAGTGATGGGCATTTCCTGTTGAGGCAACTTCTTCTTGTGGTAACATGTTCCAAGCTTCCCTTCCATTCTCCTGGCCCTGTATATTGGGGGCAGGAGGACCAATACCATTGAGCCTCAAGATTTTTTTCATTTGAACTCGGGCCATTTGCTCTTTCTCACACTTCTGTTCTAACTTCCATTTCCATAGTGACTTGCTTTGCCTTGCCATTCTCCCTTCCCCTGCCATGATCCATCTCCCCTTGCTAATATATTAAAATTTAACATAACAAAGACAGTGAAACAGACATGTTATTTGTCAACCATGGCCCTTGCTCATTTCCATTTAATATTGTAGCTTTCCTTAGCTCTCTGTGTGAGTTCTGTCTTCTCTGATTTTAAGCTTGGAGCAGGGCCATGTCTTCTCATATGTTTGTAGAGCATTTGTTACAGTGAGGCTTCAGTTGCAACTAGGGCCTTTGGTTATTACTACTGTCTTTAATGATGACCAAGTTAAAAGAAAATGGTCTTGTAATTTCCCACTTGTCCTTCCTAAATCTTGTTTAGATAAAGGCAACAGTTGTATGGTATCTATTACACCAGTATAAAACAAAATTTAAAAGCTGAAGTTGGTCCCTTAATATTCTGCTATGGCTTCTCTCCTAGTTGTATCATGTCAAATCATGAGAGTTGCTGAACACCTATTGAACTTCCAGTGAATTTAAGGTCAGCCAGAATTGGACATACCTTCAGGGTTTGGCCTTAAGGTGGTAACTTCTAAAAGGATATCATCTAACAACATAGCAGTTAATTTCAGTCATGCCACTTTTCCACTTCTGAAATATTGAGCAGCAACTTATTTTTGTTTTGAAGCAGCATAACTTGCAGAACCTTTTTAGGGATAATTCACAAAATTTAGAAGAAACCATGCAACTTCTTCTATTCTTATTGACTGCAATTTACCTAATTGTGAACTCTTTATTCCTAGTGAAATATCTCGTTTTGGCAAATATTATTGAAAGATCTTGCAATCTTAACTGAATAATGTATGTACTACTTCCTCCCTGTCTCAGGGTAAACATGAGCACATGCACACACACACCCTTCACATGTATGTACACGTGTTTGTGTATTACATATTTTTCCCAAGTATAATTACTGATAACTTCAGCAATTATGAAATATTAAAGATTCCCCCCCAAAACCCTTTTCTTTGGAACACTAGTACTATCTTATAACTATGACATTTCAGTGTTCAGAAGAAGAGAGTGAAGCCACTTTGATGTTCAGGTTAACATGCTTTAGCACAAGACCAAAGCATTTGGGTTTTGAAATGCTTCCTTGCGCTGTTTACAACCAAACATTTTTTTGGCCAAAGTTGACAGTCTTGTTGCCTGAATATTTGGGTGCTGATCTTCACAATCTGAAAGGGCTGACTTTCTGAAATTCAGGTCTTTTTTCTGATAGTCTTCATTGCCCCCATTTAGCTAACTTATTTGCTTTTAATAAAAATGAATGGATATGTAAAATTGTTTTAGTACAATCTATCATAGGCGTGGACCAGAAAAGTTAAACAGCCAAACTTTAACTTTAAAGTTTAGTATTACCTAGAAGTAATCAAGTGCACTTCTACTAACAACCTGTGAAAACAGTGCAATAAAGGTAGGGTCAGTGTTTATCTTGGCTTATGAAATGGTATAAGTCTCAACTGTGATGAGGAGGTTTAAGCCAAATGATAAACATTACCCTAGTAACATGCTACTTCTAGTGTTTGCTTATGAGGGAAGAATACTTTGCCATAAGTAGAAAGATATGGATGAACTCTAGTCTTTTTGCTGTTGTTTGGTTTCTTTTTTATCTTAAGCAAAAGAGAGAATGCTATTTAGTAGATACATTTAAAAAAAAAATTCTAAATTCTCTGCACCGAGGTGCATTTAATTTTGTTATTAGTCACTCCTGGGTGGGCATTGTTGAGGCTCCTGGTTACAGTGGTTCTTCTCTTTCTCCATCATCTATAGAGACTAGGGCTCACCTTTCTATGATGTAGTTTATAACTCTCTCTGGGATCCAGTCAGCCCAGTCCTATTTCCCAGCTCTGGGGGGAGGTGATGGAAAGGAGCTAGCTCAGGATGGAGGGAACAGGAAGTGATGGAGATGAATATCATCCCCTCTTCAGATGCAGGGCTTCTGGTGTAGCTTATGGTTTTGGGGAGTCCTAATAGCATAGCTCCAAAAGACCTGGCTACCAAGGAAGACCAAGCATTATAGATGTGCACAGCTTCCCAAAAATCTCACAGGTTCTGCTATTTTTGGATGCAGGTTTCTGGGTAAAAACTTGCCCTTCTCCTGACATCAGGGTAGAAGAAGCTCTGTAGGGAACCTTCATAATTTCCTCCTACAGAGTTATCCATCAAAGATGATGACCTGAGTCATAGATGTTGATCTGCCTAAAGATTAATTTATCAACATATATAACTTGTAAAACCACACCAATATAGTGAGTAAAGTTTTTAACTAAAAGGAAGTAAATATTAAAATAAAAAACCCAAGTGTTTCAGTCTGAATGTGAATCATTGACAGGCTTCACTTTTACTTTAAATGTTATTGTTACAAATAACAATTTAAAGGGGCAAGGCAAGGGGGGCAAGGAGAAAGGGATTTGGTGGTAGGGGTCTGCTACAGACCCCCACACCAAGGGGAAGAAATAGATTCGGGGCTCCTGAGGCAGCTCTCGGAGACCATAATAGCTAAAGAGGCGGTAGTTATGGGGGACCTAAACTACCCAGACATCTGCTGGAAGACGCAGACGGCAAAGTCCCACCGTTCATGCAGGTTTCTAACCTGTGTACAGGACCTCCACCTGACACAGGAGGTACACAGTCCCACTAGGGGGAATGCCATGCTGGATCTGGTATTGGCAACAGGGGATGACATGGTAGGGGACCTACAGATCGGTAGCCATCTGGGGGACAGTGATCACCTAATAATAGAATTCACCATAAGACGTCGAGTGGGTAAGGTAACTAGTAGGGTGAAAGTGCTAAACTTTAGGAAAGCTGATTTCCATGAACTCAGGCGATTAGTCAAGGACACACTGCAGAGTAGGAGTTTTGAAGTGATGGGAGCCCAAGAAGGGTGGCTGTGCCTTAAGGAAATGATCCTTCAGGCACAGAGCGAGACGATCCCGATGCGAGGAAAAAGAGGGAAAGGGGCCAGGAGGCTTCCTTGGCTGACCAGAGAAATCCAGGGCAGCCTAAGGGCCAAAAGGGGAGCACATAAAAAGTGGAAACAGGGAGAGCTCACCAAAGAGGGGTATACCTCCTTTGCTCGCGCTTGTAGGGAGGCTGTTAGATGGGCCAAAGCTACCATGGAGCTGAGGATGGCATCCCAAGTAAAGGACAACAAGAAGTTGTTTTTTAGATATATAGGGAGTAAAAGGAAGAACCAGGGAGGAATAGGACCCCTACTAAATGGGCAGAAACAATTGGTGACGGATGGGGGGACAAGGCTGAACTCCTCAACGAGTTCTTTGCCTCAGTGTTCCTAAGAGAGGGGCACAACAAGTCTCTCACTGGGGTTGTAGAGAGGCAGCAGCAAGGCGCCAGAGTACCATGCGTAGACCCCGAGATGGTGCAGAGTCACTTGGAAGAACTGGATGCCTTTAAGTTGCCAGGCCCGGATGAGCTCCATCCGAGGGTACTGAAGGCACTGGCCGACATCATTGCACAGCCACTGGCGGGAATATTTGAATGCTCGTGGTGCATGGGCAAAGTCCCGGAGGACTGGAAAAGGGCCAGTGTGGTCCCCATCTTCAAGAAGGGGAGGAAGGAGGACCCGGGCAACTATAGGCCAGTCAGTCTCACCTCCATCCTTGGCAAAATCTTCAAAAAAATTATCAAGGCTCACATTTGCGAGAGCCCAGCAGGACAAATTATGCTGAGGGGAAACCAGCACAGGTTCGTAGCAGGCAGATCATGCCTGACTAATCTAGTCTCTTTTTATGACAAGGTTACAAAACGCCTGGACACAGGAGGAGGGGTGGATGTCGTATACTTAGACTTCAGGAAGGCCTTCGATACGGTATCCCACCCCATACTGGTGAACAAGTTAAGAGGCTGTGACTTGGATGACTACACAGTCCGGTGGGTGGCGAATTGGCTGGAGGGTCGCACCCAGAGAGTCGTGGTGGATGGGTCGGTTTCGACCTGGAAGGGTGTGGGCAGTGGGGTCCCGCAGGGCTTGGTCCTTGGACCGATACTCTTTAATGTCTTCATCAGCGACTTGGACGAGGGAGTGAAGTGTACTCTGTCCAAGTTTGCAGATGACACAAAGCTGTGGGGAGAAGTGGACATGCCGGAGGGCAGGGAACAGCTGCAAGCAGACCTGGACAGGTTGGACAAGTGGGCAGAAAACAACAGAATGCAGTTCAACAAGGAGAAATGCAAAGTGCTGCACCTAGGGAGGAAAAATGTCCAGCACACCTACAGCCTAGGGAATGACCTGCTGGGTGGCACGGAAGTGGAAAGGGATCTTGGAGTCCTAGTGGACTCCAAGATGAACATGAGTCAGCAGTATGATGAAGCCATCAGAAAAGCCAATGGCACTTTATTGTGCATCAGCAGATGCATGACGAATAGATCCAAGGAGGTGATACTTCCCCTCTATCGGGCACTGGTCAGACCGCAGTTGGAGTACTGCGTGCAATTCTGGGCACCGCACTTCAAGACGGATGCAGATAACCTGGAGAGGGTCCAGAGAAGGGCCACTCGTATGGTTAAGGGCCTGTGGACCAAGCCTTACGAGGAGAGACTAGAGAAACTGGACCTTTTCAGCCTCTGCAAGAGAAGGTTGAGAGGCGACCTTGTGGCTGCCTATAAGTTCATCACGGGGGCACAGAAGGGAATTGGTGAGTTTTTATTCACCAAGGCGCCCCCAGGGGTTGCAAGAAATAATGGCCACAAGCTAGCAGAGAGCAGATTTAGATTGGACATTAGGAAGAAGTTCTTCACAGTTTGAGTGGCCAAGGTCTGGAACGGGCTCCCAAGGGAGATGGTGCTCTCCCCTACCCTGGGGGTCTTCAAGAGGAGGTTAGATATGCATCTAGATGGGGTCATCTAGACCAGCACTCTTTCCTGCCTATGCAGGGGGTCAGAATCGATGATCTATTGAGGTCCCTTCCGACCCTAACATCTATGAATCTATAATGTCATTGGCTTACATGAACAATTTAATTTTTTTTGTATGTTTGTACAATGTATGGTATATCTGTGTTTTTGGGAAAATTATATACTTGATTCTGGGCTATTACCTAAACAGCCCCAAAACAGGTGTGCGTTAACATAACAAAAGCACCATTTTCTGTATCAATACTCTGGCTACAAACAATGCTACTTATTATTAGGGTTCCTGGTTTTCCATGATAAATTGCAAATTTTACGAAAAAAAATCACAAAATATGTGTCTAAAATGAAAGGCCCCTCACCCCCCCTTACAGCCTCCCAGGCCCTGCTAGAGGGGGGAGCCCCAAGCTGGGGGCCCAGGTCCAGAGCTGTCTGCCTCCAGCAGGAGGTGGCAGCTGCTGCAGCAGAGCAAAGCCTGCCTTTCCCCTCCCCCACTACCTGCCTAGTGCGGACTTAGGCAGGGAGAGGCTGGCTTCCCACCGCTGCATGCACACTGGGCGGGGGGGGGCATGGTGGGGTCTGTGCCCCCCAGATCTGTGTGTGGGGTGGGGGCAAACATGGGGTTCCCACTGCGGGCTCAGGCTCCTGCCCTGCTGTACTCCCTTGGGGCTTCCATAGCCTGGTGGGTGCAACCTGGTGCTGCAGGGAACAGCAAAGCTGCACAGGGATCTCCTTGCCACTATGAGATCCACACTGCCCTTGTGATGCATCCTCTGTGCACGTGGCAGTAGCAAGGGGCACAATACCATGCTGCCACAAGCACAGGGAATGCATTAATAGGGCAGTGCGGAGCTCGCAGTGGCAAGGAGATCCCTACCCAGCCTCTCTCTGACCTGCAGCATCAGGTTATACATGCCGGACTGCGGAGGCCATCGGAGAGGGCAGCAAGGTAGGAGCCTGAGCCCACCCCTGCCCCGCCCATGGATCTGGGGGGCACAGGTTCTCCCTGCCCCCCCTGGGAGTGTGCACAGTGATGGGGAGCTGGCCCCTCCCCCTGTCCCCTGGATGAGCCACCCGTGGCCCTGTCCCACTCCCCGCCAAGGCGCTGCAGCTGCGCATTGCAACCCTGGGCCCCAGGCTCCATGCACCGTCTAGCTGGGCAGCAGTCCCAGCCCTGCCCTGCTCAACTCTCTCCCTATGGGGACATCAATCCCCCACCCCGCTTGCCTGCAGGAGCTGCTCTTCAGGTTGCCTGGTGGCCATGTGCATGTTCTTGCACAAGGCATTCCCTGCTTGACCACCCTCCTCTAGCTCCCCCCCCAGCCCCTTGCAGGCTACATCTCTGCCAGCCAGTACAGAGCTGTTTGCAAAACAGCAAAATCTGTGGGTTTCTCCCATAAAGTGAGAAATCCATGTTTGCCTCTGCAAATCGGAGTAAAATCTGTGATTTTCTCCATTTTTCTGTGGGAAACAGAAAATCCGTATCCTTGCTTATTACAAGTATTTCCCATAATGAGTACAAATGATTTATTTGAAGATGGGGGGCATTTTCCATTGTCTTGCCAAAGGGCATGGCTGGACATTACCAAGTGTCATGACCCAAAGGGTATGATTTTGTGTGTGCTTCGGCACTGCAGAATTATCTCCCGCCACAAGGAGCTTTCTTTGCACGGTGCAATTCTCAGTTACATAGAGAAAACCCCGGTGCAAAGGAGTTCCTGCCACCCGTATGTAAATTTGTTTCCCACTATTGGCTGTTTCTAAATTATTCCCATGTGGCGGCTAGCGATTGGCTTGCTAGCCGTATAAGAGGCTTGAGCGGTTTCCGCCCAAGTTGGAGATCTCCGGGGAGGACCTCATTTAGGAGGACTCCACATCCATCTCATGGAGAACTCTAAGTGCGCTGTGGAGCCTAACAAACCCCGCATGTGCCTTAGGGAAGGATACAGGGGCCTGATCAACCTCTAGCCTCTCCCCGTCACCGCCTGATCCCTCGACGTACCCTTCTCTACGCGCTTTCATGGAGAGTCACCTTTTGGACTCTCATTGTGGTATCCAGAGCTCTGTCCGGGTTTAAGAGGCTCGAGTTTTCTACAGGTCTTGTTCGTGCGAGTTTTCTTTTCGTTTGTAACTGCAACTCAAGCAAGTTTTCCTGCCTGCACCGCAACCATCTACGGTGTAAGTAAAATAATCTTTAACCAACCGCTACGCATCCGTGCCTAAATCTAGTCCGCCGTGCCGAATTCCCCGACCCACGTGCCAGGGCTGCTGGTCACAGCCTGCCGCGTGCCCCCAAAAGCCTTGGACCACTCCCGGCCCGCACACCAAGTATTTTTTATTCTTTGTTCTGATTTTTTTTGCTTCCAAGGCAAACATCTTGTAGGGCTGTCTCTTCACAAATTGTTGTGAGAAATCAAATCTGGGTCAGAAAACTGTCACTTTGTCTTTGTGGGTATGTATAGCAGTGCTCCATGCATATTTTACAGTGCTGTAATTTTGAATATTTTTATAGCACTATAAAGTTACAGCACTCTTAAACATGAAAGAAATGTGTTTGGTGTCGGAGGAGGGGCAGGGGGAGTGCCTCTGAGCCTCCCTGTACTTTCCAGGTTAGAGAACAGGGGGTGCTGCTCTGCAGGCTCCTCGGACTGTGCAGAAGACCAGTGAAGAAGGTACAGCTGTGATGAGTCTGTCTCTCCACCTCTCATCCTATACCCACTCCATAATGCAGTGCTGGGAGCAAGTACTGCTTCTCCCACCAGCTAGGCAGCACCTCTCACCCAGGCTGAGAGCCCAGCTCCAGGTGCCTGGTCCCAAGCCATGCAGAGTCTTAGGATGTGTGGTTATGTGTGCTCACAGTATGCCCAAGCATATGGTCCTCCCCAGCCATGTAGGGTCTCAGGATGTGTGTGCATGTACATGCATGCATGTGTGTATGTGTGTCCCACTCATGGCATGTCCAAGCACCTGGTCCCCCCCTCTCAGTCATGCAAGGTCTCGGGGTGGGGGGTGGTCTTTTTGCCCAAAGCATGTCCCTTTCACCCCCACCCCCCGCACCTTTCTTCACTAGGAATGGGCACTGCATCTGCCACAGGGCTGGGCAGTAGCTCATAAAGCCCATGGGATACTGGTGGAATTGCCCGAAATTTGGCCAGCATACAGAAGTTATTTAAAGCACTGTAGGTTGCTAAAGTGCTGTAAAATACAGAGTACAAATCTAGTGCCTCATTTAACAAGGGTTAATTTAAAGTGCTGTACCCTTTTTTAAAGTTCTGTAAGGCCATGCACTTCTGTTGGACATGGCAATAAAGCACTTTAAATGGCAGCAAAAGCAATTTTTCTACAATGCTTATGATATTTGCATGACCCTGTCTGAATGCAAAAGCTATTGAGACTATAACAGAAATAATTTGATAGATGTCTTTCATGAGCAGCAAAGATACAGTTTTAACTTACTGAAAGAAAAATCTAGGTACCTAGGTACCAAAAGCCTAACACAGGATCTGTATGTAATGGCTAGCTTCTCTTGGTAATTTGTAGTCTTTATTTATCTTTAAGGACTGGTCTACTTTATTGCATAGAATAATTTAAAGAAATGTAAATTTTAAAAATAACATGTGTCTGCAAGTGATTTACTTGTTGGTGTTACACACAGTGTCTCAGGTTACTAGGTCTGAAAGACTGAGTTGAAGAAGTACATTCTTTTTTTATTTTTCTCCAGTTTGTTCAATTGTGCATTTGACACCACTTTGGCCATGGGCAGGCATTCATTTCTAGTGGCAAGAACTTCTGTGAAATTCCTACCATAAGAAAAATAGCCAGGGAGTTGGAGCATACATGCTTTCCAGGCCCCTGGCTGAAGAGCTACACAAGTAAGCTGTTCAGCCATGGGGCACTAGAAGGTTGCTCCTTAGGGCACCTTTGAGCTCATTGATTCCCTGCCTGGGAAGGGGTCAGGCTTTCAATAGCCATTTTTATAGGTGGAGGTGCAGAGAAGCGGAGCTGGGGAGAGCCTTCTCAACCCAATACCTGGCCTGCAAGCTTCTAAGTCACTGCATATACAGTGCAGCTGGATGTTGAAAAGCTGGAGATGCAAAGAAACCCAAACAAAAAACCCATCCAGGGAGTGTCTTCCTGACACCAAGTTTCTGGTCCATTGACTTTTAAATTATCCCAGCTCATGCGGTGATTGAAAAGCTGATGAGCTGGGTACTGGGCTCAGAGAGGCTCTCCTTCCTCTGAGGTTCTGGCTTTTCAACACCTGCGTGCAGTCCAGCTCCTGGAGTCCCAACTCTGACAGCCTTGCCACTGCGGCGTTGCTCCCGCCCTCCTCTAGATAGAACTGGAGTAGTAAGGGAGGCGGGGGAAATCATTCTCCCTGGCAGCCACCCCTCCGGGGCTGTGGAAGGGCTTTTTTCCACAGGAGAGTGCTCCCCAACAATCAGCTGAATTGGTTGGGGGTAGGGGACAGGATTTTCCAAGGCCCCCAGGACTCCCTGACAGCTTGCCCTTGGGTGGGCTATCAAGTAATCAGTGTTCTCCCTCCCTCCTTCTTTGGAGGGTAGAGAACTGTGGGTGTGCTCTGTCCTGAAAGAAGTTCCAGGAAGATCTTCCTGGTAAATATCTGATCTAACTTTCTTGTGGAAGAACCAGTTGTCTTCTGCAAGAAACCTTTGAATGGCTAGTCTTTTATCATGCTGGAAGAAAGGGTCTTCTCTTGACACAATTATTATGCCTGTCTATGGCCCTAGGTTTCTTTTGATATTTGTGTAGGTCTTTAATGCAGCAGTGTGGAATGAGGAAAAACCACTCTTTTAAAAACCACAAGTGTAAGTTCACAAAGTTGTGGATAGATGAGTGGAGGTAATTGGAAATTGACTAGATTTTCATAAAGATCTTGTTGATTAAGATTCTTCTGAGAGATCAGAGGTTGTCTATGATTCTTTATCTTTATGATTTGAGTGAGTAGATGGATTTTTATTAGGACTGCCTTAAATGTGACGTATTAGTTTACCTAAGCAGTTTTATTTGGAGTGTCATAAAATAATAGTAATAGAAGATCTAACCTATCTGGCCAGCTGTTGACCAAATTTGTGGAGAGGAGGAATTAATTATTATTTTTTTTTCTTATTTGAGAAAATTAGTCTAGCCCAGTGATGCTCAGCCTTATGGCCCTGTGGGCCAGATGAGGTGCAAGGTCCATCTACTGACTGGATAGGGCTCTGGGGCCCAGCACCATCCACTTCCTTCCCTTGTGCACTGGGATTGAGTCCTAGGGGCCCAGCAGCCAGATAACATGATGCTGCAGACTGACATTTAGCCCATGGACTGGAGGTTGAGCATCCTTTCCTAGCCTCTTGTATTTTACTGTATTAATGGGCTGAAATCAAGTGTTTTTAATTTTAAAAAAATATTACAGTATTCTGATATCAGAAAATGTCATGTTAAATATAGGTGGAGATCACCAGAATTACAAAAGATGATATATAAGCACTTTATTATCTTTAATAGCTGTTTATGCCCATTTTATGTTTTATCCTGCTTTGTAGAAATGGCATCTTTTTCTTTGGTGTGTTCTTTACAAATAGTTGGATAGCTCTCTGTTGTTGTGGTGCTGTTTTTTTCCCAATAAGAAAATCCATTTTTAAATAAAACAGACAGAAAAAAGGTCTGCATCCTGTATCTCTGAGGACCATGGACTGGCTTGCTAGTTTTTAACTACCTCTACCTATATGTATGCTAATCTTGTATATTTAGTGGTAGCTTGATGCAAAGCAGTTGGGCAAAACTGGCTTGTGTGCTCTAATTTGGAGCTCAGTAAATTAGAAAAAAAAAAGAGAGAGCCCAGACAGTTATATGAGATGTTAAAATACACTATGTGAAATTGTTTTAAATAATAAAATACATATGGCAAATTAAACAATTGGATTCAGCAGTTCTATTTTCAATAGATAAAGATGTTAATTTGAACTGAAGCAATAATAATATCTAATACAGTTTTAGAAATCACTATAATTTCTGGCACCTTAACATAATTAATGTTCTCTGTATATTTGAAGTGTGTGTGCAGAAGTCAACAAACCAAACCAGTGAGCTTTTGTTCTATTTTTGACATCTGTAATTAGTACCAGAATGCTGAAATTTGAAGTAAGAAAAACATGAACATAATCAAATCTTGTTCTAGTAGTAGGAGACACTGACAATAACACTGTTGTTGTTATAGGTCAGTCAGTATTTCCATCATGAGTCTATCTAAGCAAAAATGTCCACAATTATTCTCTGAACATGTCCACATTTGGAAAAAAAATCAGAAAAAAAATGGATTCTCTAACCATAAGAAGACACACAATGTCTTATGTCTTTATATCCCAGGTAAATGAAACCTGAAAGATGCTCTGGGAATTTAGATTGGTATCTGCAAAATGAGATGGCATTAGCCTCATTAGCCTTGAATGTGCCTTCAGCAGCTTATTCTTATCTTTGGTAGGTCCACCTGAAATGAATTGGGAACCAAACTTAATTTTCCCCTGGAACTCCAAAGTTTTGGAAGAAAGCTTGGTTAGGTGTGTGTGAGTGAATCTATAGCATCTCAATTATTTCTCAGTTAAAAGAAGGAGCATCAGAAGGTTGACACTAGAGCATTCGTGATGTTTTCAATCCTGAGTCCAGAAATTATTGGAAACATCATAAGTCTGTGCTCACAGGATATCTAGCTTCATTTCTCAACCATAGAATTCCAGGAAAGTTTAGCTTTGGAGTCCATATTACCACTTCTTAGCGTTTTATCCAAATCTGAGGTTCACCCAATACTTGTTATAGTTCTAAATTAAAACCTTAGTACTTCCCATGCCACACAGGTTTTCTTAGTTGGCACAAGCTTTGTATGAATGGAAACTTCTCAAGTGAAGAGAGTCTACAGGAGTAATGATTTCTGGGTTTTACTCTTTGCTGCTCTTTGCTATTATATTTTTGCTTTTCAAGGCTGTGCAACTTAAATTTACCAAGTGAAACAGTTGCCCTATAAAAGCCCCTGTCGTTGCAAAATCAGTCATTTGGGTTCAAGGCTTGTCTGAGGTGTTGCAACCCAGTTCTCTCTCCCCTACTTACATTACAGTTTAAAATTTGTAGTATTGGTAGCAACTGTCTTTGTTGGTCAGCTATTACTGAGATGGGCAATCTAGTAATATGTGAGACAGGACTTAGACTCTTGTAGATGCTATGGCTGCAAAATTGAGGGACTGTCAGATTCTTCTGCTCCTGAAAAACCTTTGCTGTTGATTTGGTGATACAAAGGAGAAGAAGGGAAATATGTTGTTGGCTGGGCAAAACTTGTCTGAGTTTGAGGTTCACAGGCTTCTTTTGGAAAATTCAGCATAATTCCATACTTTGTTGAAAGGCTGCAAATGAGAGAAAAGGAGAGTACAAACACAATTTTAGGTTGTATTCAAACTACTCTATATTCATTACCAGGTAACTAAGTGGGGAGGGGAGCAGGCAGGGGGAACTCCAGCCTTAGGTAACATCCCAGCTGCCAGTTGTGATACCTTTGGAGAGCATACCATGGGATCCAGTACACCTTAATAGTTCACTTTTTAATGCTGAATTACACTGTAATTACATTTCTGATTAAATTAAGGAGAAAGGGCATAATAGTCATCTAAAATTTTACTCCCTTGACAAATGAAACTATTTTCACAAATAGTTTTTTGGAACCTACTTCTTGCTTGTCCAAATATAAATATTACATCTGTTCCTCCCCAACTTAAAGATCTCTACTCTTACAATTCTGTTAAGACAGTATCGGGTGGGTCTTAACATTCAAACTGTTTTTTTATATAACCACTTGATGATAGTTGCTCACATTATATTCTGCAGTTAATGGGCGTCTTTATACATGCTCCTGAGAGGGAGGAAAAGTGGCATTTTAATTAAAGCGGTTCTCAGGAGCCACTCTAATTAAAGCACCTGCAATGTTTCTTGTATTCAGCATCCCACACTTCAAAATGGTGGCTTATTTGACGAGTTTAGTTAAAGTGCCCCCACTGCCATTTTGAAGCATGGGGATGCTGAGTACACTTGATGCTGAGGCTGCTGGAGTGTGCTAATGAGCACGCTCCAGCAGATTCAGGTAGTCTAATTTGCACATGTCAGAGCGGGCATTGGGCACGTGTATAGATGCCCAATGAGACTAGAGCAATTAATCCTCAAAATTCCATTGAGCAGTTAATACTCTGATTTTTAGAGAATGTGAAACTCAGGCAGAAAACATACTTGATTTGCTGGAAGCTTTAGAGAGTCCACAAAGTTGGAACAAGACCACAGGAGTTCCTGCTTCCTCATCCTGTTTTCAGACCTCTAGATCACACCTGACGAGGGAATAGATAAAAGTCAGTGCGGGGAGTGTCTTACATTTGAGTTCTGAGAAGCTGTGAAGTTTACCAGGTATTTGGAAATTTCCTTTAGCTGTGGGGAATAAAATCCTTTTTATAAGTTATTTTGAACCATACTATAAATTCTGTGTTGGGATAATTATTTAATTCATTAAGATTGTTTTAACTACTTGGCACAGTTGCCTTTTTCCATTAAAATATTTTCAGATTTTTCCATAAGGCTGGTCTTCTCATCTGGACACTTTCCTTAGGCCTGCCTAATGATAGCTCTTGTCATGTCTTAGCTGCTGGTAGTAAGTACAGTCCTTTTTGTCTTTGGTAAAGTTTTCAAGCTTCATCCTTCTTTGTCTCTTAAAACCTTCAATAAATAAGCACAGGAGTAGGGAAATCTCAACAACCTTGTTGTAGTTGTTTCTTTATGGAGCAAAGAAATAATCTGTTTAGAAGCAGATTTTTCTTCTTAAAGTATATTACATGAACAATATATTGAAGATGAAGTCAATAGCAAAAGTTCCATCAACTTCAGAGGGACCAGGATTTAAACCTGAATTTTTATGGTCCTTTAAACTGAATTATCATCCATCTTTGGCTTAAACTTCTGAGGCACTGAATTATGTATGTATTGAATTTGCGAGTGTAAAATCTAAAGGAAAGCCATATAGCACTCTGGTATGTAATCCTCCTCAGTTTTTGCTTAACAAACCCCTTACTTTGGTTCTTGTAAAATGTGAACATAAAGACACTGAAATTATTAAAACCAAAATACCCAAATGTTGCTCAAAGGTTGTATAAAATATTAAACTATGCAGAGAGTTGTATCTCTTTGTGGCATGTTGGTTAATTAATTTTACATGACAGAGACCAAAGAAAAGAGATTTAACAATTAGAAAGCAAACAAACAAAAGACATTAATAACTTACAAAAATAATGATATTCATACAGTGGATTATTGTTATCAACCTATGTTCAGAATAACTTATAGATGAGAGTAATTTATTGTACTACATTTCAAAGAGGCCAATTATCTTGTTACCAGTACAACATGGGATAAAATTAATCCTTTTTTTAGCTACAGTGAGACTATTCAAATTACTTGGGTTTTATGAGCTAAATATCTTAGCAGACAAATAACGATAGTGCACCTAGAGAGGGTGCCTGCCCCTGAGAGCCAGTCAGAGTGTTCATTATTAAACATTGGTTGTTACTAAAATATGGTTTCCATATGGAATATGCTACATGTAATTGATGTAAACCACATTGGTAATAGTTTTTATCAAGTGGTACTAAACACAAGCTAAATCCAACATAACTGTTTATGTAGACTGCGTGTAAGTGGGTATTACTGGGACTAGTCCAATTTTTCAGGAAAATATTTCCATTACTGACCGAACCTATGTAACACAGCTGATGACTGTGCTAGGACTTGCGCAAGGCTTTTGTCAAAGTCCTTCCCTGAGGCTGTTAGAAGAGTTTGATAACCATGAAGTGAGAAGAGGAACTCTTGTCATAGTTTAAAACTTGGATGACAGATAAGTGTGACATAGAAATAAAGAGACAGTTCTCAGGTGATCCTGGTATCTGGTGATCTAGGATTTGTGGTGTTCAATATATGCATGAATGAATTGGAAGGGGAAGTGAATCTCAGTGTGACAAAATCTGCCAAGTGCAAAGATTATTTTAAAGGTTAGCTCCTTAAAATGCATGGATTGGAAATCCTGGTAGTTTGGGCAGCAAGGCTTAGTGAAATTAAGCCAAAGTTCCAGATCTTTCATCCTGGCTATGCAATTGCTTTCTGGGTGCATCATTTAATTTCCGTATCTGTTTTCATCTGAAATTTAGGAATAATAATGCTCAATAGTGCTGGTTTCTATATTAAAATGCAGCCTTGGTCGTAGTCTTAGAAGCTGAGCAGGACTGAGCCTAGGACTGAGCTGTGCTGGGATGCATGCTGGTACAGCTGATCCATTTCATTGGGTGAAACACGCATCACCCAGTGTCCTGTAGTGGGATAACACACGTGTTCTCTTGGGGCTTGAGGGGCCTGGTCCTGTGCAGCCAGGAAATTCCCACACAGGATCAGATCCCTCAAGCACTGAGAGTACCTACTCAGAATTCTAGTCTTAGAGACGCACCCTGGGGAATCTAGGGGCACATCACAAAATAATGCCCATTAAAAAAGCAGGAAAAGCTGGGGGTCCACGCTTACACAGATGCACCCCAGGTTCTTGCTTGCAGAGTCTTGCCCCAAGATTCCCTAGTGTGAGTATTTGCATGCAGGAAACCCTGGCTTTCCTGCAAAGATGTGTCCTCTGGGCTTCGGCTTTCCCACTTACAGAGATGCACCATGAGTTTTCTTGGGGTGTGTCTGTAAGGGGAAATGTGAGCAGGCACTTACACGGTTTGAGGAACCTGTTTGGAAATTTCTGTGTTGTGCAGGATTCGGTACCTCAAGCTTCTGGGGCAGATGATGAGTGCAGGCAGTTGTGGGCTGCCAGGGTCTCTTGCCACAAAGCAAATAGATGCCTATTGTTAAATAGCAGCACAAATTAATACCACCTTGGTCACAGCCACACATTTTGGGCATTTGTGACATAACAAAGGGCATGGACATCTGTTTGCTTCAAGTAGTGTTCAGGGCAATCTTGCAGCACTGTAAAAATGGTGTTTAAGGATTGTCAATCTGATCTCTGGCTTGGTTCTTACTAAAGGGCATTTTGCTGTAGATGGTGTTATATTTTGGTTAAAATGCAATGCAGATGTCCTGACCAGGTGTGTGTGAGAAAGACAGAGACCTTTTTTTTTATGGGCATTATTTTGTAATTGTGAAGATATTGGCTCATCCGAGACTTATTTTTATTTTGGTAATTACACTTTCTGTAGTTTCTCTGCCTTTTTCAATTAGATATGCTGTTCTTTTACATTTTCTATAAGATGTTATGAAGTGGGGTTTTTTTTACTGTTTAAACATAAGTATAATTTTCCCCTAGAAGTGGCTTTGATTTCAGTGTCTTATATGGGAAAGAATGGTCAGGGGTCAATGAATCTAATCTGCCATTAATGATGTCATAATTGTGTAGTTTGGAATACAGTAGGATGCTACCATTGCTTCATGGGGTCTGGTGGTTGTAATGCAACTCATGATCATGGGAAGATTTCTGGCTCAGTAGTATGTGAGCTGTAAGCAGCAGAGGAAGAAGGCACAGAGCAGGGAATACTAACTTTGGCAAAGTTAGCTGCATTGGACTTTTTGTACATTCTCCCTCATACTTCCAGCTCGGGAATCCTGGTTGTACTACTGAGAGGAACAGAGCAGGGAAGTGTCTTTTGCTGAACTATTCCAGCTTACGTGCTTCCTTCTGTGTCTGCTTTTACAAAGCCCATTAAAGCTGGGAAGAATTCTGAGCTCAGTGTGGCATAGTAGGCAGGGGAAAAGTGGTGGGTCTGTATATGTCACGGATGTGTTCTGAGCCTATGTCACCTTGAAAATATTGTCCCCCTCAGTTTCACCTTGTATTCTGGGGCTTAGCTGCCACCAGTGGTGCGTGCAATGATTTAACAGAAGGGCATCCAGGCTAATCCCATGCCAAGAGCTCATGTCTGCCACTGCCTAAAGGACCGTGCTACTGCAGCCCTTCTGGATCTGCTTCTTGTTATGTGGGAAGAGAAATTGGATGGTGGCTTCACCTACATAATGATCATGAAGGCTGCATTTTACATCAGTCCATGACAGTATGATTAAGTCCAAGCAATTTAAATGATTCCATGATAAAATCTAAGAGAAAAAGTGCTGTTTTTCTTAAAGCTGTCTGTTTCTGTGGTATGCATTTATACTTCCCTATGCTTGCTATGGGAAACAGGATTTTCTGATTACAAATATTTTCTTAATTACCAAAGACAACTAGCATATTTTTGTGGCTACAACTGAAAATAGTAATTTAGGTTCAATGAACCATACCTTACAAACTATTTATTCAATTAATTTAGTCCTTTTGGGGGTCACAAAACATACACAAACAAGTTGCAAATTTAAAAAAATTGTTGTTGTTTGACTGATAGCTTTTCCATTCAGTCAGCACCTCCATCTTTGGAATTCAATGGTTAAGTCATGTGACATTGTTTCTGATTCACGATCAGATGGCCTAACTTGAAATGAAGTCCTTTGCCAAAAAAGAGAAACAAATTCCATTCTTTTTTAAATTAATCGCAGCAATTCATCACTATATTGATTTCTAGAAATATGTGAATGAAAAAAATCTCCAGTGATCATAAACAATGAACATTAATGGGATATGAAAGAAGCCAAATTGAAATCCTCTTTCTAATTTAGTAAAATACTTATGAACAGATTTTGCTGGCTGTGTTCAACCACCCCTAGTGACAAGTGTCAATATTTAGATACAGAAACAGTGCTCTAGTAACTGCTGTGTTGATGTCTGTTAAATGTTGCCCATTTAAAAGAAAAAATGCAAATAGCAGGATGAACTAATAAAGAAAGTGCATTATTTATATTATTATCCAGTTACTGCTGAATACATCATCCCGAGAACAGGAATTTTTAATCCTGTGCATATTTTAAAATCATGAGATAAAGGGCTCTGAGTAAAACTTCTGTTTTTCATGTTGTTCCTGGACAGCTGTATTTGACTTTGACCTCTTCCCAAATCTTTCTCATGGCAGTTGACTGACTGGGGATTTTTTTTTCTTAGTTGTAACTTTGGCAAGCTAGTAATGGGTCATGTCACTTAGCCCTTATTACAATGAAAAATAATACTATGTGTGTAATTTGAGGACCCTCCCCCCCCAATTCCAGGTTTCCCCATTGCCCTCCGAGGCCCCCCAGGTTCTTGCCAACCCATGGGGATCCCCCCTGCTATTTGTAGTTGTCTTTGCTGTCTGTCCCAGGGGAGCAGGCAGGGAGGGTTAACCTGGCTGCGGCTGCCACTGCTAGGCTGCTGCTCTTCTCTGGGCTGAGCCAACTCCAGGGGAGGGAGTTGGATGGAGTATTTACACTAAAATGTAGCCTAGATGGGCTACACTTCAGGGTAATTTAAGCTGGGTAGCAAGGATCAGAGGCAATTCTACCCTGGAGTGGTGTAACTTTGAGCTGTATAACGAGTGCTTAAAACTAGTTTCAGGTGCTAGTGTGGACAATCCAGGAGTTGAGAGCTGCCCAAAATTACTGTGCAACAAGGCCCCATCTGAAAGAGGAAAAGGATTAAGATTTGCTCTGTCCAAACTACCAAGCCTGGAGAGAACTGCTTTGTGGTTCAACCTCCTGTATAACTTAAAGCACCCTCTGGACTACACTATAGGACAGACAGTATTTAAATTTTTGGGTTGGTATCTCATGAGCTCTTTACACATTGTGAAACTAAATTAGTCCAAAAACTTTCTCTTGGATACATAGCACATCCAGGTCAGAAAAGTAGATTGGTAGTAGTTCTTAAAACAAAGATGTAGTTTTGTATGGCAGAATTTTTGGTTTATTTCTACTGGTTTCTAAGTGTTAGAAAATTTGTCTCTGTTAGAAGTCTGTATAACTGGACTCATGGTGCTAATACAGTGGTGCAAGAACATAATAGCAGTATTTTTTAAAAGCCTCTGATAACCATTCCTAAAATATTTTTCCTACAGAATTTTTGTTGCATCCAAAATACAGAGCTTTGTGGTGTCACATCAAAGTTTTGTTGACACCTGTTTGTGATGCTCTGAATAAGTCACTCATAGCTTTACTGTCTAGGGGCAACATGGCATCCCAGTAAAGGCCAAAATTTTATAGCACTACACACATTCTCTGTGTATATAACTGTGTATAAATACACCCTATACACAAAGTCACCTTGATAGATGGAATGGTATCAAGATTTTGAATTTAATTTGCTATACCCATGGTATATATTTTGCTGGACCATCCACAGGGTAAATTGAACAGTTAAGTAGTAAGGTTTGCAGTATTATTCCAAGTTTATAAAACAAACCTGTTCCATTACCTGGGTCTTATTACATCATTCTAAATTTATAACAAACCAACAACACCTCCTCTTAAAAACCAACCTATATCAGAAGCTTCTCCTCCCACCAACTACTGGCATTTTCCTAAAATACGTACCTATTTGAGACCCAAGACAAGGAAATTTAAGTTATGGGCCAGTAGGTTATTTTCTCTATATAAATATGTCATAGCTTATAGCTTATATTTTTGCACAGTTAGAAACAGGAGCTTTATTCTGTTGGAGATGGGAACTTCCCAATGGGACATATAGCAGTTGCTTCTAGTCCTGGAACAGCTTGAAACATCAGACTGTCAATGTCATGGCATTTTTATGTGTAGAAAAGCTTCTTTAGGTCACTTCTGGAAGTGTTTTACATTTATTAGCTTACTTTTTCACTCCCTCAGAACTCTGCACAGTTAGGTTTATGGTAACAGCAACACCTGGTTTTGCAGGCTGAAGAGTATGAGAAATTGTCCCAGTATAGACTTTTTTCAAACTGTCAAACATTCCTGAAATAGTTTTTCTGTAACGCATGTGGCATATACAGAACATACAGTGAAATGGAATGGTATACATTTTTACCAGCATTCATCAACTCACACATGACTAAGTAGCTTCTGGGTATTGTGGCCCCCTCAAATTCAGGCTGGTAAAAACTTTATATCTCAGCGGAAGAATCTTTCTACTCCTAAACATTATATACATGTATGTACCCACATATGTGTAGCTTTTAATTGCCATGCATACCTGTGTGTCTATCTGTTACATTCCTGTGTATATATGTATATCTTTTGGTATACTTTTACATATTATTGCAGAGCCTAATACACACAGAAAAAGATGTAGATGCTAACACTGTCTCTTTAAATTGCCTGATGTGGACTCTCTTGACAAAGACCTCCTTATCGTTTTCTTCAAATCCAGTTTCCTGAATCAGCGGATTTTTTTCCTCCTTTGAAACTTCTGAAACTCTGAGCCCTGTCAAAACAAGATGGCTGGCAAGTTCTAGGGACAGAGCAGAGACACAGACAGAGACAAAGAAGCCCCTGAGAAGGCAGACAGACTTATATTGCTTGTGGTTTTTCAGTACAGCTGGTTTCAGATGTGTCGGCCTTGTTCTGCACTGGTTCCACTGCCAAAGCAAGACTGTCACAGCTGGTAGTACTTACTGCACTTGCGGGAAAGTATGTGATTCATTAGTTGGAACCGTATGTTTTTCACCCGTTCTGGTCATGTTTTTGTTAGGATGTGGTAAAAGCATAAGCAGGAGGTGAAGGGACAATGGAAATATGTGACTTGTTAAAAATTGGCCTCAACCAGTTATTAGTGAAATTGTGCACCATAAAAAAGTATACCATATCTCATAACATAAATGACTTAATTCTTTATTCTTCAGTTAGGGTCATTTAGTCATAAGTAATAAAAATTATCAATATCAAGTCTTTTTTTTCTCTCTTTCTTTTGTAAGTATTATGATCCTTTTAACCAAAAATTATAATACAGAGAGAAGTCATGCAAGGAAAAGACATTCATTTGGTGAAAAATGGTCAAGACAAGCTAAGAATTTTGAAAGGAGTTGGCTGCTATTACTTATAAAATATGAGTGTGGTGTAATAGCTAATAGAACAATGTTATAACATTAGGTGTGAAAAGGACAATAAATGGGAGTTCTTTTGCTTGCAGATAAGGCAGACTAAAATTGTGCAGAGAGAGAATGATCTCTTGGCCAAAAAATATAGTATTAATATAATATTATTATCTTATCTGTGGGGCATCTTTATATATACCTTAGCAGGGAGTTTGCCTTGCCTTGGGTAGGTATTAACAGTCAGTATTAATTCAATTATACATTTTACAGCTGTTTGGGTCTAAGCACGTGCATTTTAAAAATTAAGCCTCGTATACCATTTATTTTAAACTAAAAGTAACTGCTGTTTTCTTCAGTTGCGAAAACAGCTCCCTGGACTCTCAGCCACTACTACTAATATTAAATGAAATTATATGAAGATTTCAAAGCCATATGCTTGAGATAATTCTTTCAAAAGAAATCCTTCCACCCGCACACTCATACCCACGTACATAGCCAGTGGACTTTTATAGAGCTAGAGCCAGGTCTCTCTCTGATAATTAGCTCAGCTGGCTGCAGCATAAATAAAGGAATGCACTTAGGGGCTGTAGTCTGTGACATGGCTTAACAGAGCATAAAAAGGTGCATCTGTTACATGCCTGAATGCAGTCACCTCATTGTCACCCATGAACTGATATCCGTTCTGAAACATGCCAATGAAATTTTGCAAAAAAAGAGGCGGGTATTGTATTAAATTAACCAGGCTATGAAAGTGCGAAATGCTGCTGCTTGAAAACTATCTTGGCTTTTCTGTGGTGTTGCAGCGAGTCCCTCCAGTATCTATTAGGATGACCTGCGGCACTGAATACTTCAACACTCTTCTGGCTAGTACCGTTGACCTTTGTCAGCTTGATAAAAAAGCAGAGCCTAGAAATGTGCTTGTCATTTTTAGTGAACCAAGAGGCTGGGAAGCACAGGGATGCCAACAGCCTGTTTTTGTTTAAATTAGGATGCCGAGCCCAGTACAGAATTGCAGTCTGCTTCCCTTCCCCTCCCACCAGCCCCATGTCTCTCACCCCCTTCTTCCCCTGACTGTTGGTACTTGATTTGAGGTCTGAAATAATGAGGAATGTCTGCGTGATCAAAGTTACTCCCTGCCTCCTGGCCTACACAGAAGCTCTGGTGTATGTGTTTGGTAGGCGACAAACAGCTTGTTGTAATGTATTTGAAGGTAATACAATCACACTTTTGTTATGTTCTTTGAACATGTATTTGCTTTTTGCATTCAGTAATTCTAATGAAACAGGACACATTAAAGCTGTTTTACTTTAATTTAGCAATGTAACAATTTTTTAAATTCCTTGCAGTCCAAAGATTTCTTCATGATCACATATATATCAATGAACTGAGAAGTTCCCAGTTTTTCCTAGTGCTCTAATTCCTTTGTGCATGTTGCTTAAGGTATGCCGTGGTCTGCATGGAAAATTGGCACGGTAATAAGGTGTCTACCATTTTGAGAGTACACCATTACTTTTACAGCATTATTATTTATATACAGGGTATATTCTTTTGTGGGGCCATCCTAGTTCCTTATCCATTAGATGGTGATGTAATACTTTGGGGAGCTAGCCCCACACAGCTTGAACCAAAAATGATTCCAGTTGGTAAGAGAATATGGATGACCAGAAGGTGTGATGCATTCTCCTCTGTATTTTGAAGCAGTTATACTGAAAATATAACAGTATCCTATCACAGGGCCACACCTGCATTCCTAGTGGCCAGACACATCTTTGTTTTTGCCAACTCTCTTAACATAGGAATAACTTGAGGGGGAGGAAGCAAACACATATAAGTATTTACCTTATTGCTTGGAGAGAGGGGGACGGGAAGGAAAAAAAGTTGCTATCAAGAGAGACGATAGTGCCTCAAATTCCCTTTATCTAAGTGCTGTGAAGTTATAATAAGCCAGCTGTGAAATTAAAAAAAAAAAAAAGCCACTGAATTCTTTTTAGTACTCTTGATTTCTTTTTCCAGCTATGAGCCTTTCCTCCTCCCTTTCTGTGTTTTTTTTTTTCTTCTCTATTTATCTCAAGGGAGTTTCTAAGAAGCAAGACTGAGAAAAGAGCTGAGGTTTATGTTAGAAGAAATTAAGGTTAATGATCATTGGCTCATTTTCATATTCCGTGGGTGTGGATGGAGGAGTAATCAGTGCAGGTGGCCTTGCCAGTTGGGAGTTTCTCTTTGTCATCAAGAAAATAAGGAGAGTGCAGGGATTGAATTACCACAGATATTTCTGGGCTAAACATATTTCATTTCCCCAATCGGCTCTGGTTTAAGGACAGAAAGCTGGCATTAATTTTACCCAAAGAAAAGCACGGACATATATATTTTGATATAATTTGACTGAATGCATAAGGGTTGTTACTTGTTCAAATTCAATTTTGGTGTAATCTTACAAAATAATGCCCTGAAAAGCAAGGGGGGGGGTCTTGATTCACTTTGACAGTTTATGTTTCTGTGCCCAATTACCACTTACTTATTGAATGTTAAAGAGCTGCTTATTAAAAAGTGCACTCTGACTGAACCAATTGGCATCACAGCTGTCTGCTATTACATGTAAGGGTGCTCTATCCTAACTTTTAAAGGATGTACACATTTGAAGCAGTTATGTTTAGCTAGCAAAGGAAGTGGGGGATTTGGATGAGGAAGTGCATGCTGGCCTTGAAAGAATATCTCAAATGCATTCTAATTTCAGCCACATAAAGACTGTTCTTATAAAGAAATACTTGTTTGAAAAAGAATACTGAAATGTCAAAATAGTTCAGGCAAACAAACCCTGGCTAGGAAACCTGTAACTTCCACTTGGAACTGTTTCTAGCTGCTTCTAGGTTTCCCTAACATTTCTGAAGTTAGTCACCATAACTATGAGATTCTAATGTAAAATATGGGCAAATAAAAAGTCAACCATAGGCTATGAAAGGTATTCAGTGAGATGGTAAATAACAGTTGCAGTGTTTTGAGTGATATATGCACAGCATGGTGTTTGGGCATAGGGAGGGGATTAGTACCTAATTGACATGTTTTGTTTCTAAGCATAGTACAGCAGGCAGCATAAGTGAGTATTCTTGTTCTTATTATTTTAGCACTAAATCTGTTTGGCTGTTTCACTTTAGGTTATGTAGCTAAAGCTAAAATAAATACTTAAATGTATATTGTGTATGTTTATTATTTTAAGTAAAGCTAATTCCCCCTCTCCCCTGAACTCACACACTTACTAGACCACTCTTTAGCTTTTCAGCAGAATAAATGTTAGTGTTTAGAGGTCTGGTTAGCACCATAGAAAATAAATTGTTACCGCGATAGAACCTTCGAGTAGTGGAATCAGGGGCCAGATTTTGGTTCCTTCAGTCCTCTGAGGTAAGAGTCAACATGCAGTTGCATATTCATGAGACAGTCATTAATATGAATAGTTGGTCTGCTGCTGCACCTTTCCATGGTTTATTAATAACTTATGGACAGACCACTCCCAAACATACAGAGGGCAAGAAGACTTTAATGATTGCAGCATTCCCTCAACAACAAAAAATGAGATGGTTTACTTCAGCAGCACCGTTTGCTACACTGTAGTTAATGTGTCAGTAGCACATTGTACTTAAGGTTGTATCAGTAACACTTGAACTATAAATCCTATTTTTCAGGGTTATAAATTGTGTGTAAAACTTTGCTCCAGGCTGGAACATGCCATAAAGAAATATCTGCCTTGAAGCAAATATTTTTTTGGCTTGGTCTCTAAAGAAATTCTTCTCTCCCATGCACGCGCTCGCTCTCTCTAGCTGTCTCCTGCCCCTCTCTCCCCCCTCCCCCCCAAAAATTCACAGAATAGGAGGAAAATAAAATCAGTAATACAGTTTCAAGGCTCTATTCTTTCTTGGTGATGGAACACAAAACTGGCTTCAATTAACAAAAACATTGGCATATTGTCAGTCCAAAGCATACATGCCTCTCATATTTAAAAAAAAATAAAAAATTGCTACACATGCAAAATAATACTTCTGAAAAAGGCAAGTTTTTTAAAAAGATTTTTTACAATTGGTACATGAACTGGTTCCACTTGTGTAACCATAAAAAAAAAAAAAACCCAGCAGAGAGAAAGGCAGCACTGACTTACAAGGCAGAAATTCCCAGCTCTGTTGCACATTTGCTATTTGACCTTAATCACATCACTTAGCACCCAGTAATGTTTTCTGAGGTGCTCCAAAACTACGGTGATATTGCCTATGGGAAGCATGTCAATAATAATAATAATCTGTCAACAATACCTGTTACAAAGAATTTCAGGCTATTATTTTCTTAGGAAAATGGGTGTCTCTCACTTTTCCCCTATCCTCAGTTGCAAAACTTCAAACACTCAGAAAGACAAAACCTTCACCTTCTAAACGCCATTGTCTTACCCATTGTAACTCTTCAGCCACTGGGACTGTCATGAGGTTTCCGATGAGCTGAGGCATGCTGATGCACGCTCTCATTATGTTTTTAATACACATAATTAAATCCCAAGAACAGTGCTGTGCCTAGTCACGCAGTCATTTTTTTTTCCTGAATAAATATCCAGTAAAACTTTAATCCTAAAAGCCTACTAATGAAATAAGAAGCTGATTCATGAGATGGAACTGGAGGGAACTTAAGCCATTCAGAGAGTTATCCAGTAGAAATGGAAAAAAACACACATTGATGTCTTTAGATTGTTATTGAATGGTGATATGAATTTCTTATTTTTAATTTCTAGCCCCGATGCAGTCTGTATAGAAGCATTACCTTTTGGAAGTGATTGTTAGTCTTTCATGGGTATTTTAAATACAGTGTGTTTTTTAGCATCCAGCATTTTACTCTCCACTAAAATATCCTCTTATACTATACCTTTTTCTGTACCTGCGACTGGATGGCTCGGGGACTTGTTAGTGGGCTATAAAAGCTTTCTATTTTAGGTCACAAGTTTTCAATTCAATCTAGGCTGGAAGTAGAGCATTGTTAATATCTGAGGGCTGTGTGGCAGTCTAAGTCCACTTCCCAGTAGACAAATGTGCATCTCAAAGAAAAGAAAAATACCACTACCACAGCTTTGTTGTTCTGAGCTGTGGTACCCTACACAACTTAACTGAAGTAGTTAAGTTTACAGTGCTTTGATTTAGATAGGAGGTGGCTGGAAGCAGAATTATTCCAGTGGGATGACCTTGACTGGAGCTCAGTTAACTTTGCTAGGCATTCAGAGCCTGGACTGGATGGCCCACAGGTCACACTGCAATGCTTGATCTCAGATTTTCTTTTAGAAGAAGTGTTAATAGGTAAAATACAGGAAGTAAAGTGTATCTTACTAAGATGTTTTGAAGAGAGAGTTAACTTGGATACTAGTATAATTATGTCAGGTCGTGAAGAAATACTCTGTAACTTAATTGGGGAGGTAGAAGGGCAAAGGGGTTTTGTTTTCTGTTGTTTTTGTGGATGATTTTATGTTTTGGGATGTGGTTGTAGTGTATATCGCTGTTACTGATGCTGACTCTGTATACACATGACAAAGATTTGTGTATGTTAAAAAAACTACAAATAAAAAAATAGGCTAGCTGACTGAGAGTCTGAACCTAACAGGCCATGGAGTCTGAACCATCTTTTCACCCATAGATCTGCTCTTTCTCTAAGTGAGAGTGGTGGCACACGGGGACGGCGTGGTAGCTTTTACTGTTGCTGCTATGTGGCACTCCATGTGTAGTCCTAAGGCTGTCTACTGCCTTCCATGAATATTGAATTTACAAACAAACACACCACTTTAAAAAAAAAAAAGTTAATACTAATATAGTTTAGATAGTTAACTGCAGAGAATTACTTTTGGAATCATTTTGTATTAAGACTAGAAAATGTACTGTTCTGTATTGACTGGGAATGAACTGGATTATAGGAGTCTTTTCTATCTCAAGCTCCACTACTCTACTCTCCCTACATGTGTCAGACATTGATCCCTGCGCAGGATCAGTAAGATGGTGTGCAGTGAGGATCTGAGGGGAGTATTTTACCTTGAACCTTGAAGGCTCTTTCATGTACTTGATAGACAAGAATAGATACACCCATCCCAAATGTGGTTTTTTACCTGAGGATCAGAATGTCTTCTCCAAGATCTTTTTAAAATCCATCTGTATTTTGTCATATATCATAATTCATATTTTAAAATGTTCCAGATATGCACGTATATTAATCTGTCTTTATGCATGTACGAAAATAGTGAATTGAGAGTCATCCAGAAATGTTTGTACTGCATCTTTATCCATGTTTGTCATGTAAGTTTTCATAATTAGAAACCTCAGTAATTAAATCTTATAACATAAACTGGAGGATGCTTTGGAAAATATATTTTCAAGAACTAGGGAACCACAGGCAAAATAACACAATTTTCTATTATGCACGCATTGCCAGGTGCCTAGGTATTGCAGAAATAAGTTGTTCCTTCGTTCTTCAGTATATACACACTATTTAACTTTAAAAGGTTCAATGGCTTTTACTTTATTTACAGTTTTCAAAATTGCACATTTGCATTACTTCAGCAAAAGGGACATTTGTGTGTATGAATACATCTTTGCAAAATCAACTGACATTTAAAATTATTTGAATATGCAATGAGTATTTTGTATGCAAAAATGAGCTTTTGTGAATTTGTGTTCAAGGCGACTCATCAAGCCTGTTTAAAATAAGATCATCTTATTACAAAAACCTCTTGGATTGTCCAATAATGCTTCATATAATAATAATAATAATGATGATGATGATGATAACCCATTCTTACATTTGTTTTCCATTGGTATTCTCCTAATATTGTAAAAGAAAACATCCCTGTTTTCCTGGAGAAAACTGCCTTATCCTCATGCCTTAACCACAGACACATTACAGACAGTGTTTTGGGAGAAGATAATATCACTCTCATTCTCTCCTTTAGAGGATGAAGGCAGTTGAGTCTGGTGTTGGCCAGCCTGTGGCTGTCCACCATCTGTGTAAGGAATTCACAATCCCAGACAAAAGAAATTGGCAAAGTCTTCTCTCTGTCTGTTCTCCAGAGCCTCAAGATAGCCATAAAACACCTGGACAAAATCAGCAGGTGATGGCAAGGGAAAGAGAATGATCAGTCACAGGCATTGTTGAATCCTTTGAACATTACTTATAGCCTGGACACTGCTGTCACCAGACACAGTTTGATCTTGGGTGAGTTTTTTCTGGAAGTGCTTTATTCCCTGGCTGTATGACAACAGGGGGAACCAGATAATGCTGAGGAAGCAAAACAGAGATTTCCCATCTTGTAATTTGTCTCGCACCTTGTAATTCTAGGTTTTGTTACCTGTATTTGCACTTGAACAATCCTGTAGAAATCAAGCTCTTATCAAATTCAGGGGAAAATATGTACTATAATGCAGTAATTAGTAAAAGTTGAAAAACTGTGATCCATCTCCATATATTAACAAATGTTTTGAAAACCCAGAAATGCTGTTGTCCCTCCACCTCTCTTTTTTTTTTTTTTTTTAATCTCTTTTCATATGTTTGTGCCATTGAACTACAATTAACTATAAAACTGAGGATTAGGGAATGTAACATTTTTTCTGATTAACATTTTGTTTTGTCATTCATTCTAACAGATTCATATAGAAGTGTTTTTCTTCTCTAGTGCCAATTATTGAGACACTCACTGTTGATCTCTGGGTTATAAGCTTTATATAATGGACTAATAAATGCAGCATGACTCCAAAACACCCAGAAAAAAATATGATCCCTATTTTGCTTCATGAGTTCTTTGGTTTGTTGTTTGTTTGTTTGTTTGTTTGTGTGTTTGTCCATACATACCTTTCCATACATACCTTTCAATCTTACAAGGACAGGGAAAATTAAATAGAATTAAAAACTGAGCTTGAAAGAAAAAAGCATACAGAGCAGTAAAGTAACACATTGTGTGAATATATTTAGGAAAGTACATATTTGCATGAAACAAATATAGCCAGGAGAACAAGAGAGCAAAAAGTTTCCTATCTATTAACCTATTAGAATCAGTAGTTAGGATTTCCTTGCATCTGCACTTAACTTTGAGGCTGTGTCAAGGGGTTACGTTTGTAACTGTTGTTTTGTTACATTCCCAAAGCAGAGTCTAAACCTTAACAAAAATCTGCTGGATCATTTCGCATTTCAGCTGTCCCTTGAATCCTTTCTTCCCCCACCCTTCTACCCCTCCTTTCTACACCCCAGCAAATGTAACCCTTCTTCCTATAAGTGTTATCAGGCTTCACTGACCATAGCTCTGTCTTGTTAAGTACATTAGTGCTGTGTTCTGTTGTTCCCTCCCTGAAAATTAGTTGCTCATTACAAAGCAGGGTTGGAGGGGTGGAGGCAAGGGGTGTTGCTTCTGAGCTTGATATTTTAGGGAATGTTGGTTTGCAGGATGCTTTTATCATATCTGTATTTATGGTCCATATTTATGAGGATCTCTTTAACTTTGACCATTTGTCATGATAGGCATTGGTTTATGAAGTCCAGTGAAATAATAAGGAAAAAAAACAACGGACAAAGGAAACTGAAGTGCGAGATCTAAAATCAATTAACCTGTTTCCAGCCTTCTCTTTCAATAATATCTGTAGCCCCCTTTGTGTAAATTACTGAAAGTGTAAATATCTAGACCAGTAGTAATAATAATCCTTTTATTTTAGCTAAAGGATGTGCTAATCTGTTGGTAAATCAAACGTATTAGATCCTTTGAAACTGATAGTGTCACCTCAGTCAAAACAAGGGTTATGGTGCTATAAACTTTTGAAGAAAGTGAGTCTTTGAATGAATATAATGATGCCAAAGAGCTTGTTAATTTTACATACACAGTTTTAAGTATTTCATTAGTTCTATGTCCCTAGACAAGAGCATTTGAGATAATATTGGCATAGAACTTTGTTGTAGTTTTCTTATTTAGTGTAAGTTTTTTGGTTTCTTTGGCCATGTCCATGAGTGTGACCATGTGGTATGTGCTGCTGCAGACTGCCCATTCAGTTGTTCTCCATGCTGCAAAGGAGCAGTGCAGAGGGTTTTTCTGACCCCTGGATGTCCTCAAAAGTGGAGCTGGGCTACTCAGAGCTGTGCTACAGCTGCCGGCCAGGCTCCACATGGCAGGATCATTACTGCTGGAGCCCCGGGAGGCGCCCAAGACCCCAGGTGAGGCTGCTGGGGCCAGCCCACCGCTGGCTCCAGCCACCCTTACCCCACCCTGGGTAACTTGCCGCATGCTAGAGCATAGGTTGCATGGGCTTTCCCCGGGGACAACCAGCAGTAGCACAAAGTTCACTGCCACTAGTTGTTCCCGGAGAACCAAATGTCCATGCCACATGTGGATGTAACCCTTTTGTACGGGTGTAGGTTGTAGCCGTGTTGGTCTAAGGACATAGGCGGACAAGGTTCCTTGGGTGAATCTGATATCTTTTATTAAACTAACCCAAATAGTTGGAGAATAGTTATTAAGCAAGCTAATCGCACACCACTGGTTATGACATATCACCCCTCCCTCGAACCTGTACGAAAAATCCTCAAACAATTGCAACCCATACTAGAAAGAGACCCTATTCTTAAAAAGATCTTCCCAGAGCCACCCATCCTAGCCTTCAAACAAGCACCGAACCTCGCTAACCTCATCACCAGAAGCAAACTTCCTCAAGCCCAGAACACACCAAAAGGATCCAGACCGTGCCATGACAAGAAATGCAAAACCTGCCAACACATCTCCACCACCCCCACTATTACTACACCCCACAACAGAGCCATCAGCATTCCTGGATCTTACAGCTGCACCTCCAGAAATGTAATGTATCTCATCCAATGCACCAAGTGCCCTGATGGAAAATATGTAGGAGAGACCAAACTACTGTGCACCAGAATGAACGCACACTGGAAATCTATCAAAGACAGAAATACCCAATTACCAGTGGGGGCACATTTCTCACAAGAAAACCACTCTCTCTCCAATCTCTCAATCCTGATCCTGAACTTACACAACACTTCCTAGAGACGAGCCTATGAACTCCACTTCATCAACCTCCTGGATACTAAAAATCATGGACTAAATATAGACATTGGATTTATGATACATTATAATCTGCCTGACAACTGACTCCCCAGCCCAGCCTCTGGCTTCTTTCCTTTTCATTCCATCCAGGAAGAGCACACACCAACTGCTGAAACTTCCTCAGCCTGACGAAGGGTTTTTGAACCCAAAAGCTTGCTTAATAACTATTCTCCAGCTATTTGGGTTGGTCTAATAAAAGAGATCAGATTCACCCAAGGAACCTTGTCACCCTTTTGTCAGTTCATTTGGAACAGGATTTTGACCCACTCACCAGGCAATTAGGGGTGTTTTCCATTAGAGAGTTCCTCAGTGTAGCTTTTCTTTTTTTCTTTTTGATAAACATGTGGCAAATGTTCACACACAGATATTTGCTCCTTTGTTTTATATATGCTTGTAGCATGGCGGGAGAAGAGGGGGGCTTTGGTGTGGGTTTGCCTTGTTTGTTTTGTTTTGCATTTTACTTCACAATTTCTTGCCTACAGTTACCACTCCAGCTTCCACACGCTGTCATTCTTTAGCTGACTAGTCTTGCAGTTTTACATTTTTGTCTTGTTATTCTTTCTCCACTGTTCCATTGACAGTCATCTGTATAGGATCTGTATAGGAAAGGCTGAAACAAACATACATTCTTCAGAACTTGAATATTCAGTCAGTCTTCTAGAATTAGTTGGTCAGTGTTTGAAGCTGGTATGCAGAGTTTATTCCTCCTTCCTCTTTCTCTTGCGTTGTGATCAACTGCCCTTATCCTAGTGACACACTTCTCTCAGTGAAGACAGATAGTTGTCCATGACTCCAGCCAAAATTCCTTGCTACTTAGCCACCAGGTTAGTACACATGGAAAAACTTGCCCCCCCTGTCTCCAAATACTTTCACTCAGAAGGGATATATTGTTAGACTAGCACGAAGGGAGTCACAAAGACTGTAGATCTTTATGAGCCTAATTAACTCCTAATTTATTATGCGGGAAAGTTATTCCCATAGTCAGTCTTTATACTTGCACATTTTCACCCACATTTTTTCATCCTTAATTTTTGCAAGGGTATAAAATCACTGGCTTCTTAATTTTGCACAAATATTGTGCGCACATGCATCTGAATATTTATTAAGGCAGAAAAAAACATACACAGAAACTTTAATTAAAGCAGGGCAGTCGACCTTCTAAGCGGCAAGGGGCCACATGCCTCATTGGCCACACCAGCAGGGGTTATGCACCATTGAGGCTGCACTAGTGGGGGCCACAGGCCCCACGTACATGCATCTGTCACTCTCTTCTTCCTGCTGCACCATGCGAGTAGATAGGCACCCAGCACCCTACCACACTACAACAGAAGATGGATGTCCTTCCTCTGCCCTCCCCTGTCCCCACCCCTGGTGTACCACATATGAGAATGTGTTCTCTTGCCCCTTTACCCATGCATGAGTGGATGCTCCTTAGCCAGTTGGCTGCACTGTGTGGCATGGCATAGGCCCTTGCCTCACCTGCAGCTCCCTATGGGCTTCCCCTTGGTTAGAGGGATGAGGCACATGATTTATGAGGAAAGGTGGAGAAAACTGGGCTTACTTAGTCTGGAGAAGAGAAGACTGAGGGATTTAATAGCAGCCTTCAATTACCTGAAGGGTAGTGCCAACAAGGATGGAACTAGACTGTTCTTAGTGGTGGCAGATGACAGAACAAGGAGTAGTGGTCTCAAGATCCAGCAAGGGAAGTTTAGGTTAGAGATTAGGAAAAACTTGCTCATTAGAAAGGTAGTGAAGCACTGGAACAGGCTACCCAGAGAGGTTGTGGACTTTCCATGCTTGGAGGTTTTTAAGACCAGCCTAGACAAAGCCTTGACTGGGATGAGATAGTTGGGGATGGTCCTGCTTTGATCAGGAGGTTGACCTAGATGACCTCCTGAGGTCCCTTCCAACCCTGATTTTCTATGTTTGGTGCTGTGATACACAGACACTCCAGGCTGCTGGCTGCCTCAGTGCTGTGAGCACCAAGCCCCTGGTGGCAGCAGCTGCTGCTGCTAGACGAGTGATATGGGCAGAGGCAGCTGCATGGGAGCCAAGAGTGGGGATTGCATTTTTAAACCCTCGTGGGCTGCATGCTGCCTGTGGGCTGCCAATTGGACAGCCCAGAATTGAAGAATTGTAGACATAATCTAATTTGAAAATTAAATCTGAGAATGTGTAAATATTTTGTCAGTTTACCTCATTTCCATATATGCATTACAAAATGGCATTGTTTCTGTTTAAATTTTACATTACCAAGAATTTTAATAAGAACTCAACACAGTGTTTTAATCATGTTAATCAGTTGCAGTTTTTGCTTATGAAATTAAGATTTGTAAATATTCTTTGTTGCTGCATTCCCTCTTCATAAGTAGACTTAATATCATCTCTTTTCAAGAGTTCTGTATTAAATCTGGTAGCCCCACCTTCTGTTCATGTTTTTTTAGCAATCCACCTCAGTTAAGGAGTCAAGTTTTACTAATTAAAGGGTAGTTTCAAAACTGAGAATACTGTTGTTACACTTGTATGGTAGTGTTAGAGAACTGATTAATTGAAATATGACTCAAAAAGGAAAAGCAAAGAACATGGGGGTGGGGGAGCAGTGTCAGATGAAAAAGAGAACTACTCTGCCCATCTGTGTTAAAATCTGAATATATACAATGGCAATCGCCTCTTCCCTCCTTGTGTGTTGTGTGTTCCAGGTTTGTGTGTAATGGTATAGCCAGAAAACTTGCTCTTGAATGTACTCTTTCTTTTTTACAATTAATTTCTATTGTGGAGCTGACTGTACCAACCAGGATACTCTGTCCTCTAACAAAAGGAACCCGAAGTTAGAGTTGACCTCAGGCAATGTATTCTAACCTTGAAAAACTCTCATCCCTACTCGGATATACTACTTAATCTTGGAAACTTATGTTCATTGAGTATAGTATGTGTATGCAATTTCAGGACCCAAACTATGTGATTGCTGAAGAGACCTCGTGAATTATTGTGTGCACCATTTTTTTAAAAAATGAATTGTATACAAAAACCCTGGCAGATGCATTTTATAGGGCCTGAATTTAAAAAAGACGGATGCAGACTTGTTAGCAGTTGCATCCCTATATGGAACATTTGAATGCGTAGCTAGTCAGATAACTGCCAAAATCTAGAGACCCATTTGCTATATACCCAATTTTCTCTCACATTCATAATATATCAGTTCCCGTACATATTTTTGCTCAATGCTTCTGGTTTCTGGGCCTTTACAGCATCTGATGTCAAGTACATTTATTTCCCTCAAACAGACAGTTAACCCTTTTTAATTTAGAAGCATTACAGCTTAGATGTAAATAAATTAATTCTCTACTAGGTCTTGTTAATTAAGTTAATTTTCAAGATACTTATTGAATCTTTAAATGGTTTGTTTTCCCCTTTAAAATCTCTAGAAACTTTATTCCTCTGTATTCTATTTGTGGTGGAAAAATCCCTTTAAGACTGTTGATTAGGTCTTATTTTGCTTTAAAGATGGCATGTTTTAACTGCTGTATGACTTGGTAATGCTCTTTTAACAAATAGTAATACCTAGATTTTATATAGCACGTTTCATCTGTAGATCTCAGATCACTTTAGAAGTGATGTCAGTGACATCCCATTCACAGATAGGAATCTGAGGCACAGGGTTACAAATTGAGTTGCCATGAGAAATTTAAGTACATTAACAGGTTGTCTCCATAGTAAACTTACTGTGCTGGGCAGGGTTACCTTCACATAAACCATGCTTCCCTTCATAACCTAGAAATAAGCCACCTTCATCTAGCATTATAAGGCAGCTAATTTGGTTAGGGTAGGGTGACCATGGCTAGGGACAGAAATTACGCACAAATTGGTTTAAGTTATCAGAAACTGGTTTAAACCTGCAACAGAACAGATGTTCAATGCACACAAACCAGTCTGAAAATAGCTGAAGCCAGTTTGAGATTGTGGGGGCCGAGTATAGCCGGAATTGGGGCCGCACCGATGGAGTGGAATTAGGCACAAACGCGTACTGGTTGAATTGAAAAGAACTTTACTTACAAACTGACGTACAGGGACTTGCGTTGATGCACACAGTGTCGGTACAAGCAAAAGCACACCGATGTTTTCCGAGCATGCAGGGTGCGGGGTATGTCGGGACATGGTCAGCGATGGGGAGTGGTTGGTGGTTGATCAGGCCTCCAGTTTTGCTCCAAGGTACACGAGGAACTCGTTCCCAACGTATACGCGGAGTTCTCCGGCTTGGGCGGAAACTACCCAAGCTTTTATACGGCTAGTGAGCCAATTGCTAGCCGCCAGGTATGAATAATTTACGATAAGCCAATCGGTAGCATGCATTCCAAACAGTGCAGCTGCTAGTTTTGGCGGGAGCTGATCACTGCACCAAGGCTTTTCCCGCCGTAGCGAGGCATTCCTTGCACCGAGCACTCGCATCGTGCTAAGAATTCTGCTGTGTCGAGGCACTTTTAATTACTAAGCACAGACATGCCTCCTTGCCGATGGCACAGCTGAAATTGGAGCACATGCGAGTCAGTCAAGTCGTCGCCTTGCCCGAAGGGTTCGTAAGGCAAATAGGTATGAACAAAGGTAGATAACAAAACAAGTTCATTCTCTAAAGATCGGATTAAACAATAACCTAGCAGAACACAACTACACATTAACAAATTCGTCACAAAAAGTTCAACCACAAGGACTTCGGTGGGTGTCATGATGACGTCACACGTCGAGCTCTTGCTTCTTGGAGTATTCTTTCTCTCTCTCGTACGGTTCCGGCACATGTCTCGGATTTCGGACCTGCGGAGAAAGAAACTCTCTAGACAATTAACCAACTTATCTTACAATACTACTAATATATTTTGGATTTTAACAAGATGACTCATCATCTAGCTTAACTGAATATCGAAAACCTAGCTCGTATGCTAGTTTCCATTGACTCTCATCTCCCAAAATTCGCAATTGCCGTTTCGTGAGTCCAGAATGCTGCAGGAGAAATCCGAACATTATCCGCTCCTCTGGTGTTGTCTGCAGCGACGTGTGTGGTCGTCGTGAGCTGGACTCATGCGGGCATACGGTGGATCGATGCTCCGAATCACTGGTTGTTTCTATGCCCGGCTTGATGAGAGCTTGCAATCGTGGGAGTTGACACAAAAGATTACCTGCGGGCCGTGCAACTAGTGGGTTTAGAAGAATTCGGAGAATGGTGGCGGCTTTTCCTCTGTAAACTTCGATGCAGGCTTCCACGCTGTTGAGCGTTATCAGGACAGCTCCAGGATCTTGCAGGTAACGGTGAGGCCACAGTCCTCTTTGCTGGGGTGCTGTCAGTCCCAGTGCATGTGTTCTAGGATTCCAAGTACAGTACGAGATTCCAATCATTGCCAGTAAGATTTGCTTTATATCAACCTTTAGTAGGCGACCTCCGTGCCACGCATAGGACTTGCGGCTAGCCTGATCTGCAACAAGCGCTGTAAGTGGGATAGGCCAGTGGACATTACACGTCACTGTAGTAATATCGGTGGCGTGTCCTCCGCTCCACGAGGCTCGTCCAGTTAGAAAACTTGCCTTCTCTCTGTCCACTAGGTCGGACCCAAACTCCACAACCAGGCGTCCCAGCCACATAGCCAAGGTTTCTTCAGGTCTCATCTTGGACTTCTTGCATAATTCTTGCAATACTGTCCAGGTTTCAGCATGATAGGTGTTAGCAGTGATACAAGCTGTACTCTGCACACAAATCACTCGGCTTCTGCTGCCACAGGATGTGTGGCCGTCTGAGACGTCACTGCATCCGTTAGGGGAACCAGATACAACTGTTTCTCCGTTGCCCCCTTGCTGTACTGCGAGGGCAGGGCAGTCGGGAGCGACGCAGCCTCATGGGACGGAGTCAGTGACTGAACTTCCTCCCGTCCATCGAAGGATCCGCCTTTCTCTTCCGGGTCCTCCGGGCAGCTCCCTTCCCTCTCGACGCCATCTTGAAATGGAGGGGGACCGGGGTTTTTTCCCGTTGCCGTTTGCTCAGCCGCCTGAACAGCAAGCAGTCGGGCTTCCAGGTCTGCCTTTTCCCGCATCAAAATTGTTATCATGCGGAACATTGCAGTTAACATTTTCCCCTTTCCGTATTCCGAGCCGGTCCTTCCAATCGCGAGGTGACTTTCCCCTTCTAGCTTTTCGCAGAGCTCCGAAAGAAGCTCGGGGTCTCTCAGCTCAGGCGCCAGTGTTAAATTAATCAGCGCCGGCTCTTCGCCCTTCTGCGCATAGCGCATGCAGCGGGCAAACTCCTGGCTGAGGGCAGTGCTTTCTTCGCTCGGCTTTGGTCCGGCGAAGGGTTTTGTGCCTCCTTCCTTTCGGGGTCTAAATAGAACGCACTCACTTCCTATCACACATCTGAACGCCCCGGGATGGAGATGTACTTCCCACTCTTTCGCAGTTTCCTCTTCTCCTTTGAGCAAGAGGTAACTGCTGACGAGTCTTCCACCCGTTCCGCCCGCTTGGTGGTAGGCGGTGTGTGCACTCAACTCCACGGCGTTCTGCACATGGCGGTTCCCATTGCGCCAGGGGCAATTCTTAACTAATTCCAACTCCATTGCATCTTCCCCGGATACTGATCCTGTTCGTGACGCCATGTGGGGGCCGAGTATAGCCAGAATTGGGGCTGCACCGATGGAGTGGAATTAGGCACAAACATGTACTGGTTGAATTGAAAAGAACTTTACTTACAAACTGACGTACAGGGACTTGCGTCGATGCACACAGTGTAGGTACAAGCAAAAGCACACCGATGTTTTCCGAGCATGCAGGGTGCGGGGTACGTCGGGACGGTCGGCGACGGGGAGTGGTTGGTGGTTGATCAGGCCTCCAATTTTGCTCCAAGGTACATAAGGAACTCGTTCCCAACCTACACGCGGAGTTCTCCGGCTTGGGCGGAAACTACCCAAGCTTTTATACGGCTAGTGAGCTAATTGCTAGCTGCCGGGTATGAATAATTTACGATGAGCCAATCGGTAGCATGCATTCCAAACAGTGCAGCTGCTAGTTTTGGCGGGAGCTGATCACTGCACCAAGGCTTTTCCCGCCGTAGCGAGGCATTCCTTGCACCGAGCACTCGCATCGTGCTAAGAATTCTGCTGTGTCGAGGCACTTTTAATTACTAAGCACAGACAGAGATAAACCTGGTTGAATGTAATATCAGACCTAAGTGATTTGGGTCAAATCGGTTTATATAATATCTCTCCCAGACCCCTTGCTGGTTTAAGATAAACCAGATTCCCCTAGCATCCTGGCATGCTCTCTAGGTTGGGCAGGGCTCTTTGCTCCACAGCAGGGCTGGCCCCTCCCCGCTGCTCCCTGTCTGCAGCTCTGGCAGAGAATGCAGCTGCTTCCCCCCCCCCCCCCCGCTAAGCAGGAATTCCCCGCTTCCGCCTGCCTTGTGTAGAGGTGTCTGTGCATTAGCAGACCACATGCTGGCTATGGTTGACTCAGCACAGACAGGTAGAATCGACAGGTAGCTGGTAATGTCCCTCTGTTTTCTTGATGGGGTGATAAACACTTATCAGTTCCTTGCTGGGCTAATTGGAGCCTCCTGCTGAGGCCTGGCCAGCCCCTGCTCCCCTCCCCAGCTCCCTGTGGAAGGGAAGGGACAGCTCCTCTAGCACCCCCTGGCTTCTAGCCTGAGACACTGCAGGCATGTGCCTGCATGTCTGGGATGTCTGTGCAGTTACAAAGTGATTTAACCTAGCCGGGTTAGACTGACCTGCAAAGACTGAATCAATTCAGACTCAGGCTTTTTGAATGTCTGTCCCTACCCCAAATGTCCTGGATTGGCTGAGACAGCCCTGGATTTCATAGGCCATCCCAGCACCCTGGCCAGTTAGTGTAAATTGAAGCAAAAGTTCCAGATTCAGCTGCAGCAGGCAGGGTCTGCAGGCACCTGCAGTGCCCTGCCCAGCTTCTGCTGAGCAGGGGGCAGAGGATTTGGGCAGGAACCACCCATCAGGTAGTGGAAGGCTATTATTACATTCCCCTTCAGTCTTCTCTTCTCCAGACTAAATAAGCCTAGTTCCCTTAGCCTGTCCTCATAAGTCTTGTGCCCCAGCCCCCTCACCATTTTGCCCTCCACTGGACTCTCTAATTAGTCCACATTCTTTCTGCAGCGGAGGGCCCAAAACTGGACACAGTACTCCAGATGTGACTGTACCACTGCCAAATAGGTGAAATGCCAAATAGGTGAAAATCACTTCCCTCGTTCTGCTGGCAATGCTCCTACTAATGTCTTAACCATTATGTCTTTAACCTTCTTGCCAACAAGGGCACACTGTTGGTTCACGTTCAGCTTATTGTCCACTGTAACCCCCAGGTCCTTTTTAGTATAGCTGCTGCTTACCCAATTGATCCCCAGCCTATACAGAATATGGGGTTGTTCTCTTCTAAGTGCAGGACTTTACACTTCTCCTTATTGAACCTCATGGGATTTATTTTGGTTCAGTCTCTGCATGCAGGGGTTGGAACCTGACCATGGGCAACCAAGTTTTGCCACACCATCAAGGCTCCTGGGAGCCACGGGGTCAGGGGAGCAATGTGCATGTGGTGGTTGCGCTGTTGCCTGTCTTGGATTCCCTTAACCTGTCCTGGATTCCTTTAACCATAATATGGTCAATCTAGTAATAAGGCCCTCAACAGTACTAATGAACTTGTCCAAAGCACTTTGACAGCATTTCTCCAGTTTGAGAGGTAGCCTGCATAGTAAATTTACCCCATAGACATGACCCATGTTTAACTACCAACTCGCTGTTGTCTGTACTGGGATAATGGCAGGATGTGAACAGGCACTTGCCTTTTTGATTCATTGACTTTTTTCTATATGACAAAATCACTGGCATATTTGGTGCAGAGTAAGTACAATATGTTCTTTTGTGGCGACACTATTCCAGAATAAAAGGCATCTTGAGAGTTTTTCTACAGGCAAATACTGAGGAAAGTTAATCCAAATGAATTTTTAATTGATTTAAACCACATGCATTCCCCATGTTAATGAACTCATTTCATATTTAAAGGGCCTTAAGTTTTTGGCTTAATTTTAATTTGAGAGTACATGAAGCATTAAGGGAAACCGAATTAAAGTTTTCCTTAATGCTTCATTTTAAATCAAAGTGTCCACTTGGAGATTTACTAGGTAATTAACCCTCTGTATATTAATTCTTTTAGCTTATTTGTAGTAAGTTTCCCAACTATTCCTACATAGATAAGTCTGGAATAATTACCTTGTTTTGTGAAGACAGTAGTTATTCCACAGGAGTTACTTTTAATCTGGAATAGTGAGTGCCTATACATGTGCATCAAGGCTGCTCCAACACTCTGTAATTACAGCGTGTTGGAGCAGTCTGCTAGAACATGCTGGTCATTCTTCCTCTGTGGACAAGCAAGGCTTCTAATCAATTTTCTTCTTAAATCATTTTTCAGGTGGGTTTTGCAAGAGATTCATTTTATGTACCCCACTCCTACTGTACCCTGGCTTCCTATTAACAAAAGCCCCCAGAGTTGCATTGATCTGCCCTTCCACAAGAAGTGGATTCAGTGATTTTTTTTTTTCCTGGATGAAGGAGTGTTAAAGTTGGAGTATGTTTGCTTCATTTGTATTGTTCTCTGCTTGTTCACACATAACAGTTAGAATGTATCAGCTGCTGCCCTTTTGAAAATTCCCTTTTGAAAGGGCCTCCAAGTTTTCACGTGTCTACAACCCTAAATGTTTTTTGCTAATGTCACTTGTCTACTACTATTCTTCCAGTTTTCTTGTTAAGAGCACTGAAGAGACCCAGTGCTGCCCTTTGGAGAAAGTGAATACATATAGTTAGTCATGTACACTGCTTGGCATGGAACACAGTGGAATGAGAGGAATTTAGCTGGCTGGTGGATTAAGAGGGCAGATTCCTGTTGTTGGGTATTTTAAGGAACCTGACAAGTGAGAATGTTAGTCAAGAAACAGGCCCAGGATTTTAAAGTTTTCAGTCTAGTTGATGAGATGGTCTGCATCAAGTGTTTGTTTTTTTTCAACCTGCTACAGAGAAGCATCTTTTTTCTAGCTTGGTCCAAGTGCTCAGAGAGAAAAAAAAATGATTGTAGAGCATGTACCTTAAATGTCTGCTGTAGCCTGCTATAGCTATAACCTCAATCTAATCATTAGGGATGTGTTGATACAAACTGAGCACAGTTTAGATTTTTGCCACTCTTATGAGAAGATTTAGGTGATGTTTTTTAATACACTTTAGGTGAAATGATATATCATTTCTTTCTTCTCTGTATAAGTGTAGATAAATATTTATCAAAAGTATTTGTACCTTTTAGATTACAGTTGTTACATATCATGCAAAATGTTCAGAAAAATCATTAAATGAAAATAAATCATTCTTAAAAATGTAGTTTTGTTTGATGTGTGAGAGAGTAAGAAGTACCGTTTCGTGTGTGCCTAGAGCATTGCGTCATGAAATAGCCACTTAATTTCAGGAAACAGCCTAATGAATGTGAACACTTTGAAAATTAGTCGCCCATTCCATTAATTGTTTATTTGCAAATGAAAAGAGCTAGTCAGGCAGGGATATTGTTTGGTTTCTGAAAATTGCTCCACCAAACTATCTCCAGATGTTGGGGGAGGTGGGGAAGGAAGAAACTACATCCAAATTTAATACATTAAACTTTTGAAGCACATTCACAGTTTCTGATCTGTGTTTAGACATTGTTTTTGTTTCATCTCCTGCTCCTGTGCATTTGCGTTTCATTTCTTCCCCTTTTGTCTGACAAATTGAAGATTGTAAAAGAAACGTCAGCTTTCACCAGTATCTTCTGCTGAGGATTCTAAAACTTGTTTGTAGAATTGTTAATAGAGGATAAAATTTCTGTTGTTCATATTGTTCACCATGTAGAAGTCCCTGGAAACATTTTACATCTCATTTTACAAATATTATATTTAAGAATAAATGACAAACATTTTATGAGAAAGTCAAACCCAACTAGTTGTCCTTTATAAAGTCAATAAGATTTATGAAAAGTGCTGCAATTCAGTGACAACTGTTCCTCAGAGTATGTAGTGTATGTGTTTCTAGAGTGCTAGCTTGCTTTAAGATGCACTCATTCCAACTTGTTATACAAATGACTGCACTCTAACAAGCAACAGATTTCTTCCTAAATCTGCATAGAGTATCATGTGTTCTGGTTTTTTGTGTGTGTTGGATTTTTTGTTTCCTCCTTTTTTTTAAGCTTGAAACTTTTCTGGAATCTATACACAGATCTTGGCACAAAGGATTGCTCTATTAGTTAAACTATACCTAAAACAAACAATGCCCAAGTCTTCCTCCATTCCTTCTGTCCAATAAGCCCTCCTTACCCCCTGCCCCTGTACAGGGAATTGTAAAGGAAACTGGTCTCTGAGTGATAACCAGCCAAAAATAACACTAGATTTGTGTTCAGGGTTGAGTTGTACATGTCTGTTAAAAATGGCAACTGTGCTGCTGCAGTTCACTTTACAGTTATTTTCCAGATTATTCAAAATACTTGAGCATTAGAAAAATCTGTCTAGTCCCACAGGAAAAGCTGTCCAATAAGCCTCTCCCTTCATCTGAGGGTCATAGAGGAAACCCTGGCTAGACGTTTTGGTGACTAATTTAAAATATCTGGCAAGACAATTGATAGCGCCCTTCCTTTGTTTTGTGACAAATATATTTCGACTGCAGTTTATTAACATAATCCAGCACAACCACAGACATATTGTACGTATTATAGCATAGAATTAGAAACATTTTTTGCACATCACAGTCTTTACTTTTTTTTTTGACAAGGATCTGGATAATTGCCTCAACAAATGAACTGCTGTGTTCAGTCTGTTTCTATAATTTCATAAATTGTTTTCCATGCTAAAACTAAGCAAGCTTTTACTGGGTAAGTATAAAGAACCACAGTGTAATTACAGGAGTAGTATTATTAAAAAGTATGACAGAAGTGGCAGTTTAACTGACAGCTACTTTCTCTTTGCTTTATTACAACAAATTAAATATCTCATTGAGTGCCAGTTAGTCAGCAAGTGTCTTCTGCTTCTCTCTCCCTCTCATAATCTCAGAGTTGAGATTTACTGCAGAAAATTACCCCATAAATTGGAATATAAACCACTGTCTGAGGTTCATGTTACCCCTGGAAAACGTATTTCAAGCCAAAAGAGAAAAGTCCTGTCTCTTAGAAATCGTATTTTAGGCAGAAATTCCCTTCATTTCTTCTTTCCTCCCCCCCTACCCCTCCAAGATGCAAATAATGTTTAGCTCTTGCACAGTTTATTTTTCCAAAGTATCTCCATGTGAATTAGCAAGGAGGGACCTACTGAAACACAGAAACAAGTAGTTTTCCCACTGTGAAGGCAGAGAGAGCAGAGCTAAGAATGAAACTCAAATCTACTCTCCTATCCATTGTATCCCACCGCTTGGTCCAAAGTCTGTACAGCAGTTAAACTGAAATTAATAATAGTCACATATTAAGGATTAAAACCTTCCCCAATTTTAAGGTTTCTGTCTCTTCTGTCAGCTATTTTTAAATTGATTTTTGTATACACAGTATTATTATATCATGCCTCCTCATTGTCTACTGTTTTTAAATATATGAACGTTTCCATTATTTTTTATATTTTCCACTATTTGGCAGTCAGATGCCATCTCTACAAATCTTAAAAGCAGTGGAAGATCAAGGAAAATGTTGCACAATATGTGAAACAGGTTTAATATATTAAATATAGAGACATTAGCTATAAATGAGCTGAATTTTTTAGTTTGGATTCTGAGGTATTTTGACCCCATTCTCAACCTGTAGCCAACCAGTCAGTAGTTGCAGATGTTAAGTTATTGACCACTCTAGACAGCAATAGTGCAAGGATGCCCTGTATCGTATCACACCGAGTTCAACAAAGTATGCTGCATATCTTAGTGTGTAATGTCACTTCAGCTTGTTAAAATAAATTTAATAAGAGACTAGATTTAATGGGTCAGATGCTGAAGCCATCTTCCTCTGGGTATATCAGAGTGGGAACATTGGAGAACTAGATTATGGTTCCTTGTTCCTCTGAGTAAATTACAGCAATCTAAAGGACTCCTCTAACTTCTTTAATTTGGCAGTGGAACTTTTAGGATAGCCAAAATGCATTGCTACTCTATCTCCCTTTCCTGACAAGCCCTAGATGGATAGCATTTGGGGGATTGATGCTTAAGAGACAACTCTGCACGCACTGAGGATTCCCCTGTGCTAGGAGAATCCCCATCAGGAGAGAGACCCTTAGGGTCTGCTCCATTTTTGACATTGAAACAGGGAATTGAGAAAAAGATAAGAATCTAGTCCTAAATATTTCTGCAAGTGTCTGAAGAGTTTAAATAGTTATTTAAAAAAAATCAATAGTAGTATTTTAGCAGTTTCAAATGAAAAATTAACACAAAAGTACTCTGTCATCTTTTTTCCCCCACAGTGTTTTTCTTAATGTATTCTTTGCACTTCAGAACACTGTAGTTGCTTTTAATTGTTTTTGAAAGGTGCCCAGCCTACCGCTGGGTCTTTGAGAATAATAATTTCCAAGTAGCTAAACTCTTTGGGTTAAGAAGCGTCTCTGTTTTTTATGCATTGACCAGCCTTAAGTACATTGGCAGTGATAATCTGAATTAAGCTGAAATTCCACTGTTTTTCTGCAGCTGTTACCCAGGATGTATTTGTCCTGGGTAAAACGTACTGCTTTATTAATAGTGGGTATTATTGGTAGAACCGATATAGAAAGGTTGAGGAACATTTGCATTCAAGATCCCTGGGTTAATTTCTAGTCATTGCTTTTCATGATATATGTTTGTCTCTGCTTAATGCAGATGTCTAGGTGGTTTTAATAAGCATTTCCAAATAAGAACAAAACCAAATTTTAATGCAATTTAAAAGACAAAAATTGAAGCATTGTGCACAGTGGGCACACTTTGCTACATCCCTTAGAAGCTTTTCCAGGTCATAGCAGATTAGCTTGTGTCTTGCCACTCATTATTGTCCTTAGAAATGTAGACCTTAACCCCTCATATGTTGATTTTTAAATTATTGTAACCGTGAGAGGGAAGTAATTTTATGTCCTTACTATTGCTTTTCCTCTCACCTGCTTCATTATTGTTTTACCTTTTTTTCCCAGCATTTTTTCTCTCCCTCTCCGGGTTTATTTCTTTCTTTCCCTTGCTGTTCCTTCTCTACTTACAATCTTTTGCTTTGATTCCTGGTTACCTTTCTGCTTCACCACAATCTGTCATTTGGCTGTTTTCCCCACCATTTTGCACCTTTCAAACTTTTGCAGGGCCAGGGTCGCTTTACTGATATTCTCCAGACCTATTTATTAGGGACTTGAGGATTTTTTGCCTTCTGAGATGCAATGACTTCCTAACAAACCTCGGCAGTATTTAACTATGGGGAAAAGGGATAGTCTGGCATTAACCCAAATATGCATTTTAATTAAAATGTCAGGCCTGACAAAAAAGCCAGAAATCTATGGAGCAAGGCAAACATTATACAGTAAAAATGTTGATTCTATCTGGAATATTCTGGAGGACCTACTTAATTTGCTAGATTTCTCTCAAAGAGTTCTAAAGTTGGGTGTTGATGTTAATGGGGAAGTTGACAGAGTTAGCGGCACTGTATTTTTAGTAGCATTTAAAATTTTGTTAATAGCTATTAGACAATATCAGTGAATGACAGAGATGCTATCTAGTTTGTTTAAAGTCTCACACAAATCACTTGCTTTTTATCTTTGTAGTCCCCCCAGATATTATTGAACAGGGGGAAATGTTTTAGTGAACGGGGGAAAGACAAGGAGCAAAAACATGCCCTTATAAATTGATAGTCATTTAAAACACAACTTGCAGCTATCTTAGAATGTTTGGAAAAGAATTTGTAAAACAATGGTATCTACTGTGGTACCTTCCATCTGATGATCTCGAAATACTTTATAGAATGAATCTCACAACCATTTTAGCTCCTACTTAAAACGTCAAAATTGAGACTCAGATGTGAAGTCACGTAAGAAGTCCAATTGCCTGACCCAGAAATAGAATCCAGATGTTTTGATTCATTAAAGCAGATCTTCAGCTGGTGTACATTTTCATCTTTGGTGACAAAATCTATCTTTCTTGGTGGTAGTTGAGACTGCTAGGTAAAATTCTTGGCTCTGATGCAAATTCAAAATAAATTGCAGTGACCATTATTGTAAAGAGCAGACTCTTGCCTTTCCTCCAAAAGCCAGTTTGTGTAGTTGATACACAGACACATCCCAACACAATTATGATAGTCCTTTATCGCCAATGCATGATGTTTATGGATGATGCACTGAAAAGTTTCAAGGATGATTATAATTCAGGATGCGGGGTCAATTATTTCAAATGAGCACTGCATTATTGTGGCTAAACTGCTTCTGGTACCTCAGCTACCTCAGCTATAGCTACATGTCATTGCATTTTTGCAGTGTAGGTGACCCATAGTCTTATTGTCCCACTCTCCAGGCCAGATCATCATTCTACCTGTAACAGAGTGGCCTCTTTGTTGGGTCTCCACCGGCCGCCCTGCTCCTGGGGTAACTGCTCGCTTCGCTTGCCTGCGATGCATTGATGGAAAAATGAGAGGTGTTACTAAGGTGGGAGGCTACCCATTACTTGCCCTGCTGACAAGGGCCTTAATACCTACTCTGACCTCCCCTCTATGGGTCCCATGACTCACAGATGTTGCTCTGTGTGTGTTACATCTCCGGCCTATGGCCAGAGCAAACTGGGCACACAGTTGTAGCTCTACTCTACAGCCCTGGAGGGCCACTCACATGCCACCCCTCTCTCACCGGGCTCCCACTCACTCCATTGGCTCTCATTCAGCTCCTTTCATACTGCCCTCTCTCTCAGAGCCACACACATCCTGCCCAGACTCACCTAGCGTTGGGCTTAGCTCTTCTTGCCTCGGTCAGCCCCAGCACAGTCTTGTTGGGTGTCTCCCGCTACCCTCACCTGAGCATTGACTGAGTGATTTGACAGCTGCTGGCCTACTTCGCTTCTGGCCCCTTGCCGGGCCACTACGCCCCCACTGGGCCTCCTCACTTGCCCCCATTCATGGGGCCACTCTGTTTGTCGCCTTTCTCACTCAGGGCCTCTCTCACACCCCGAGGCTTTCTTGTGCCAGCTGGATGCAGCCCCAGGTCCCTCTTCCAGCCTGAGCTCCATCTCTGGGCTCCTTTAATGAGCCCTGGGCTTCCCCTGCTCGTTAGAATACCACCAGGGATGTAGGGCTAGGGTTATAAGGCACCCCAACCCACCTTTCACCAGGGAGGTAACTAGCCTGGCATTTCCCACGCCACTAGGAGCCCCCACCAGGTCACCCTGGTGGGTGCAGTCTTACCCAGGACAAGGGGCCACCTCCACCCCGTATCCCCTGCCCTTACCTCCCGACTCTGGCCAGAGCAGCCTCTTGGCCTGATGTCACCTCCTTCCTTCCTGCAGCAAACTGCATCCCAGCTTACATCCCTGGGTCCAAAATGGCTGCCCTCATCAGACACCTGGCTGCTACCTGTTTTCTGCCCTTAAAGTGTCAAGCACCCCAGGCACCCTGCCACACTACCCTTAACCTTCAGTATTTTGCTACAGTGCTCCCCTCATTTTAGCAGAGGCCAGTCCCTCGAGCAGTAGAACCACGGTAACTTGTCTGTATTTTGGCTCTTCCAGAGACTCAAGGATATTAAGTGGTTTTTCCCTAGTCATGTGTTTTAAAAAAAGAGAGAGAAAAGAGTTTTAATAATCAGAAATTACAACTTCATGACTGGACCTATCGAACTTTCCTACTGAAAGACATTCAAAACAAAAAATGTGAATGGTCTTGTTTAAACTGATACATGTCAAATAATTGCTTTTTAGAAGAGGATATTTGCCTGCTATAGTGGAGGAATTTTTTTTAAACTAGGTTGACAACCAGAAGTACATTTTCCCTCTGTTTTATAAGGTCTTTTAATTTAAAAGGATTTACATTTATTTAAAGACATTTTTCTCAATTTTGCTTTGAATACAAATCATGGCATGCTGGTTTGCCAAAATAAACTTGGCAGCTTACAGTTTCTTTCCCAATTTTTTCGTCTCTTTTTTTGGTAGTGTTGGCATGTAATGAATATTAATGGAGCATCACTTCCTGGTTTTGGCATGATACTTTTTCATGTAAATACTGGTTTTTAAAATACCAAAATCCAGTGTGCAGTTCAAAGCCTTCAGTTAAGTTTGGATTAATTGATAAAGAACATCCATTCCTGTTCAGTAAGCACTTGAATGTTTTAGTTACAGATTGAAAGTTATTAGTGATTTTTAAATACAGAGGAAAACATTACTCCATCCATTGAACCTGTTTTTCAGCCTTTTCAGTTCATCTGGTCCCTTCTCTGTCTGCATTTTATACTGTAAGCTCCTCAAATTAAGGTGTCTTTGTTTCGAATATGTTACAGCAGTAAGAATGTTGTCAGCAATTAAATGACAAGAGGAAAGAGTGGATAAAGTAGAACTGACCTGAATTAAGTCCCTGAATGCAAACCAACCAGGAATGTTCTGAGTTTCAAAAATCTTAATTTTAAAAAGATTATTGTTACACATCTGCATAATCGGACTTTACTGGGACTAGAAACAGAGTTATCAGCATGTCATTATAAGACATTCTTCTGATATGTCTGGCAGAGTTGTTACAAGCAAGTTCTAGAAGTCTTACAAAGAAAGCTCCATCATTTTCATAACAATGGTTATTGGTGGTTAAGTACAATGCAGAAGGCATCATAACTTCTTGCTGCTAATCTGTTTTTAGGGACAACTATTAATAATTGTGTGTGCTAGAATTTGATTTTAGTTCTGGCCTACTGTAACTTGCCCTCCATGAAGTCAGAAAATGGGCTACTAATGATTTCACACTGACTTAGACTTTGCACTGTTAAACTTACTGGATGTATAGGCATTGTACATTTGTATTATACAAACATGCATATTGTTTTGCACTTACATTCTTTGGCTGATGCATTTAAAGTATGTTAGAAAGCAGATACAGTTTGTTAACCTGTGTGCCAATAAGTTCACACATGTATATTGCTTTGTTTTGTCTAATACTTTTCATTTAGACCCAAATTGCTACTTCAGGTGTTTCCTTTTAAAGTTTCAATCCATTCAGTGCCCTCACTCCTTCAGCAAAGTCAGACAAAACTCCCATTGATTGCAATGGGACCAAGGTCTGTTCCAGTTCACTCTATTGGTCCAATCCGTTTTTTTTTCCGCTATAAATGTGTTTATTGTACAGGTTTTAATTTTTTTTAAAGCATTAAATATGAAATAGTATCTAAAGCAAGTTTTGTCCTTTAAACTACTGTCTACTCTATCAAGAATAAGTTCAGGGCTTAGCGCTAGCAAAACATGTGCACATAAGCACGATGCTGGATTACAGCCTACAGGCCAGTTTTTGCATACAGAGTGAGAGCATTCCTGTTTGCAGAGCCTGTGCTTAGCACTTTATGTACTAAGCAGCAGAAGGATTACTTCTGCTGACTGCTAGACTTAGTCTGATCTAACACCAGTTTGGCAAAAGGGAAAATGAAAGGAAATTCTAAACATCCCTCCACAGCAATGAATATTTTATTCCTTAAGAGAAAATTGAGAATTCCTTATGGCTCTTATGAAAGAAGCATGTAATGCACTGAATTGAATTCAGTAAACTTTTTTTTGCTCTGCACGTATATTTGGCCTGATTTTTAGAGATGTTGAGTATCATCAGCTCCTGTGAAAGTGTCATACTCCTGGCACATACAAAATGTAAACCTCCGGAATGGGAGGGTAAGAAGAATCAGATCAATTTGGTGGTACTAACTTAAATGAGCAAAATCTTCCTTTTTGTTATATGAGCATTTAGACATTCTTTCACATCCTGTTCAGGTTGACAGATGGCAAAAACTACTACCATCTTAAGGCTGTGTATTGCCCTATGTTCTGTTAGTTTTTAATTATCATGTATACATAATATGTACATTCTCAGAAAAAATGGGCTGCTTTCTATACCTTGATGTAAATTAGTTTCTTTAATAGTGATTTTTTGGGGGATGGGGATAATTAATTGTTCTTTGTCTTCAACTTCTTCAGAGTACACAAAGTTTGGATATGCCTGGAGTGAGTCTTAGAGTCTTCCTCCACCCACACATACAGTAGAAATAGACATTGCCTTTCATTGCCTTTGGCATTTTTATGGCAACACAAAGTAAAATCTAATAGATGTCCATACCCTTTGTCATGCCACAAATGTAGTCCTGAGAAAAGGTAGTAATAATTTGTGCTGCTTTATTGTGGCAGTATCTATTATTTACTTTATTGTGGGAGACTGGTGGCAACCCGGAGCTGCCTGTACTCTCCAATAACCCCAGGAATGCACTCTGAGCTTGATGGGCTCAGTCCTGCATGCCCCAGGAATTCCTGTGCAGGATCATGCCTCTCAAGTCTTGAAAGCACCTCTGCTTAGCTTTCTCTGCTTCTAGAGATGCACCCCTGGGATATTTGGGATATGTCTCTGGAAGCAGGGGCACGTTTCTGGGAGCAGGAAGTACAGTGTCCATTGTCCTACAAGATCAATGGGTGGGATAGCGGGCAATGTGTTTGTCAAAGAAACAAATCAGCTGTGCTAGGATACATCTGGGCACAGCTAATCTGCTTCATCTGGTGACATCTATTTCTGGTCGTAGAGGCATCAGTAAGTTGTTTTAGGGAAGATTGAGCTACCACTGTGTATTCTGTCCTAATTTTTTTGAGAAACAGAATTTCGGTGTGCATGCCTGCCGACCGTGCTACCAATCTCAGGCTCCTGCTGTAGAAAATCAGTTCTGTAGAAGTGCCTGTAATTAAATAAAACTGAAAACCTGTGGAAAGTCCACACAAATAGAACTGTGTAAATTAAAATACCAGTTTAATAGTCTAACTTCTGATGGTATCCAGTTTAAAAGTTCTCTTTGATTAACATGAACATGCAAATACACTTAATAATGAAAAATAATACTGTATTTGAAACCATTCATCCATACCTAAAGCTTTTTTTGTCTATAAGAATATTCTTCCATGATAAATCAACATTTATCTTATTTTTTTCCTTAAACAAAAAGCCAGAAGAGGGCATATTGGTCTTTCAAAATCTATTTGGGAGTTGTTTAGCCTATATCAGCTAGACCCACATATCACATCCTGTCGTATTCAAATATTACTTCAAAATAAATAAGTAAATACAATTACTATGGATTATGCAAAAGGCCAGTTTGTATTGAAAGGGGTTAGGAGAGAGGGATTTAGCAGCTCTTGACTCTATACTAAGTTTGTTGCTACAGAGAGGTTACTATGACAAAAATGTGAAAACAGGTTGGCAATGTTCCACTATAAACGAGCAACAGTTTGATTGCATGGAAGTTTTAAACTCGGGCTATCCTACATAATGAGGGAGCACTTTATACACCTATAGAAATGTCAGCTGTGGAGAACAACTCTTTCCTAAAGTAGCAGTAAATACATAGGTGTAACATGTGCTGGTGATAGCTATGTGATAAATCCCTTTATTTGTGTCGCATGTGATAAACTGTACTACTGTGTGATAAACTCCATTTACTTTGCATCTTTGGTTCTCTCACCTGTACTCTCATTGATGGTTACCTCCAGTGGGACTGCTGCTTACATTCCAAACCACTGAGAAACTTTCAAACAGCTACCATTTGAACAAAAAGAGCCTGTCTCAAAAGCATTCATTTCCGTTTTCCCCCAAGTGCAGGTTATGGAAAAGTAGGTAGTTAAAGTCAACTTGGTACAAAGTCCAGGACGGGGAATATTCTAGCTTGGTGAAGTGACAAATTGAGCATTTTGTAATACCTATAAGACTTGGCATATGTATGATAAACCTTGGATTCCTGTAGTTCCAGGTTTTCAGTTAGCATGAATCATTTGTATCTCACATTAACTGATGAGATACTGAATCTCTAAAATTGTTTGTAAAGGTCTCAGAGCAAAACTGTTGAGGTTTGTACGCTGTCTTTACAAGTCTTTGTGTGTGTATAATATTGATGTTTAACTCAGAGTTAAGTAATCATTTTCTTACCGTTCTTTATTTTTATAATGCTGTTGGTGCTGTATTTGTGTAGTACAGACAAAAATAAAAAATCCTAGTAGGTACCTGTAAAGCTTAAGGGTGGAAGTGTGACCTGGAAGAAAGTGAGTTGCACAATAAGAGCATGAGCCGGAAAAAGTGAGGGTGACTGAAAGATCTGTTACATAAACATGGTGGGTCTGATTTACCCATCTTACTAAAGTTTTATACCAGTCCCAGTCAATTGATTGCAGTGAATTTACTTCTGCTTTACCCTAGTGTATGTAAGAAGATGATTGGATTCCTTGCTGGTATCTTTTGTTGGGTTTTGGTTATGTAATTTATTTTATTTTTTTTGTGAGGGCATCAAAGAAATGAGAGGACAGAGTTGGGTGTGAAAATGGGAGCCGTACAGTCTAAATGGACAATGTTTGGGGGAGAATTTGAAAGATAGCAATGATTCTGTTCTGAACCAAACTCATCTGTCCTTATTTCAATCACCCAGAAATACCACTGAATCTGAAGCCCTATATCCTGAGAAAAAAAACATTGATTTGTGATTTGTCCTCTCTGTCTCACTCCAGTTCTGCCACCCAAGCATTCAGTAGAATGTGGCATTTGGAAATGCTAACTAGGTAAAATATACACAGCTTTCATAAATCTTTTCCCACACCCCTGGATGTCTTTGGAATGTTGTAAGAGGACCGTGAGTTTGAACAGAAATCTCTGTGACAAAACCACTGCCCTAATTACCAGACACAGAAGATAAGTTCTGAGGAAAAGCTTAAGCATAACATCTCATAAGTCTTCAATAGAGAATTGCTGACCACACGCATGCTTCTGGCAATAGCCAAACTAGTAATAAATGGTGAAGCATACTATAATCTGTGGAAACTAAATTTGTTATTGTAAGGAATGTTTACACTTTTGAGGTGTTGGCAAACATACTTCTCACCTCTCTTCCCTACTTGCACTTTGTAGATTTTATTTTCTCAGTAGACACAAGTAAAATACTTGACAGCTATGTATACAATGAGTGCAATGCCTTAAATTAGTAACTCGGGTATAGCACCATCATCACCTTTTTTTTTTTCTCTCATGCTTGTACTGTGTTGAGAACCTAGCTCTTTTTTGTGGGGGGAATCCTTTGAGTTATTTAAAAGCAGCATTTTTCTTTACAACAATTTTATAGAAATGAACCCACAATTCTTCATGATTTCTGTCCTTGATAGAATTGCTTTACCATTGAAATGCATCCACCTCTACTGAAATGGGAGATATCCATGTTAGGATCATTGTGCAGCTGTGGGGGAAAGGACATTTTATCCTATGACAAATTTATATTAAGTTCCAAAGGGTCTGTATCATTGCTATGGAAAGCAGAATCTTAGTTTCCAAGGTCTCAGAAGAAAGGCCTGCTGTTCTCCATTGCATATTGCTTTGTTATGGGTTTCCTTACAGTGATCAAATGCCAAGGGTCTTTCCAGTGGTTTTTGAGGCTGCCCAGGCCAATTTAATGTTGATCAAGTTGGTACTACAAATGTATCCTGTTTGAACTGAAGCTTAGTGTTTTTAGCTATCACTCCTTCCATCTGATCCTGTTCTTCCATGATAAAGGAAAGTTGTGGATTTTTTGGTCTGCTACGTAATCAGCATAACGTGTGTGTTGCTTACTTGAGCAGGGCATTTTTTATATCTGTGTGATGAGCTGCTGCAAATGGCTTAATAGGTACCTTTTCAGAATTTTGGCTCAAAGGAAGAATAAGAAAAGAAATGTATATGTATATCTATATATCTATATTAAATTAATGGTTAAAAATTATTGGTGGATAAATCTGATAAATAGGTGCAAATTTGGTGATAGCTATCAGTAAACATTACAGGACATCTTGGAATATAAAAAAACATTTACAACTGAAATACTAGCACAGCTCTGTGTGTGGTGCCTGATCACTTAGAAATCAGCACTCAAGAGTTCTGACTGTTTATTTTGAATTGCATGCAAAGCTTTTATTCTAGCTTGAAAAAAGTGTGTGTATGTGTGTGTGCACGCAAGAGAGATTAGGTATTGGGGGTGAGGGAGTCTATTAATATCAAAATTGTGGAATTGCATGTGTGCACCTGTTTTTATTGTTCCCACTGCATTTGGTGACAGGTCAGTAGATGGAGTCCTTTGCAGGATCAGATACAATGGTGGGAGCTTTATAAGAACCTGAATATATTAGGATAGGTCAATCCTGAAAAGGTTTTTTAATCTTTTGTGCATTTGTCATCTTTTATTTGTGCACAAGCACCCGTCTCTCCTCATTGTTGCGTGAAAACTAGGTGTTATCTTGTGTCAACTATGCATGACAGCCAAAATAATATGCTCCCTGATCAAGACTCATGAATCTAGATCTATTTATACATGTGCCCCATTATAAGCCAAGTATGTACAATTCCAGACACAATGTGTTTTCATTGAGCAGCACTGGACATCACATGTTGTAACAGTAAGATCAAAATAGTGCTATTAAATATACATTATAATGATTAAATGGAACCCCAATCTGAGGATCAAAACTGGGGGAGGGAGTAAAGGGGATGGGAGAAGAAAACTACATTTCTGTGCTTGTGCATATTGTCTGATGGAAACTAGCTTTGCACCAATAGTGAAAGATTGCTTATGTAACTGAAATAAAAAAAAAAACCCATGACTAAAAAGAACATGCTGATAAAGCTTGTATTCTGGTATATAAAAGCAAGTGTGGGTGTGTGTGTGTGGGTGTGTGTATAATATGTGTATGGATGTATGTATATATATTTGTGTTCATGAGCATAGCTAAAGGACACCTTCCAATGAAATAATGCATTCCTTTAGAATTGCTGTAGATTTTCATAATTTTTTTAAAACATTCCTATTGTAACCTACATCAAAAGGGCAGCTATGGTTTTTGTGTCTGTCTATACATATGTATTATAAAAAAGTAAGTCTACTGTAATTACCAGTTTGCAGAGCGAATTCCTGCAGGGTTTGTACTCTCCCCATTAGTAAAAGAGATAAGTTGAAATGTATTAAAATTTCACTGTACAACTGGGAGTTTTTGTTCACAGTAAATGTGTTAATGTTTCTTCATTGCTTGACTGTTTGTGTTTAAATTTAGGCAGCGTGCCCAACAGGGACAAAATTATAGCATAAAGCTATGTATAAAAGAAAATCCTTCAGAGAGAACCAATAAGGATTTTTTTCTTTCTTTTTTTATATTTTTAATAAGCAGTTACATATAATGGTGTTCTACCCTGGCTGTGGAAAAAAAGTTTTATCTGTCTGTTTCAGAATTATTGGAATTCTTCTTTCCCATGTGCAGAAGTTTAGAGGATGGAGCACCTCGTGACACTGTACCTTCTTACAAAGATGTCCTTTGTTTTCTTTTATGATATTTTGATCAAAATGGAAAATGTTTTTGAAAATGGGTAGAAAAATGAAGTGATCTGAACAAGAGAAAACTGTTCTGCTTTTAATCTGGATGTAATGAATATGGGGGGGGGAGGGAGGAAGGATATTTTACTGACTGTTGCTCTTTACCCAACAGGTCAATCTCTCAATCAATAAAAAGTTGACCTGAGTAACAATTACAGCCAGTGGTTTAAGCCAGCATTTGGTTCTGGTGGCACACGTACCAGGCCTCTCTCATCCTGTGGCACACCAGCCCAATGCAGAGTGGGGGGGCAGAGGGGCGTGCTTGAACATAGTGCGTGGATGCAAATCACTGGCTGGAGCCACGTCCCCTGTCTGTCTGTGTGTCCGTGGCGGCAGCAGGCAGGGGTATGGCTTCAGCCCAAAATTCCTTGGCAGATTTGGACATTCCTCACAACACACCAGTGTGCCACAACACACCATTTGGGAAATGCTAGTTTAAGCTACTGCAAGTTATATCTTAACAGTAGATGTTAGGTGGAGCTAATACATCCCTAGATCCAACACAGTTGTACATACTAACCTTTATGTTATAAAAAAGAGACATGCATATTGTTTAGTAGTAAACATTCACTTAGTGCTCTTGTCTTCATTTAAGACAAGAACATTTTTAAACTCTGCCATCATTACTAACTGTAAAATCTACAAATCTTATTTGGAAATGAGAACAGATTAGGCAATAACCAACATGCTAGAGATATTTCCAAACGGGAATGTCTATCTGATGGAAATGAATATAAAGGAATAGGTATGCAAAATATGGATATGTTTATCCTCTTCAAATTAGATATTTTGGGGGGATTTAGAGAAAGGGCAAGTGGAAAACCCAGCTCAAGAACTATCTCATGTTACCTACCTTTTGTCTAACACCAGTGCATATGAGCTTTTGAAGATGTTTATTATTTGTCTGGTCAAAGGTATTAATTCTTCTGTACATATAACTTAAATATTTTTAGGGTGAGCAGCTGAAACTCAGGAGTTAGACCAGTAGTTAAGCCCCTTGTTAGTCCAGAGCAAGGAGATGTTCTCTAGAGTTTGCCCGGAAACTCTCTCACCTTCCTTCGCTGTAAGCTTTGTGAGAGGAAACAGGTTAGCAGGAAAAAGGAAACATTTCAGGACCAAGGAGTAGCAAACAGGCTAGCTTAGAGGGGAGTTTGCTAGGGAAGGTCTGCTTGCAGAGAGGGCCAGGAAGGGAGAGATGGTGGATTTAAGAGAGACAGAGATGGCTGGAGGATATTTTAATGCCAGAGCCACTGCCACTTCCTCTGCTTGCACCTATGATGTGTTTGTCCAGGCAGGACTGTTCACTATCAAGGCTTCCACCCAGATCCTGATCTGGAGATGGTGGATTGCAGGTTCCTTCATGACAGGCAGGTACAGGAGTGCTTGTGATATGAGCGGTGCCTCTTGGTGGTATCCCTCAAGAAGCAGGTGGGAGAGCTACAGGATGAGGTGGTGAGGTTCTAAAGCATCCTCTGCCATGAAGACTTCATCCATTATTATGTTGGAAGAGATCTTTAGGACTGTGCAGAGGAAAGACTGCCAGAGGCATCACTAGAGAAGGAAGAGGACATGGACTCTCAGGAAAGTAGAAGGAAGCTGGAAGCTTGTGATCTCTGGCAGCAAACATAGTCTTCATCCCCACCTGCAGCATTTTAACTGTGCCTTTGTTGCAGAGAAGGTTAACAGCATACGGGGCTGCATTGGTTAGGAGTGTTGCCAGGAAATCAAGGGAAGTTTTTCTTCCCCTCTATTCAGCACTGGTGACACCACATCTGGAGTACTGTGTCCAGCTTTGGGACCTCCACTGCAGAAAGAATGTGGAAAAATTGGAGAGAGTTCAACAGAAAGCAATGAAAATGGTTATTTAACACATGACTTATAAGGAAAGGCTGAGGGAACTGGGCTTATTTATTCTGGAGAAGAGAAGAATGAGGGGGGATTTAATAGCAGCTTTCAAGTATCTGAAGGGTGGTTGAAAAGAAGATTAAGCTAAACTGTTCTCAGGGGTGGCAGATAATAAAATAAGGAGTAATGATCTCAAGTTGCTGCAATGGAAGTTTAGGTTAAATATTAGGAAAAACTTTCTCACTAAAAGGGTAGTAAAGCACTGGAACAGGTTACCTAGAGAGGTGGTGGAATCTCCATCCTTAGAGGTTTTTAAGACCCAGCTAGACAAAGCCTTGGCTGGAATGATCTAGTTGGAGATGGTTCTGCTTTGAGCAGGGGGTTGGACTAGGTAACCTCTTGAGGTCCTTTCCAACCACAATTATCTATGATTCTATGTTGGTATACATGCAAGAACTTCTTAGTTCATTAGTCCATGAGTTGGGTGCTAACTCATTACAAACTCCTTATTCCTCCTAAGCAGCAAATGGAAGACATCATGAAGGCATACACTGGCAACTGGTTTATTATGTTATAGTGCATGCCCAGATGTAGCAGGAGACTTGGTGCTCCTGCTGCTTTAAAAGCAGGCATGAGTCAGGTGCAGCCAAGATAATCAGGAGCCACATGACCCAGAAGCGGGCTAGGCTTAAAAAGGATATAAGCCCAGGCCCTGAGCTGAGTAGGCAGTAGGGCCCTGGAGGCTGCTGAGGCAATATTGCCTAAATAGGATGGTTGCAGCTTCTGCATGCCAGTGTGGAGAGTACAGTCTGTAGCAGGTTAGAGGTTTTGGGGAAGGAACTGAGGGATGGAGGAGGTCCCTAGAGCCCCAATATGGGGTCTAGGAGCCCACCTAGGTGCTGAGAGTGGGATCAGGGGGTCCAGCAGCCCAGAGAAGGGCCAAGTGTGGGACCTGGGGGTCTGATAGCCCAAGAGCAGCAAAGGTAGGGGCAAAGTTAGGAGCCAGGAGCCCAGAGCCTGAGAGGAGTGGAGTGTGTGACTCCAGGTACGAAGGCTGCATCTGGGAGTAGCTGAGAGAGAGGTGAAGTGCCTGGAAGTAGCAGACCACCCTGGAAGTTGAATCAACATTAGGGAGTGATAACACCTGCAAGGCATGGGATGTGGTATAGAGGTGGACAAAGCCACGCAATTAGCCCTTAGGGTAAGATCAGGCTTAGGAAGTCCTAGTGCAGCCTCCCTTTTCTAGAGGTTATTACTAATAGGCGTGGCAGGATGGGGACTTTGGCCTGAGAAGTGGTGAGGCTGAGAGCTTTGAGGGTATTCTAGGGGCAGGACAGCCACCCCTGGAGTGAGAATCCCGTTCAGTCAGTGCATGCATAATTGCTAAGCCATGTGATAGAGTCCTCAGTGGCCATGTGCTGTTCCTGTAGACTGCCACTGAACTTAGTCATCAACAACATGTGACATGATGTGTATTTTGCCACAGCTACAGGCTGGATTTTTGTGAAGACCTCCACGGTGGAGGTTGGCTGTACACAGACTTTGCCCTGTCTGGAATGTATTTAGCAAGGCCCACTGATGGTGTGTCAGGTTGAAACCAGGTGGGCAGACTGTATAACAGACTGTCTATTATAAGGAACCTGTTATAAGGTGGTAATGCTGACCTCCATTTCTCATACCAGAGGGTCTACACTGATCGGTCCTGGTGCAGCAGTTTGGAGCATGGTGGGTGTTTGTGATGGCATAATTGCAACAGGTGGATTTAAGAGATTGTTGTATAGCAACTGACTTGGATTGGTGTAGATCTTTTCTAGTAGCTTGCTAGCTGCAACTTCCTATGAGATATGATGGTGAACAAGCTAAGAGGCTGTGATGTGGATGACTGCACAGTCCGGTGGGTGGCGAATTGGCTAGATGGCGGCACCCAAAGAGTCGTGGTGGATGGGTCGGTCTCGACCTGGAAGGGTGTGGGCAGTGGGGTCCCGCAGGGCTCGGTCCTTGGACCAATACTCTTTAATGTCTTAATCAGCGACTTGGACGAGGGAGTCAAATGTACTCTGTCCAAGTTTGCAGATGACACAAAGCTATGGGGAGAAGTGGACACGCCGGAGGGCAGGGAACAGCTGCAGGCAGACCTGGATAGGTTGGACAAGTGGGCAGAAAACAACAGGATGCAGTTCAACAAGGAGAAATACAAAGTGCTGCACCTAAGGAGGAAAAATGTCCAGCACACCTACAGCCTAGGGAATGACCTGCTGGGTGGCACAGAGGTGGAAAGGGATCTCGGAGTCCTAGTGGACTCCAAGATGAACATGAGCCGGCAGTGTGACGAAGCCATCAGAAAAGCCAATGGCACTTTATCGTGCATCAGCAGATGCATGACGAATAGGTCCAGGGAGGTGATACTTCCCCTCTATAGGGCGCTGGTCAGACCGCAGTTGGAGTACTGCGTGCAATTCTGGGCACCGCACTTCAAGACGGATGCAGATAACCTGGAGAGGGTCCAGAGAAGGGCCACTCGTATGGTTAAGGGCCTGTGGACCAAGCCTTACGAGGAGAGACTAGAGAAACTGGACCTTTTCAGCCTCTGCAAGAGAAGGTTGAGAGGCGACCTTGTGGCTGCCTATAAGTTCATCACGGGGGCACAGAAGGGAATTGGTGAGTTTTTATTCACCAAGGCGCCCCCGGGGGTTGCAAGAAATAATGGCCACAAGCTAGCAGAGAGCAGATTTAGATTGGACATTAGGAAGAACTTCTTCACAGTTCGAGTGGCCAAGGTCTGGAACGGGCTCCCAAGGGAGGTGGTGCTCTCCCCTACCCTGGGGGTCTTCAAGAGGAGGTTAGATGAGTATCTAGCTGGGGTCATCTAGACCCAGCACTCTTTCCTGCTTATGCAGGGGGTCGGACTCGATGATCTACTGAGGTCCCTTCCAGCCCTAACATCTGTGAATCTATGAATCTATGAGCGGGAGCAATATTGCTCAGGACCGGGAGCCCTGGTAGAAGGGTCGGTTGAAGAGTTCCAGAGATGATGCGCATTATTGAATGTAACTGCACATCAACAAATTTGGTGTGTGATGATGAGTTCCAGACTGGTTATCAGTACTTTGCCACAGAGTATGAGATGGCAAAAGCACCCTTTTACACTGGGACTATTGCAGCATGCATATTACTAGAGCTGTGACCAGTGCAGACAACTGCTGAACAGGCTATTGCTTGATACTTTCAGTCCTGTTCATTTGTTTTGCCTCAAAATAACATAAACAAAAGAAGCAACTAATATTGAGTGCTTGAAAGACCCTGCCATAGGCAATCATCTCTAGCAGTGCCTCAGTGAGAAACTCCAATTTCCCTGATGATCCTGATACAGCTGATCACTGCAGATTTTCCTAGTGATTAATGGGAGAGCCTCAAGAAAGGCATCCATGAGGTGGGTGAAGAATCTTCAGGCTTTTCCACAACAAAACATCAGGGATGGTTTGATAGGGAAATTCAAGCATTCGTTGGCAGAAAAAGGAGAGACTTCAAAGCTTAGCAAAATAACATTAGCTTCAAACATAATACAAACACTTATCACCATATTAGACCAAGACCCAGAGGAAAATTCAATAGCAAAAGAATAAATGGTGAGTGGACAAAGCAGAAGAAGTTCAAAAGTTTGTCAGCAACCACAGTATGCTTAGTTTCCTCAGTGCAGCCAGAGCTGTATATGGGCCAAGTACACAAGAAGTCATCCTTTTGAACACTCTTTCAAGACAGGTCCACCATCAACACACAGTGGAATAGGCACTTTCAGGAGCTCCTGAACTGTGAATCTAATGTTGAAGGCAATACCATCAAAACTATTCCATGACACCCCATTAAGGACTACCTTGCAGATCCACCAATTTATCAAGAGGCCTTGACAGCCATTAAGCAGATGAAGAACAACAGAGCATGTGGTTCTGATGGAACAGCAGTTGAAATTTCTAAGCCTGATACAATAGAACTCTCTCAACAACTATAGGTTGTTCTAATGAATATCTGGAAACATGAAGAGATTCCCACTGACTTGAAAGATGCCAGAATTATTACCATACTCAAGAAAAGAAATAGAGTGGATTGCAGCAGTTATGGTATTGCACTCCTGTCTGTGTGAGAAGATCCTTTCCAAAAAAAGCAAACATAGACAACGATATTCAACACCGGATAAAATCTTCTAGTGCTGTCTTTGGACATTCTTGAAATTGTGTCTCTGATAATCATGCCATCAGGATCCCAAAGCAAACTTTGTGTCTACCAGGCTGTTGTCATCCCTACCCTGTTTTGGTGTGAAACCTCAACAAAATATTGGAAACACCTCAATTCTTTGGAAGTGATGATTTTGGAAAATCCACCATATCAATTGGAAGGACTGAAAGAATAAAAGCCAGTGTTCTGACTCAAGCAAACACCACCAGCATTGAAGCCATGTTTATATGGCAGCAGCTTCACTGGACAGAATATTCTACTATTATAAATGTCTAAGTCTGTCTGTCTGTAATGCTTTATTTGTGCTCTGATTGGCTGACAAACAGCCAGAGCGCAAAGAAGCATGTTGACAGAAGGCAGCCCACCACCATGATGGTGGGGATACAGGGGATGGAGCAGGTGCACTCCTCCCCCACCCCACTTCCCCCCCATCGGCCCTGGCTGCACTCCTCCCATCCCCGAGTGGGCCCAATGTGGCGTTGGCAGTGATGGTGGTACCAGGGGAGGAGTGGCCCTGGGCCTGCTGTTGGAGGGGGGTGGGGGGGTGGGAAATGAGCCTGAACCAGGGGAAAAGCTGGCCCACTGTGGCAGAGGGGGGGGAGGGCAGGGAAACAGTGGGCTCAGCCTGGCCTGGTCCAACAAAACAGCTGTGGTGGGGGAAGGGAGGAGCGAGCCTCCTCCCCCCATCGGGCCCGGGCCCACTCCTCCCTCATTCCCCTGCCCCCCATCAGCCCTGAGCCCACTCCTCCCATCCGCAAGTGGGCCCGACGTGGCTTTGGCAGTGACAGTGGGGCCATGGGAGCAGTGGGCCTGGGCCTGACACAGGGGTGGGGAGAGGGAGTGAGCCCGAACCATGGGAAAAAGCTGGCCTGCAGTGGCAGAGACGGACAGTGCGCCCAGCCTGGCCTGGCCCAACACAGCAGCTGCGGCAGGGGAAGGGAGGAGAAAGCCTCCTTCCCCCATTGGGACCAAGCCTACTCCCCTACCCCCGCTCCCCCTGTGTCAGCCCCGAGCCCAATCCTCCCTTCCTCTGCTGTCGCCAGGTCAGCCCAGACCCACTGCCTCTCCCCGTTGCAGTAGCCTGGCTTCTCCCCAGCCCCAGGCTGCGGTGGGGAGGGGGGAAGCGGGCCCAGACCCCAAGCAGGAGGAGGGAAGGAGGAGCATGCCTGGACGGAGGCGGGGGGGGCAGGGGTCAGTCCCTGCCTACTCCCCCGCCCCACACCCTGTCATTTTTGATGGGCAATTGGCTAGTGTTATAAGAATTCCTGACAACCAGCTCCCAAAACAAGTCCTATATTCCCAGTTCACTGATGGTCATTGCTCTAAAGTTGGGTAAAAGAAGAATTGCAAGATTTTTAAGGGCTAATCTGAAGAAATGCAATATTAACATCAGTACCCGGGAAACTCAAGCGCTGAATCATCCTCAATGGTCCCATGATATACAACCAGGTATTGATCATTTTGAGCAAACTTGCCTCACTATGGAGGTGGATAGACAAGAGATACAAAAGGAAAGAACTGTGACCCAATTTCACTAGGATCTACTTCTTCCTCCTGGAACTATTTACCACATCTGCAGCTTAACATGCGAATCTCGCATCAGCCTCCTTGGTCATCTTACAGTCTCACCAGTGATTGCCCTATTCACTGGAAGACTTCCATCCTTGTATTCAGGGACTGTCAACTGTGACTTATGTTCATTACTGGATAGGCTCTAGCTCTTTAAAACAAATCAAAACTAATATTGAGAATGTGGATTATTTGCCTGGTAGGCCTTAAAGCTTTTCAGGGCTTTTACTTTCTTTGAGTCAATTTATATAAAGACACTATGTGAAAATTGGATTTTGATCTGATAAACTAGAGTAACTGTTGATTCCTTATGAACAATTTATGATCTATCAAGTAAATCCTTCTTATCTCATGGATTATTGACCCAATAGACCATATTAGTTGCTTCCAAGCTGTTATAGCTTGTTATGTTGATTTGGCTATGATAGCTATGTATTAAGCCTGCAAATTCAATCTCTTTTTTGACAGTATTGCATAAAAAGTACAGTTCATACTTGGGGGGGGTGTTCAACAAAAGATTCCAGACTTTACTGGTTCACATACTACCCTCTGAAAAAGAAATGTTGTTAAGTGCATATCAAACCTATGTAACACCAGCAGTGCATGCACCAGTGCAGTGCTGTGGTACTCTTGCTGTACTCTTAAGTAATGGTACAGAATTTACCATATGGAAAAGTATTAAAAGGAGAACTGGATAGATGTTTGCCAGTGGAGCCTTAAAGGAGACAAGATGCTGCTGAATGAAGTCTTTCAGCATTATGGATCTGTACAAAATCAGCTTACTATTTTGTTTTTGTTTCTACAAAATACAGTATTTCAGTGCTCAAGAGAATAGCCTAGAAATAATAGTCAGTTCAGTCCACAGTCAGGTCAGTTATGAACTCAGATTACAAATAGCTCCTGAGTAAGAAAGAAGTAATACAAGCAGCCTGACCTTTGCATGGTTGATTCATGGTTGCAGCTTTTTTCCAATCTGTGCACAAGGCCTGAGTGAATTTACCAATGGAAATTGCCCCAAAAGAGTCAGTAGCACATATATGGTGCTCTTCCACACTTCTATGATGGGTGTCGGGCTTCCATCAGACAGCTCCATCCACATTATGAAGTGCCTCACTGATATGCGTTGTTGCCTTGACATGGTACATAGTGACCTATTCAATGTTGGTTTCATAAAATTAACCTCTCATTAGTCTTTAAAAATGCCTGCTTCTCCTTATTTTCTTTTAGGTGCAGGGGATCTCATTCTTAACTGTAAATCAGCCACTTGCTCCTTAGCAAATTTTAAGGAAAGAAACACTTGTCAGTCTTAATTTTTGCAGTACAAACAATAATACCTTTGATGTCTGCAAACCTTAGACTCATTTACAAACTATAGAGTCAGTGATATCATTTCTTCAGTCTTTGTATAGAATTCCATTGACAGCAATGAGCATGGTGTTTTGAGAATGAGGACAGACTATGTATGGCTTTCAGAAAAATTCTCCTAAGAGTGCGATTTTTTTTTTTCCTTTTGTACAAAAGGCAATGCAACATTGATTATGGATTTTTTTTTCCAGAAAAGAGCATCCAAAGCAACAACTCATAGTGGCTCCCAACACACAGAGACATCATTTCAAATACCAAATGTTGTCTTTTTTTTTTTCCTCTGTCCTTATTCCCCTTTTATTTGCCATCCTATCCTCAAGAACAGTTGAAAATGGTTTGGTAAAATGCTTAAGGTCTATGTAGCACCCTTTCTTGGAAAACGTATTTTACCTATTTAACAGCTTTCTATTTCGTTAGCATCCTTCCCATCATATTGTATTAGTAAATGTTTTCATGAATGCCACAGAGAAATATAATGATATTAGCACCTTTCAAATTGTATTAGTGAAAATAAATACAAGTAAGAAACAATACTAACAAATTGCAATGTAAAATTACTAATATAACACTGTAGTATAGTAGATGACCCAGAAGACATGTAAGTATTTCTGTGTGATAGGGGAGATGATTTGGGGGTGGCAGGAAAGGGGTGGGACAGATACTTAAAAGCACTGAAATGCAAAGTGAATTCCCATGTACTTTTTCTCCTTTGAGTAACAGTTTTGGGATAACATTTGTTTGTGTTCAAAAATAGCCATCTGCCAATTAGGGTGACTTTACCCAGGTCCTATGAAGTAATGGGGACAACCCTTTTTTTTTTAATTGTATAATTTTAAATAATTCTGTTTGAATTTTTTTGCTGACAGAGGAAGTGATCATGCTTTTTGCTTCAGTAGCAATTTCCGTCAAACTACTTCAATGTACTATACAAACAATTAATTAATCTTCTATATGACAGTGGTAGGTATATTATTGCCCCCTTTTTACAGATTGGGAAACTTGGAATACAGAGAAGTTAAGTGACTTACCCAGGACCATGCAGTGAGTTCATGGGAGTGGCAGACTGAGGATCAGAGTGCAGATATCCTGACTCTCAGTCCTGTGTTTTGCCACAGAATTATGTGCATCTAAAGATTGTAGGTGGTTTTCAATTGTGTGATTGAATAAGGAATAAATGGTGGAGGTATCCTATCTTCACCAAGCTACAGAAGTACCTTTGGATCTATACATTTCTCTCTGTAGAAAAGATTTCCAAAAGGGCAGGTGCTAACTTTCAGCAGAAGGGAAAATACACCTTGAAAACTCACTTAGCCAAATGAGAAATATCTAGTAATTATGCGGGCTGGGGGCGAGCCGGGCCCGTCTTTGCGCACACGGGCTGTGGCCAGCAGCCCGGGCACGCGGGGCCAGAAAAGACCGTGCGGCAGCAAGGCATGCATGGGCTAGAATTAGTCACAGAGGCGTAATGGTTGATTTAAAGATTATTTACTTACACCCAAGATGGTCGCAGTGTAGGCTGGACAGTCTCCAGGTGCAGCTCCACTTAAATCCTCGTTGGAGGACTACAACAAATTCGGTTCTTTGGCCCTGGAGTTGTTAAGGCTCCGCGGGTTCGGTAATTTCTTTCCCACAGAGTTGTCGAAGCTCCGTGGGTTCGGTTCGGTTCTCTGGCCCCGGAGTTGTTAAAGCTCCGTGGGTTCGAATCCTTAGTATATAGGAAAGGGATACGTCTACTATTGCGCTCGGCGACGGGGAGAGGCCAGAGGCTGTTTAGACCTCTGTTGCCTTCTTAAGAAATGCATCGGGTCCGTAAGGATCCACAGCGCTTAGAGATCTTCACGCTCTCTGATTTCTCTCCAACTTGGGCAGAAGCCACCCAAGCTCTTTATATGGCTAGCAAGCCAATCGCTAGCCGCCACGTGTGCATATATTAGAATCGGCCAATAGTGTGGCACGAATCTTCATACAAATGGCAGGAACTCCTTTGCACCGTCCATTTCTGAGATGCAAAAGAAATGCACCATGCAAAGAAAGCTTCAAATTGGCGGGAAATTCTCCGTTGCACCGGGGTTCTCTTCTGCAGCAGAGAACTCCACCATGCAAGGAAGCTGCAATTTAATGGGAACATAATTTAGCAGCGCCGAAGCACACACAAACAAAAAATCACAACTTTGGGTTGTGACAGTAATGTCTAGCTATCTATTACTTTTTTGGATGCAATGTTTTTTTTATTTGAATGAAAGTATGATTACGTAAACTTTGATTGTTCAGCAGTGTATGCTAAACAGATTAGAAGCTACTGTATAGCCAGAGGTAGAAGAAGTTACATGCAGGCAGAGATAAAGGGAAAACTGGAACCTCCTTGTTAGTATAAAACTATATTTTCCCATTTTATGACAATCGTGGACTTAAAGTATCCTATTTCTTGTTGTAATGAAATGCACCAGTTTCTGCATTTTAGTAACAGTCTTGAAATTTTGCAGATGTAGTTATGTACCAGCAGTGCACTGTTAACAAATTGTGGGAGTCCATAGATGCCTGTTTGGGGACATCAGCATGTAGTTAGCATTATGAAATGCACCTGCAGTTTGATGTGGACACATGAACCGCATAAGAAGTGGTACTGAACTCTGGCTCAGAATTGTAGCCTGAAGCTTTTTAATTTTTGCCATGCATTCAAAAGTTTCAGTATCATCCTTTCTTTTGTGGAATGTAGCAGGCTGTAAAGGGCAAGAAAAGCTGAGCCCAGCTTGACTGCTTCTAAATTGTCACAGTCTATTTCCAGAATGGGAGATCAGATATAACAGTTTTTTAATGATAATTTAAAACAAACTCTTGATTTTTCAGACATTAACATTAATATGATTTCAATTTTGTATGATTATACAGAACTTTTTGATGATGAGCTCTCAATTCAAAAGTTAGTGAAACTGTAGGGGTGTAGATATGCCATATGTGCTTTATGAGCTAGTGGTCTGAAAGTAGACTGGAATCCAACCCACAAAACTTTTATGACAATTGCTACTCATTAGTTGTTCTCTTGGAAAGTGGCTAAAAACATAAAGAGTAATATATAACTGCTCTGATTGAAGAAGGTTGTGAAACATTAGTGTGGCATAGTTCAGGAGTTTCTTCAGCCACAGTTAGGCTTACCTTGTGAGTCATCTTGACAACCTCCAGTACCAAAGTTACACACTGAATCAGAAAACAAGTCTTGCTAGCACAGGTAGATTTTTTTCCCCTCAGTTTCATAAACAAAAAAGACAAAACAAACTTCACAGGAGAAAATCTTGCCCAGAGAAAAATATGGAGCCATTTATTGGGTTTTTTTTCTTTGATATTGCTTCAGTTGTGACTTGCATATATCAACGTAAGAATAGATCTCTGTTTGCCATCAACCTGTTAATTAAACTGAAGCAATTACACTTACTGTTTTCCAAGACTGACTGCTCAACATTTTAACAGATCACACAGTGGCAAAGTTATTTATTTTTGATAAAATATTTTTTTAGAATAGGTATTGAAGGGTATTTATAATGGTGTGGAAGACAGTCGCCTATTAGACCAAGACACAACTTTTATCAGTTTTGTATTTCTACTGTTACCAGACAAACTGCAAGAAGTGCATCATATTTATTTCATGCTTCTCCATCACCTCACCCAAATAAATATGTTTTTAGACACACACACATCACCATACTCCATTAATCACTTTTCCTTTATTTTCATAGCATTTGCTCATTTTCCTGAGAAAATTTGAACTCGGGAATTATCATTCTGCCCCCACTCTCCCCAAGACAAAACACAATTCAGGCATAAGGAGGAATATAAGGAAGAACTTCTTTACTGTCTGAGCCCCCAAGGTTTGGAATAGACTGCCACCGGAGGTGGTTCAAGCGCCTACTTTGAACGCCTTCAAGACTCATTTGGATGCTTATCTTGCTGGGATCCTATGCTCCCTGCTGACTTCCTGCTCATGGGGCAGGGGGCTGGACTCGATGATCCTCCGGGGTCCCTTCCAGCCCTAATGTCTATGAAATCTATTAAATTTGGCCATACTAAACAGAAGTCCCTGCAGACAACACATGGATGCAGAAACTCATTGATTTCAGCGCAACTGCAAGTTCTGTGCTGTTGTATCAGTTTGCAGGATTGAAGCTTCATTCAAGTCACTTTATGGCAATGATATTGGACCACATCAAAGTAATCTTTGCTAAAGTGATTTGCAAGAGGCTGCAACAGAGATGATTGTCAGACGTAGGTCTAGACCTCAGGACCTTATGTAGTTTACTGTTGCTCAGGCTCCGTAAAGGACTTGAAGCACTCACATTTTTGGTGCTCTTCCTCATCTGTGCTCCTGCTCTTCCCATATTTTTTACTGTCCGTGGCCTCCTATCTCTCCTGGAAATGCAGCAGAACACCCAGACAGATTGATATCCCATTACTGTTGTGGGCTGCTCCTGTTAATATATGAATAATGTGTTTGTGTTAAATATAATTAAATACCCCCAAACTATATTAAACAAATGTCTTGGAATCTGAGTGAAACCCACAAAAAGTCTAGGAATTCAGGAGTAAGGTTTATTATTGTTAAATCAGCAGCCATGACCCCAAAGCGACCATGTTGCATTCTGTATTAGTGCCAAGCAATCTTCCCATGTCCTTGCACAGACTCCATTGATGCAAGAAATGTAGCAGGGAGGCATTTCTGAATATTAAGGAGTTTAAACAAAACATTGAATGTTATATTTATCATATGCATGCTTTATTTTTAAGCTTTAATGGGTGTTTTAACAACAAACGCTGTCATGTAAAATATACTATAACAGTTCTGTTCCATTTCTACCACTGCTGTTGTAAATGTTCTTTGGGTGCCATTATTATGTCAGTGGAAATGCAACAAGTACTATGTTATAATCTCTGTTGAAAGGATGTGTAACCATGGATCATGAACATGGTAGAATGTAAGATTCCTTTGGAGCTGCTGAAGAATAACCTGTTTCAATACATATTAAGGAGTCCTTAGCCTGCTTGTTATAAGCTGTATATGCTGTAAAATCTCCTGTGGAGGCATTGTGCTATTTTGTATCAGTCCATGTGTTAAGAGCCTGTAATATCACTCGCTCTGTTGCTCACACACTGTTTTTCCTAGGATCATAGGGAAAGTAGGACTGGGAGGGGCTTCATGAGGTATTCTGTTCCAGCCCCCTGCTCAAGGCAGGATCATCCCTAACCTAACCATCTGAGTCAAGTGTCTGTCTGATCTGCTCTTAAAATTTACAGGGATGGAAATTCCATAGCTTCTCTGAGAGTTTAACTATTCTCGTAGTCAGAAAGTTCTTCCTAATCATAGAATCATAGAAAATGGGGGTTGGAAGAGACCTCAGGAGGTCATCTAGTCCAACCCCCTGCTCAAGGCATCCCCAACCAGATCATCTCAGCCAAGGCTTTGTCTACCTGGGTCTTAGCAGCCTCTAAGGATGGAGATTCCACAGCTCTGGGTAGCCTGTTTCAGTGCTTTACTACCCTTCTAGTGAGAGAAATTTTTCCTAATATCCAACGTAAACTTCCCTTGCATCAACTTGAGATTATTACTCCTTGTTCTATTACCTCCACCCCTGAGAATAGCCTAGTGACATCCTCTTTGCAGCCACCCATCAGGTACTTGAAGGCTGCTATTAAATCCCCCCTCAGTTTATTCTTCTTTTCTCTAAGCTAATTTCCCTCAGCCTTTCCTCATAAGTTGTGTGCTCTAGCTCCTAACAATTTTTGTTGCTCTCCAATTTGTCCACATTGGAGTGGGGGGCCCAAAACTAGATACAGTGCCAAATAGAGGGAAATAACCACTTCCCTTGAACTCCTGGCAACACTCCTACTAATGAAGTCCAGTATGCTGCTAGCCTTCTTAGCAACAAGGGCACACTGTTGGCTCATATTCAGCTTATTGTTCACTATAACCCTCAGGTCCTTTTCTGCAGATCTGCTGCTTAGCCAGTCAGTCCCCAGTCTATACCAGTGCATGGGTTTGTTAATCTCCCAATTACATTTCTCTGCTGCAGTTTGAGCCCTTGTTCTAAGTCCTTGTCCACAACAGTCACAGAGAATAGTCTATCTCTTTCCTCTTTATTATTGTTCTTCAGGTATTTGCTGACTGTTAAAAAATCCCCCCCCGCAGTCTATTTTCTAGATAAAATAACCCTGGTTCTTTCAGTCTTTTCTCATAAGTCATGTTTTCCAGGCCTGTAGTCATTTTTCTTGCTCTGTGCCATACTCTTTCCAACCTGTCCACATCCTCCTTAAAGCCTGGGGCCCAAAACTGTGTACACACTCCAGGTGAGGCCTCACCAGTGCTGAATAGAGCAGATTTGCAGGATCTGTTTATATAAACCAATATGCTGTTGGACTTTTTCGCAACCAGAGCATGCTGTTAGATTATATTGAACTTAAGCCCCTACTCTGCATATTACAGACATCGAATAATTAACTGGTTAATTGTGCGATTACTTTGAGACCAGTTGCATGTGCAAAGTGGTTATCACACCATAAAAAACTCCGACCAGCTGTAAAGTTAGATTTAAAAAATGTGTACTAGCTTTATGGCTTGTTGCTGTCAAGCTTTAATTTGTACATGTAGCACGGGTCTCCTCTGGTGCTGAGAGCCCCATCAGCTGATGGAGCTTCCAGTCATAGGAGTGCACCATGCCAGCCAGGGCTTGGAGTCCTGCAACTGAGGGGGCTCTCAGCCCAGCAGCTGCTGACCCTGGTCCTGGCAGCACCCAGCAGCTGCTGGGACCCACAGTCCCTTAGCTGCTGACACAGGGGCCCAGCAATGCACCTTCCTGTGCCAGGACCCTGTCCGTTCTCCTAGCAATGAGGACATGTAGGCCATTTTCCAAACCTGTTACACTGAGTGTAACTGGTAGTGATTAATATTTTAAAATAAATACTAAAATGCAAGGGGCTATTGTTAAACTGCTAAAATGTATGTTAAAGGAAGGATTATTTTATACATCAATTTCAAGGAAGTTTCAAGGAAGTTACAAGACTAAATTTTAATATGTTGGCATATCAAATCTATTCTAGTCTTCCTTTATTCCACAAAGGCTGGAAACCACAAAGGTTTAAGGGTCAGCTGATTGTGTATTGGGTACTGCAGTGATGTGGGGGAGATGCACCCCATAGACTACATTCTTTTTTGACTTAATTTACAAAAAAATTGAAAAACAAATGTTTGAACCAAGATCCACGTTAAGTGTTTAGGGTTTTGTATGGCCTCTGACACCATAGTATCAGAGTACATCATAATGTTTATTGCATTGATCTTAGGATCCCTGCATGATCATCATAATTTTATTTATTGTTTTTTTCCTCCAAATAGAGAATTCCAGATCTATTAGGTGACTTCCTCAAGGCTGCTTAGGACCAGGGAATTGAACCTGGACCTCTGAAGTCGTAAACTAATGTCCTGTTTGACCCTCTTCTCATTTCTCAGAAGCAGGCACATGGATCCCACTGAAACAGATGAATAAGCCTAAATGAATAAGTCCACTGCCAGAATATTACCTAAAATAGCAAGATTGGTGTGGAGTGAAAGAAAAAAAGGCTCTGTTAAGGCTGGGCTGATGATTTGGGCCATAGTAGTTATTGTTTGGAATGTTTGCAATCTTCCGTGCACCTGTGAAAGGCTTTTCAGATTCAGCTAGTTTAAGAACCTAGAGACGTTTTAATGTTTGTGGACAGTTTGTGTACAGTTTCAAATACTATATTATGGTATTTTGATTACAAAAAGAACCAAGCCTGTTAAATGGAATAAGACTGTGCAACATTTTTAACAGAAATTTTTGCTTATACAAGAAAATTTGAAATACTGGACTGCTAAACTCTCCCCACAGCCCTGATCAGAATATAAAATTGTTAGTCAATCTTTCTTGTATGTATCTAATGAAGCTCACTTCTATTGTAGACATTGTATTTCAGGTTTCCATCCAAATAAGTTTTTATGGGCAACCTTGTAACTACCTAAAAATGAAAAAACATAAGTAGGTTTGTAATGGAAATGCTGATCAACTTTGGTAAAGCAGCACTAGCAAGTGACAGTTTCACATAGTGTATATGCAGGCATGTGTGTGTATTAATACAAAACAAACATCAGCAAGATGCTGTAACATGAAAAGTGACGAATCTTTAACAGATTGATGCAAAGCACGGGGGGAGGGGGGGTGTGTCCACATATAAAAATCTCTTCTAGTGTAGCAGGAATGCAATTTTCTAATGCCTTCTTTCCTTTTTGCAGTACAATTAATTACAGAGTTCATTAATTAATTAACATATTAGAGAGAGACACTATTACTGATCAGCAGAGACCTGATATATTACTGAGTCAATAAACTATTGAACATGAAACAGGACCTTTCAGTAGAATTTTTTCCTTGTAACCCACAAACACATATATTATTCTTGCATACTCAGCACTTCTTTGGTGCCTTTATATTTCATATTACTAATTCTTTTAATCACTGATATATACAGCAATGTTTTACAACCTAGCTAATGAGTAATTGTACAGCTGACATTGGGAGTGAGACCCTGAAGTGTCAGGCATAATAGCGTAGGATATTTTTTCCAACAAGGTTTTTAAGAGTCAAAGGTAGTAAAAGAGCAGACCAAATGGGAAGGAGAAAACTCCTGCATCAGAAAGTGAACAGAGAAATGCAAATTTTATTTGAGTCAGTGAACCATAAATGTATTTAAATTGCTGTCTGATGCAAGTAAATAAATAAAGCTTTTAAAATAGCCTGAACTCTTCTCATTGTCAGCGAACAAAGATTTTAACTTAGCCATTCTAATGTGTAATGTAATTTTTCATATGGATTCAGTGCTTTCAGTAAGAGGAAGGTAATTCCTGTTACATATAGATACAGCAGCTTTTTAAGTGGAGGAGTCAAGGAAAGGTTTGTAAGGCAACATCATTCATAAAACTCCAGTGTATCTGCAGTCACAGGTACCAAACTCCCTTCCCCCACCTAGCCCCCAAGTAATCATTGATTGCATCTAAATCTGTAGAGATATCTTTTCCTGGCAGCTCTGGTAGTTACAGTAGACTGTTAATCTGTGAATGATCAGAATAAGTTATTTCTATCTCAGAAATCTCCATGCAAATTACACCTAAATGCATGCCATAAATTTATTTTGAAGAGCACAGGTCATATGTGGTCCTGTTTAAAAACAGAGGTAAAAAAAAAAGTCTAATTCAGTTGATGCTGCCTTTCTTAGATGGCTTTACTTGAGGAGAAAAAAAACCCTATGTTTTGTTTTGTTTTTTTTTAATGTAGATTCAAATGAGCGTTTTCAGGTAGATGTACTGTTAATCCATATTTTAATTTTTTAACCTGTGTTCTATCTTTACATCTTTAACTTTCTTTAATCACTATTTTTTCTTTTTAGAAAAAAAGGTCAACATTAATGTTTGTTATATATATAGGACTAAAAGGGGAAGGGCTATATCTGGAGAGCTGGGAGAAGTGACGGATGCAAGGGAAAGTTGCAGTCTGTCTCATGAGCCAGTACTGTGTTGTATACTTTTGTCATTTTATTGATTCTTTGGAAATGCATCAAACCAGTAGCTTCTTTCTGATACTTAACTGAATTAGGCCTTGTGTGAATCCCAACAGGGACACGCAACCTTTAGGTGAAGTGGGAAAAAGGAAACCTGTCTTTAGGTATATTTTTGTGTACATGTTTCACTTATAGTTTTAACCTGTCTGACATGCTGCTATGGGAGGACACAATTGGCAGCATTTTCCTTCAGGCACTTGATCTGCTAAAGCATGAAATTTGTGGAACATCTACATAATCCTCACTATTCCCCCCCACCCCCCATTAAAAAGAAATGGAGACTGTGATCTGTATTCTTTTAAATAATTTTTTTATTTACTCTATGGAGCAATAGAATACATTACTGTTAAATGAAACTTTTAATTAAAATTACCCAGTGATATAGATATATTTTGTTAAAGAAAATTAAGCATAACTTAAAAAAATGGACAAAGCTTTAGGGTTTAAGAAATCTCCCCACCTCTTCTTCCCATATCTGTCTATTAAAATCCCAGCTAGCCTATGGAAATATATATATTTTTAATTTTTTTAATTTGATAAGACATTTATGTTTACATTTCTTTTTCCAGGCCATCCGCTGTACACTGGTAAATTGCACATGTGAATGTTTTCAGCCAGGGAAGATTAACCTGAGAACCTGTGATCAGTGTAAACATGGCTGGGTGGCCCATGGTAAGAAGTGTCTATCCTTTTCTTATCCTCTTTTAATATTCGTCGCCTTCATTTTTTTCCAAAATGTAAACATTTTGAGCAGTAGCCACAACTATTTCTATTAATCTCTATAGGTGTGTACTTTTTAACTTTTTTTTACAGTCTCAAATGGAAAGGAGAACATCAGTTGCGTTGGCTTTGGTTTTTACTGCCAGTGGAAGCAATGAGTTGGTTAACAGCCTATGCATAGCTCAAAAAGTATATTGTAGCCTCCAAGAAATAATGCTGTGCTCGCAGCTCTCAGTAGAAGGGCAAGAAGTTTATAATATGGTTGCACAGTGGAGTACATGTTACACTTAAACTTCAGCCAGTAAGTCAGAGTCTGATGGAAATTCAAACATAACACCGCCAACCTTTCGGAGCAGGGTCAGCAGAATGAAACTACTGTATCCTATTTGGCTGAGTGAAAAGCTGAATGGCAGTTCACTCTCAGAGTATGGTCTATCAGCTGAACTTCATTTTAAAGTACCTGAAGAATGGGAGGGGAGGAACTAATATTGTTGGCCCTTCTCTAAATATGTGTTATAAATATACACCAATTGGTTGGGGGATAGATTCTTTTTTTTTTCCACCAGTCAGTCACAAATCCACCATATATGCATCTTGAGCTCATCCAATATACTTTCAGCACATACAACTAGAAGACAAATACTATGGGGACAATATGTTCTGAAATGGTTTCTTGAATAACAGAAAAAAAGAGAGAATGGTTGTATTTGCAGAAGAAATTTGTGTCTGAAGTTTCTCCTCACAGTTCAGGCTACTGGCCCCTAAGCAAGCATACTCTTCATTCCCCATGTTTTGCCAAACATTCAGTGGGTTGTAGTTTATACATTTTATTTTATTACACTTAGATCCAAGGAAGAAGCCTGGTACCTCCTTCCTGAAAATGTTTTTAGTTCCTGTTTATTTTGTGCATGTCTGTATAGGTATACATACGTATTGAAGCTTGGCATGTTTGCACATTTAATGAAGCTGAAAGGCTGGCACTGCCTTGGAAACTTTTGAAGTGTGCCCACTGCTGGAAATAGTGTACTTTTAAAGCATTCAGGTGCAGACACAATTCCAAATTACTTCGCAATGAATGGGTGAGTCTGCTGGTGGTATCCAACATAACACAAAGTCAAGAAAAAGATTTAATTTGCATATTCATGATGTACTCTATTCCTTGGACATAGCACATTTCTGTTTCCCTTAATTTCAGACAGGATGTTTGCACTCAGTGGGTAATGAAATCCATTCACATTCTTAAGTGGCTTTCAACGCTCATTTAGTCTTTCGAGCAGGAGGAGCATGCAGGGGTTCGGTGTCAACAGGGGCAGCAGAACCCTGCCTGTTTCTTTTTCCATTGGCTTGTATGATGAATATTTGAAGAAATATCCAACTGGCTGGGATCTGTTTTGGATTTCATTAGCCCTGGCTTTGTTCTTAAACAAGAACTCCACACAACAAGTTTTCATGTTTTGTTCTGGAACCAAAACTCTACACAACTATCTAGTAAGATAGTTTTCTGTGACAGGGTTGACTGAAAAATGTAACACTAAATACAGCTTGAGACTGCCATCATTCTTTTAATACAAATGGCTGAGTCAGATCTTAAATCCAAAGTAGTAGATTGCAAATGTGACTCCTACAGCTGTTGGGTACATCTACCTGTAGTCATATTTTGGTGCTTAAAATTTCAAATAGAAAAGCTGAGTACAGCTATATATTAACAAAAACATGTGTTTTACTACTGGAAATTTACAGAACGATCTGATTTTCTTTTAGCCCCTTTTGACTAGATTTCAGCCAGTATGTTTACATTTATGGCAGACGAAGATTAGTCAGATATATGTTTCATATACACGCTCAGAGCATGGGCTTATAAATTAGTTCCTGAAGAGTGTGACAAGTCTGCTTGAGTTGTTGACCTTAGCTGCTTTCCAAAATTCTGAGAGAGACATTCAGGAGACTGATTAATTCATTATGCTGTAGCACCTGGATTTCAGAATCAGTGAGTCAGATTACTGTTCAGAAATGACTTCCTTTAAACACTGTACTTTTAGAAATTTTTCCTTGAATGCAAATAGTGGATCCTACTCCTTTAATAAGAGTGTTTCCAACCTTTTTTTTAATTAATGAATTTCAATTCACATTCAGTGTTTTATTGAATACTATTCTATTGCCCATCAAGACTGACCGGGGGGGCGGGGAAGAGGGCTGGGATGGAGTGCTACCACCTAACGCCCCTTGCTGCCACTGTTCTGCCTCTTGCAGGGAGTGGGGTGGGGGAATAGAGGCCAGCGCTGCTGGCTGCGGCTCCCCCACCCCTATCCGGTCCTCGGCGCCACTTGCAGGGAGTGGGGTGGGGGAGCTAAGGTGCTCCGGTCCTTGGTGCCACTTGCAGGAAGCAGGGTGGGGGAGTCGAGGTGCAGAATCATGGTGGTGCTCCCCTACGCTTGGAGCAGTCTGATTGACTGTTTCCATCAGCCAATCAGAGTGCAAATAAAGCATTACAGACAGACAGACAGACAGACTTAGGCTTTTATAATGTTAAAATAATTATCAAAGAATTGGTGTTTTCAATAGGAAGTACCATGCTTATCCAACCGTAATAACCTAGTGTTATAATTAACTGGGCAGATCAAAATAACCCTCAGCAGCAATCTTCTCATGTTTTCACTGACTGATGCATGCATAAACTCTGCATGGTAATAACTGCCCATTTAAAATGTTGGAATTCTTGTCCTGAGAGGAAAAGGGCATACAGCCATCATAGTATTTCTATTTCACATAGTAACTGCTGATCTGGTGTTTTGGGGGGTTTTGTCCTGTTTCCATTGTCTTTCTGGTTTTCTTTCCTCACGTAAAATGAGCGTTATGCTTCTTAAAAGGAAAGGTTTCCTAAAAGTTCATTTCTTTTCTGTTTAGATGTGCCAAAAGTAGGATGTCAGTGTAAGAACAGATTCACCGAAGGGGTTCATTTGTGGCATGATAAATGTTTCTGTTGGCAAAAGTTCAGTTTATCAAATTTTAACCCTGTACCCTTGCACTATAGTGGTAGTCCTACCACCAGTATTTTTAAGGCTCAAGCCAAAAGCAGCCTAGAGTAGTGCAGCCTTCACTAGCACTTAAAGGGAAATTGGTTGTTTCTATTGAGTATCTTGGTGTTTTAAAGGGTTAAGAGAACTGGACTGTTTTAATTTGCTTCCAGCTGAATCTTGGCATACATGTTATCAGCTTGGATGGAGATATATTTTCTAAAACAAAAAAAAGGTTTAAATTGGATAAGCCATTTCCTGGGTCTAAAGTAGTCAAATAGGCCATTTAAAAAAAAAAGGTTTTAAGACTTTGAATGATCTATAAGGTGACACCATACAAAAATCTTAATATTGAAATGTTGTAGGGTCTTTGCTTTAACATATTTAATGGGCAGTTTGGGGATTTTTTTTAAAGGAAAACAACCTAAATAACTTGGCAATAAGGTACCTCATTGAATATATACCCCAGGCACTTCTTAAATTTTAGATGTCATGGGTAACAATCTGATAAAATAACTCTGTGCCTTTATCAGTATAGGCATAAAATATCAACTTTAACCAGGGAGGTTAAGAAAACCAGATAATACTTCATTTTTCTATCCTTTTCTTCCATTATTATCATCTTCCCTCTCTGAGTTTAGGCCAGTGAGAGAGAGGAGTCTGCAATAAAATCATGGTGATTTAATTGACTCTAGTTTGTTCATTAGATTTGTCATGGTGTAAGAGTATGAGCTGCCATACTACTAGCAGAAGTACTTATTATCACTGTATTTGATCCAGTAGAATGATTCACTGGAGAGTATCATATCAAAGTATCTTCCTTCTTTTCTTTCTTTTTGTGTAACAGCTTCACTGTAAGCAGGCATTGATAATCAGATGAAACATGTTTGCGTATTGTAGTGCTCTGAAACAATTTGGGATTTTTTTCTATTTCTTTACAACTGGAGTTCCACTATAACAGAGTTAACAATAAGTCATTTAAACTGTGCACTCATAAATGTACTTTGAAATCACTTTCATATTATCTCACAGGGTAATAGCTTCAAAATATTTTTGTGTTTACCCATGAAATGGCTACTAGTCTAAACTCAATCAAACGTCAGCCAGCAGCCCTGTTTTTGATATATTATGCAACTATATAAATATTCTCAGACTAGGTAAATTTCACACTATTCTTGGGATCTGGCTGTTTAGAGAAATATGAGAAATACTATTGTGAGTACTTTTGCTTTCTTGCCAATACAAAATTGGGCTGTATCTCAGAATAATACCAAGCTGGCTCTGTGCTGTCCAATAAATTGTACCAGACCTTTTCTCCTGGATTATACTGAGCAGGATAGTATAGCTAGGTCACTTTCTTTTAGGCCCTATGGTCTAGGGCCTCTGAGCTACAAGTGATCTCTAAAATGCTTGTAGCTTCATCTCCAAGCTTGAGGCTGGCCAGGCATTTTCTCTTGTAACTCTGAGCTCAAGTTCCCTGGAGCTTTTAATAAAACAGATTTTGATTGGACATTTTCAATGTTGTACAAAGCCTTTACTCCTTTTGCTTGAATAGGTACCGTCCAGTGAGAATCAATGCCCAGAGTCTCTCTGTGTAGGGGCCTGGTTGCATGGGTCGCTTAACATATGTTTTATCTGAGATCATAGTGAACATTACCATGCTATATTAAAAGCTACAACATGTTCTGAGCAGTTGCATAAGTAATGATTACTATCATCAAGGATTGTTGGTCTCAGCCCCTACATTGCACCAGTCTTGAACTGGCTCTGGTGTGGTGTGGGGCTGAAAGTGACAATCATCTGATTTTTGGTCCTGGCCCTAGCATGGCACCAGAGCCAGTTAAAGACTCCAGTGGCGTATGGTGGCTGGGACTGATGATCAGTTGTTTGTTGGTTCAAACCCAGCACTGCACCAGAGCTGGTTTCAGACTTTTTTGGCTAAGAACACATCTGCATAGTCTGTTTAAAAAAAAAAAATTAAAAAAAAAAAAAAAAAAAAAGCTTGAGCCATCTGTAAAATCTCTAAACAGTTTGAGCTGATTGAAGCTCTGTGGTCATAGTGTTGCTGCACAAAGAAGTTGTGTGAAATGTTGGAAGACGGGCAGAGTGCAGCAGTGCCACATGGAGTCCAATGTTCCCTTTAAGGAGCAGCGGTCCTTGAGCGTGCCACCTCAGTCTGCGAGCACACCACCTCAGTCCGGCCTGGGACACTTACCGAAGGGGGCTAGAGCTGGGGGCCAGGGGCTGGAACTGGGAGCCGGTGGCTGGGGCCGGGGGCTGGAGCCGGAGCCTGGCATGGGCTCCAGGGAAGTGCTCCACTCCCCAGCACCAGGGCCAGGAGATGGAGCACTTCTGCTGAGCTGGTGGAGCCCATGCCACCCCCCCACCCCAGCCTCCATCGCTGCCTTGCCTCACCTCAGGGAGGAGCCACTGCCTGACCCAGTGAGGCTCCACTGGCTCTGGGACACTGTTCCGCTCCCCGGCCCTGATGCCACGTGCCTCCTTGCTCCCCGAAGTGATGCGGGGGAGCGGAGCAGTGTCCTGGAGCTGGCGGAGCCTCACTGGGACAGGCAGCAGCTCTTCCCTGAGATGAGGCAAGGCAGGGATGAAGGCTGGGGCAAGGGGCTGGCGCGAGCTCCGCCAGCTCTGGAGAAGTGCTCCACTCCCTGGCATGATGAGGGGGAGTGGAGCACTTCCCCAGAGCCCACGGAGCCCATGCCAGGCTCCCGCCCCAGCCTCTCCTGGTGCAGTTTTGAAAAGGCTGTGCGCAGTCATACTTCTGGTTGTGTGCGGCCACGCACGCGAGTACCTTAGAGGGAACGTTGACGGTGTCCCATCAGGAATGTTGCACCCTGCAGAGAGCCTTTTCTCAGTGTTTTGAAGGCTCCTCTCCCCCCAACATGTGCTACTGCTGCTGTTGCATCCCCTTGGCAGACTATAATACTGTTGGGTTATGGGTAGGCTTTTCTGGGGGGGTCTGTACCAGGACAGAGGGAGCAGGACCATCAGAGGTAAGGCTGGAGAGTGGGGAGGGGGGCAGCATGGTGCAGCATAGGGCCAGGGGCTTCAAGGGGTGGGCATGACTATGGAACCCTTGTTGGGGCAGCATAGTATAAAACCAGTACTGCAGTCAAACAGTGTTGCCAACCCAACAAAGCTTTTTTCTTTTACTGCAAGCTTATAATCCCAACCAAACTTTTTTACTATGGATGGTGTTAAACCCCTATATTTGAACCCAACCCTTTTACTGGGCCCTGGTAATAGGGCACGGTCAGGCAGAAGTTAAATTTACATGATATAAAACATATATCATTAAAAATATTTAAGTACAAAAAATGGTTGTCAGTAAGAAGTTTACAGATTGTTAGTAAAAAAAAACAAAAAAACCCCCCAAAACAACCCCCCCCCCCCCGAAAAAAAATCTTGGGTTGGCACCCCAGCCCCCTTACTGCATCAGTCTTGAACCATCTCTAGTGCAGTGTTGGGGCTGGGACTGACAGCTGATTTTTCAGTCCCAACCTTGGGACCGCACTGGACTCTCCAGCTGGCTCTGGTGTAGTCCTTGGGGCTGAGACCAAAAATCAGGTAATTGTCAGTCCTAAACAAAGCATTTCACTGAAGCCAAATCTAGATTCCAGTCCTATGCAGGGGCTGGGACTAATAATCAGTCAATTTTTGCTTTCATCCCTGGTCTGCACTGGAGCCAGTTCAAGTCTCTCATGTAGTCACGGGTCACAGTCAGTGGATTGTGAGATGCAGCCCTGGGCCACAATTGTTCGTATCATCTCCATGGAGCAGTCTATTAAGTCTCCCGTTAGCTTAATGGTGTTACTTATTATGATTTGGAGAAACTCCTTGTTGAAAAAGGCATAACTTCGGTACAGTGTGATATGAATACAGGCAGCCCCCGCTTAGTGCTCTTGATTGGTTCCTGAAAAACCAAGCGTTAAGTGAAACTGAAGGTATTTGATAACTCAAGATAGTGACTGCAACTGTGTTTAATGACCCAAGGTGGCGACCATGAGCGTTATAACGAAACTCACTGAGCGCTAAGTGAAATCAGGTATCAATTTCAAATGAGCATTATAGCAAAATAGTGCTAAGTGAAACAGTGCTAAGTGGGGGTTGCCTGTACATTTAGTCCATGTTATCCTGCTGGAACACGCAGATGTTGGCATTATAAGTGCATTTAACGTGTGCTAAGTGTCCTGTGTGATATGATCCTAAGTTATGCTTTCATCTTGCAGTTGAGTTGGTTATATACAGTAAACTTTTGTATAATATAGATGCTAACTTGCAGTAATCAAAATGGTGACACACCTTCTCTCCCCCTCCCCCCCACCCCCCCAGTTGAGTAACGGAGACTGTTTTCATAAGCTCATATGTGTGATATGACTACAACTTTTTATTCATTCAGAATGGTTGAGCAATCATTTCTATATGGTAATTTATAAAATTGTTCTGGGAGAGAGCAAAAAAGGAAAAGGTAAAAAAGTTACTGCCTTAATCAGATTCTGCCTGCCCATCTTTTTTTTTTTTTTTTAATTCAATTATCAGGGAGATTTAGGACTTTAAATGTGAGCAACATGAACAAGAGTGAGTCGGGTTTGGAAAAGCAACATGTTAACTGTGTTGTAACTTACACCCATTTTGATTGATGATGTAGGGGTAATACCATAATGACCAGATGACCAGCTACCAAGGAGCAGCAACACTGGTATAGCTTATACTGATGTAGTTTTACTCTTAATTTTTCCCAGGATTAACACTATACCAGATTCTGGTATACTGTGTCAGCAAAAGGCTATCTGTCTCGAGCCTACTTGTTTTCACTGGTGCGTGTCATCCCTCACATGTTGTGTCCAGTCTATATTAAAAATTGTTGAGTATTATGTATTTGTCAAAAACTCGTTAAGTGCAAGAAATACACAATATTTAGTCAATATAGAGAACACCAGAATTCCTGCTAGGGAGGCCAGTGGCAGGACCCTGCCTGCTCAGAGCTGGCACCTTGGACCCAGCTGGCTGTGGCTGACCTCCTGGCCAAATGGGGCCAGGAGGACATGCTTTGACAGTTCAAAACAGGCCACCATGCCCAGAACATCTTCCAGGTGAGATGGCCGGGCAGGGGCACACATGGCAGTAGTGCCACAGAGGCCAACTCTGCAGCTAAAGCCTACTGGCAGCTGGCCTCTACTGGCTGTGCAGTCCCTATCCAGGTCTGGCAGGTGCGCAGCAGGTCATAGCCAGGCAGCAGCCCCCACTGCCAGACTGCTGCAGTGGGTAAAGGGTGCAGGGAATTGTCAGGGTTGCTTCAGCAGTCCAGCTGGCACAAGGGGTAGTGTCCACAGGTATCAACTGGCTGGGCCCCAGAAGCTCCTGAGAGTGAATAGCCCTGAGCTACTTGCCAGGGCAGCTTTTTATACTGCTGGGGACAGCACAGGTGCTGGCCCCAGGCTCTAGCTCCCCCTGGCTGCAGATCTGGGAGGATCCATGTGGCACAATTTGCCCCAAGAAAACTGAAAAATCCCTGATTAAAAAAAAAAAAAAAATCCCAAAGTCACTCTGTAAAATACCCCAAAATCCATGTTCCTCCACAATTAAAACAAAAGACCACTATAAAGAGAGAGAGAAAGAGTGAGATGAGACAGCGATCAGTTGGGCAATGTTTTATTGATACATCTACAGTGTTAAAGCAATGTGGAAGCCTACCAGTGTCAGTATCATCATAATAAAGTGAACTCTAAATACATGTTTCATGAATTCATGAAACATGAATATATATGTTGCTGTCCTCCCACGAGGGCTATGACCCCCCAACAGGTTTACAGCCCCCTCCAACAGGCCCACACAAGGGCTATGTCCCCCACACAAGGGCCAAATGGCCCCCACAGGAGCTACGACCGCCCTGCAAGGCCCACATGCCCCACCCCAACCCCCCGATTGCTGCCCCCAAAGGGGTTTGAGACAAGGCAAGAGGCACATGTGTGCTCGTCTGGATGCGCCCTTTGTGAGGAAAGGCCAAAAATTACAGTTTCATATCTTTCAGCGTGCTCTGGACTGGGTGTAACTGCTATCAGATTTCATTCATTTATTTAATGTTTACCTAAGATAAAATCCAAACTACTTTTCTACCTAAAATCACTGGTTACATCTCATTTTCACCTCAAGGCATCATCCCCTCCTTCTTTTTCAAATTTTGCTCATCTACCTTTAGCTTATGCTTTAAAATAAAGTTTCCAAATAAATGAATAAACTACCAAACAAATAAATAGACAACACTGTATTTAGTGAGCAAAATGAGCAGTATTTATACCTTTTCCTTCAGTTTTCCTTCATTTTGTTTCAAAAACCAAACACAAAACCCCACATACGTGTAAGTAGGTCATACAGTCTTATTACAAGTTATGAGCAAGAGTGACTTGTTTCAATATAGGAGCATCACTGAGATCTCATGGTGAAAGCAAAGAGTCCAGGTCCCCATAGCTTCATCCCTGCAAATATATGCTTAGAAAAGCATTTGGCATATTGCTTCAGTTTCCAGCTCTGTTCATGACTGACTTCATTATTTTGATCAGTTTACTTCCACATGCCCCAATTCTCCAGTCCTTGGGACATACAAACAGTTCACTATGCATCAGCTACTCTGCAATGACTGCTCATATGTACATGCTCTTACCCTATGATAAGTGGAAACTAAACCACAGGAGGTAACTGCTCCATTAAAGAGGGGGAAATTATCCCAGTTTAGCTTCCACTTACCATGGGGTCAAGAACATGTATACAGCAATCACCAGGGAGCATCTGACGCATCGTAAAGCTCCATTCCCTTTTACCCTTTGGTAGGTTGTGCGTATGTCCATACTCTAAGAGAGTATAATACTGCTTTCATTGGTGTGCCTAGTCTCAATTTAGTGTAAATCATTTTGAGAAATTTAGATTGAAGATGCTGTACTAGTGCAGTGTATAATTATTATCCGCCTATGTTAATTTTCATGATTTAAGTTACCTTCAAGTTATCTTGAAGTTACAAATAAGGCCTCTTTTAGCCATGAAGAATCTTGTGTTGGTTTGACAGCTGATCCTTTTGTATAGAGAATTCAAGAAGAAGACAATGTGTTTTATTTGTACTTAAACATCTTGGGGCTTTAAAACTAGAAAGTATAAGGTAAAATACTAGTGATTAGTCTAGTCTAAAGAAGAGGAGACTCAGAGGGGACTTAATAGCAGCCTTCAACTACCTGAAGGGGGTTCAAAAGAGGATGGAACTAGACTGTTCTTGGTGGTGGTAGAGGACAGAACAAGGAGCAACTGTCTCAAGTTGCAGCAAGGGAAGTTTAGGTTAGAGATTAGGAAGAATTTTCTCACTAGGAGGGTAGTAAAACTCTGGAACCAGGTTACCCAGAGAGGTAGTGGACTCTCCATGCTTGGAGGTTTTCAAAATTCAGCTACACAAAGCTTTGCCTGGGATGATCTAGTTGGGGAGGGTCCTGCTTTGAGCAGGGGATCAGACCTCTTGAGATCCCTTCCAGCCCTAACTTTCTGTGATTCTATGATTATGTAAGTGAGGCATAAGAAGGAAAATTTTGCTATCATGGGAAGTTCTTTTTTTAATGAAAAGTAGCTGCTTTTGGAAGGAGAACAGTGAGATTTTTGAACATGTACGAGTGTATGGGTTGTGTGCAGGCCAAGGAAGATATGACTTTAGCCTTTGAATGAGCAGGAGCAGGAGAATAATTGGAAATGACTGCTGGGTTTCAGGCGTCACTGGACCACTACTGGGAAACCTCCGCACATGAATTCCTAGGAGTGCTTGGGTGACACCAGCTGTAGCACTTCTGTAACAAGCACTCACTAGTTTTGATGACTGAAACTCATTCTTGTCTCTTGAAACACCTATGCAGATGCACACGAACTGCTGTGATGTGCTAACCACTTCATCATTTTATTACATCATAAATTTTTATATCTTGCTAACGATCCTACAGGAAGCTTAATTGTTTATAGGAACATCTTAATTAACTAGAGTTCACCAGGTTAAACAGAACACAAATTGAAAGAGATAAAAAAACAAACTCTACTACTCCATTCAACATAGCTCTGTGAGGTTAAAAATGGGAGAAAGATTTGATTGCAAGAATGAAAAGTTCATATTGTTTTCAGGTGTTATACAGTACCAATAATACCTTGAGTAACTTAACCTCTGCTCTCTATATTGTTGATGTGAAAATCATTGGATGGGAAAACCATAGTGTTACTTTAACTCAGTAGAAAGAACTGTGACTCATCCAGTAGTGTTATAAGGAAACTTGTTCCAGATTAATTTAGCAGACTCCCAATGTTACTTTATTATCCCATTCCCATCTGGATTTCAGAAATAGAAAATATGTGATGGAAAGCGTACACTTAAAATCCTAGAAGATTTCTCTAATTACATTCTAATTAATTACAGACAAATTTGCTGAAGTATATTTAACAGGAGCTATGTGAAAATGGTCACAGTACATGAACTTTATGGCAGTCACCCACAAGTGTCTTGTTTAGTTGCTGTGGGAGGCAGAAAGACTGATGTTATAAAGGGCAGTGCTAGTCACATGGCCTGATCTCACAAGGGGCTGAACGTCTTCAGTTTTAACTAACATCAGGACAGTAGGGTTTCAGTGGAAGTTAAAGGCATTTGGCACTTCGAGAGACATTCTGGACTTTGGAAGACTAGACTTTCTGAGTATGTCTGCACTCTGTCCTTAGTGTGGCCAAAAGGGGAGACTCCCGTACATGGTTCCCCAACTTGTTCCAATTATATGTACCAAACCCAGAAATGTAGCAGTGAAGGCACTCCAGAAGCAAGCCTCAAAGCTACTCTCAAGCATACCAGATGGGTCTCAAAAGTAGTTCTCATGGGGACAGCCTCAGAGTGTCTTCACTGTTATATTTCCAAGTTTGAAACGTGAGCTGGAACAGGTGGTCAGGGCAAGCTTGAGAAATCCCTCACTATCCACCCCGGGGACACAGTGTAGAACTACTGTGTAGTTACCTAATGCAGTTGCATGTTTACATTGGTTAGCTTCAGGTCTTTGTTTTGTAATGCTTGTACAACTAATGGCAATGTGGTACTATCAATCTGAAGTTCTACTAAGTTCTCAGTCTGTAGAGCAAAGTCCTTGCTATCTTATGACAGCCTGGCAAAATAATAGATTCCACCTGGGTTGGGGGAGAGGGCTTTTTTTTTTTTTTACCCAAACAGGTGATATAGTCATTATAGTTTTCAAGGCTGCCATGAAGATGAGCATCTGCCAACTGAACTGCATGATGTGGTGCACTTTAAATCCATTGTTACTCCAAATCCTGTTCATCAGGCTAGAAATCCCAAACTTGCTTACATACATACCAGACTGTCAAATAAATCAACCATGGGGGACCACTGTTGGTATAAACAAAGCTGGGTCCCTGTCTCATCCCTGACGTGGAGAGAGAGCTCATTCATGGGAGTTATGGTTGGTGTGAAGGAGGCATGGGGCTGTGAGATAATGTTGAAGGAGTTAGAAGATCAAAAGTTGAATGTTTATCAAAGGATATAGGGTAAGTTTGATGACACGTTATGAACCGTAACCTTCAACAATAACACAACAGTATAGGCCTATGGCCTAGTTAACAGTAGCCTGGTCAGGTAAAGCAATTATACTAACACGTCAAGGTCACTGTGCCTCTGTTGTCAAGGGTTGTCCCAGAGCCCCAATCAGTTTTTACCGAAACCAGTGAATTCTGATTTTGTAACCCTGAAATTTCTAGCTAGCTATAGGGCACATTAGCACCCTGCGCTTCTGGCAATGATAGTAGGCTGGCTGAATGCTGTATGCCACAAAACACTTTTCCTCCAGACCTGTCATTTCTTGACACCTATTCTGTGCCCTGCACATATGTCTGGCTGTACAACATGGGAGCTCTTCTGCCTAGTCCCAAATCCATAAGTTGGCAAGAGAAGGAACAAAAAGAAGTTTGCCCTTCTCTCTCTTCTTTCCTGGGTGTCCTTTGCCTTCACTGCCCTGCTTTTTCACTTACTCTGCTTACCCTGAACATGACTAGACCCTGTTTGCCCGTAGCCCATATTTGATTTTAAGACCTGGGAATGAAGCTTTCCTATTTCTTGTAGCATTTAAGTCCTTTGATCATACCAGACATCAACAAGAGAGGGTGACAGGACACCTAATTTGATTTATTTATTTATTTTTCAGTTCTATCTTCAGTTTAAAAAAAAAAAAATCCCTTTTTGGGTGTCTCCAAACAGTCAAAGCTGCTTCTAGTCTTCATTACATGACCAATAATGTAGGAGAAACTTTTTTCCTCTACCCATGTTTTCCACTATCAAGGGGGGGGGGGGTGTGTGTGTGTGTGTGTGTGTGTGTGTGTGTGTGTGTGTGTGTGTGTGTGTGTGTGTGTGTGTGTGATAAAAGAAAACACCTGTTTGGCTTGCAGGAATTGGCCAGGGAAGCTGTTTTCCTGACAAGCCAAAAGCGACCATCACAGGGCCCCTTTAAAAAAAATGTCAGGAGTTTTTTCTTTATTTCATGTGAGCATTGGCAGAAACTCTGACAAGCAGTTCTTCATATTTTATTATGTTCTTGTCTGGCAGAATCTCTGTCAGGCAAAAACCTTGTCAGCGGAAAACCTGTCGTAGGATCAGAGGAGACAAAAACAGGTGTCACACAGGCAGTCAAAACTGAAGGAAAAAAAGATTAGGCTAAAGAGAGAAAGGCAGACAATTACATTAATGCCATTGCTTTTATCTTATAGATGTGTGTTATTATCTCTGGGTGCTGAGTACGCAATTGCCTCAAAGAAAAGTAGACAGGAGACAAGGAGAAACTTGATAGTTATTAACTGAAGAGGCAGTGTGTCAAAGCTGGATGGGCTTCAAAGTTTTGCAAATGGATAAAAAAAATTGCAGACAGAAAGCAACATCTGTGAACAAACTGTATTTCTGCTTTTGGCTACTTAAATGTAGCAGCAATCTAAATTTTTCAACTTGGAATCGGATCATAGAAAAATTAATGAAAAATTTCCTTTAGACTTTTTAAATAACATTTATTTTGTGTATATGCAATTGCCATGTGGGCTTTTTTCCTCTTTTTTTTGACCCATTGTAAAATTGTTGCTAGAGCACAAGGCATTGAAAGGCATGAAGACAGTTGTCAGTGTAGCTGCTGTTTTGTCTGGGTTATCAATACTCCTTTACTTTTAAAAAGCTATTAAGAAATCTTTTTACTAAATGTGAACATCTGTACGTGCAAGCTGCAAATTAGGAGATCACATATGTGTCCCTCTGTCAAAGACTGAATGGATTTGGCAATGGTTTCCATTATTAGTTTTTAAATATTGTAAAATTCAGAAGGAAAAGTTCCTTTTGCTTCTAAATTAGAAAATACTACACTTCCTATCCTTCTGTGACCTCTTAAAATCTACTGGGCTGAATGATTATTTCCCTTAAATTTATATTAAATAGTGACAGGGATAAGGACAGGAATGAAATAGAGGCAAAGAATTCAGTTTCATACCTGATGTTTCTGTTCTGTTTCATCTACCCACCCTAAATGTTTACTTCCTACTCTCACTATTTGAACTTTGGGGTGGATGGTGTTTATTCACTGCCTCTGAGAACATGGATATTAGGGGTGTGCAAAACAGGCTGTATTCAATTCGGATTCGGCCTGAATCGGGGACAGTGATTTGATCCGTTGATTTGGGTCACTGTCCCAATTCAATTTGGCCGAATCCAAATATGAAAATTCAGTGCTGATTCGGCCATAGACACAGCTGTAAATCTTTTTTCTACATACCTTGAGGTACCAGGCGTGGCTTGTGAACGTTGAGATGGTGGGGCAGATGGAGCATCCCACAAGAGCGCGTGGGGGGGCCCACATGCTTGGCGGTGGACCCCCCTGCACCCTCCCATCTCGACAATCAGCTGCAGGGGGACCCCAGGTGCCCCCCAAACCCAGGAGGCACCAGTCACTTAGCCGGGGGGCAGGTGGGTGGGTGTTTTTGGTCTACTTCCTGGTCCACCGCCAAGCAAGCTGGGGACTCCCCCGGACTCCCTTGGGACACTCCATCCTCCCCACTATCTCAGCATTCACAAGCTACCTGGTACCTTGAGGTATGTAGAAAAAACATATAAAGCTGTGTCTATATCCAAATCATTGAATCTCTCTGAATTGATTCAGAGGGTTTCGATTTGGAGAAATTAAAAGGTCTCCTGATTCAGTTTGGATTTGGAGATTCGGCCACTGAATCGGGCTGAATCTCTGCCAAATCGAATCAGTGACTGAAGCTTCGCACAGCCCTAATGTATATGCCTTTTGCCGGATCATGCTAAACTATTTGGCCTATGGACACCTTCTAGTTCTAGCTAAGGGATGATGCTTTTGAAGAGCAAATTTTTCACCTATGAAATGTATCAGATCACACCAGTCCCAAGGTAGGATGCTTCCAGACCACCCCTCTATCAGTGCAGTAGTTTGCTTGCCTCTCCAGTAAATTAGGGATTCAAATGGCACATTCCCTTCTTGCAGAGGTTTGTTATTTTTTGTGGTTGGAAAGAAATAAGCCTGAACCCTGATAAATTTACAGCCATTCATTTTCACCAGTCACTCAAGTAAATGATCAGACAACTGCAGTGTGCACCACTGCATGCGGAAATAAATGGTGAAGTTGATGCCCATTTGCAGCAGTACTTGGTGAGAGCAATAGCTGCATTCCAGCAACATTTCTCCTGGGTATATTTTCACTACCATATATTCAGACAAGCCTCCCTATAACAGAAATTGCTGTTTAGGAGCAGTATCATACGAGAGCACTGACATGTGGCTGACAGTCTTTGATTGCCCCATGTTGCTCATCCTATGTTGATTGTTCCACACAGTGCTGCAGTAGTGTTACGGAGCCTAGCCATATTGATTTTATAGGTTTAATCTACTTGTCCATTCAAGTTTTGTTGCTTCAGACGGTGTGCAAGTTTATTTAAGAAAAAGCAAAAAAACTAAAAACAAACAAACAACCAAAAATTCCATGTGCTGCTGTGTTTTCTACCATGTGTCTCATTCCGCTAGTCACAGAGATACAGAAGTATAATTTGTTAGTGACATGTAGGGCAGGGGTGTCAAGCATACAATACAGCCCAGAAACTCTGGTTTGTGGAGCTGCATGATTTTCATGTTGTATGCAGTGCTGGTCTGGTCCATGAGCTGGACCCAATGCTGTGGGTGCTGGTGGTGACACAAGGGGTCGGTCCAGGGCATGAGTTTCATGTGGCACTGACCAGCCCTGACACTGCAGCCCTGTACACTGACCAGCCCTGTACACTGGCTCTGGAGACAATCCAAATTGGGCTATGCTGAAGCCAGCAAGCAGGGCCAGTCTGACAGGATGCCTCAGGCAGTGCTCACCCTGTGCTGGCCCCCTATGCTACAAGCAGTACTCGTGGCACTGGGTCCAGCCCATGCACCATGTGTACCACATATAGTGCCACGGTGCCACACTGGCTCTGATGCAGCCAGATCTGGCCTGCAAGCTGGCTCAAAGATCCTTATCTGGTCTGTGTGGTCAGATGAGTCTTATACCCCTGACCTAAGGTAAATCCAACAGCCTTAAATAAATAATAATTTTTAAATGTTTGTGTGTGTATCTTATGCTTTGCTGCTGGGTTTGTGGTTTGATGTTGGTGCCAAAAAACTTACAGGAATTAGAAACATGTTCAATTTAAATTTAGAAATGAAAATGGACACAACATCAATTCTCATCAATAATCATTTCACATTTAAATGCGGAAACTTACTATGCCAAATTCCTGCTCTGAGGTATTTGATCAGACTATGGGACAGTCTAGACTTTTTTTTTTTTTTTGGAGAGAGAGACTTTTATTGGACCCACTTTTCTTATATGTTTATTTACAACTCATATTAAAACTAGCAAGACTAAGTAAGGCAAATCTTTTGCATGTTCATTTTACCTGTCAAATAATGTGCAAGATGCTTTACATATAAAATTAATTTGTGTGTATGTGTTTTATAATAAAAATGGAATATGGAATATTTTCAGGAGTAAGGCTTTTGCTTCAGACTGAACTCATTCAGTATACTTCAGAATGGAAGGGATCCCAGGTCACTGGGAAGTCTTGCATAGCTGCAAATATGCAGAGCTGGCTGAGGTATGGATGAAGTGAAAGACTTCATTTTCTGGCTTTTGATGAATCAAAAAAATCATTTGCCCTTATTTTAATATACCTTTTATATTTAATTTCCTTGAATTGTATATGGTCCCAAAACCCCAATAAAATATAAATGGAAAAGTAGATTTTTTTCCTCCTGTTTTACTACAGTTTAAAAAAAACACAATTGAAACATTAAAGTTTGTCCATTTATATATTCTAGCTAGATCCAAAGCCTTTGGCAGGGACTTGGCATAGAACATTTAATACACATGGATAGGCTAATCCATTAGCTGGAATTTTGCATAGTAAGAATACTACACTTTGTAATACGTAAAGATTGACATTGTATTGATTCCATAAGACCCGTTTACAATTCAAATCATACTATACCATGTCTCGTTAAAACCTATGCAGGTTTTTTTATTGTCTTATTATGTATTAACATATAGATAAGCCACATTTTCCAAAGGACTTCAAACCCAGCCTTCATTTGCATATGCACTGTTTCATATGCACAGTACTTTTCCAGACCATTTGTCTTCACCACCACTTGTACACACTGTTATTAGAATAGCTGAACAAATCGCATATGGCTGAGAGTTTCAGAAACTGATTCTCACAGTTAGGCTTTGAATTCCCAAATCAGATACTTAAATGATTTGCCTCATTTTTTAAGTGATTGTTCTGCAGATCCTGGCTCTAGCCATCTCTTTCCCTTCGCTTGTCATGTTGCCCTAGATTTGTGTATCATGCAAATTTTCTTGCTTAAAACTGCTAGACCTGCTGGGCTTTCTGCTATTTAGCTTGTGTCTGCAACAGAAGTTTCTCTAATGCAGGAGTGCTCAACACCCACCCTCAGGCTGGATCTGCCCCCAGTGCACTCTCATCCAGCCTGTGGAGCTCCCTGCAAGTCCATGGGGAGTGCCACAGGACTGGCCATGAGCACCAGATGGCAGGGTGCACATGGTGGCACAGGGCCCAATCCTAGCACACAGGGCCAGGGAATGGCTCAGGTCCCCATCCTGGCATGCAAAACTGCATGGAAGCAGTGGGAAGCTCCAATCCCAGCATGTGGGTCTGGGCAGAGTTAGAGCAGGGTCTTCGGTGACCTGATTTGATCCAAGCACATGAGAGCTGATCCAGTTCGCAGGCCTGCAGGGCCAAAAAGTTAAGTGAAACTGGCTTAGTGTGTTGTATGTGCTCATGTATTCACTAGAGTGCCTACAAGCCCTCCCTATATTGGACACTAGTGTAGTGGGAGAAACCTCCCTAAGGTCCGTTGTCTAGCTGTAATTTGATTGACAGACAACGCGGGTAAAGAAAGACAGCTGTTTATTTGCTCGAGCAAAGACCATAAAGCCAGCAAAAGGCAAAATGGCCCCCCCTCAAGGGTGAGGCGATCTTTTATACTTCTTAGAACAAAGCAAGACTATATGGTTAACAAAAAGCAATACTTGGGGCGGTGCTCTACAAATCTTTGTAACAGCATATTTCTATTAAGCTGAACTAGCACTTTTAAAAGCTAAAAGTTAAGTAACAGTAACATTATGTTAGCAAAACCTTACACAGTAGAAGATACTTCTCAAGGACACAACCAGTAAGCTCAAACAATGGTTTCTCTGTCTTATCTTACTTCTTGCTGTAGCTGATTTTTTTTAGCACACAGACACAGATTCACTTTTTAACTCAGAAAATGCTTGGTGCAGTTAAAATAATTACTTGACACAAGCAAAGGCCTAGCTATCATTCTGCCTTGTGGTCAGCTGCATTGCTAGGCCACAGGTCATGCCTTATATTCAGCTGTAAAGCTAATACTTCTTAATAATCCAAATTATTGTAAACCTATCAGTATGCTTTCAGAAAACTATTCTATTTCAGGGTAATGACAAACCTGCGCACTACACTACCTACCTACTGATCTATTAGGTATTTGGGCAGTTGTTATCCCTTGCAAAACTTTTGGTGGTGATAACTGTGGTTGCTTGCAGACATTGTGGGGAAAAAACAAGCAACGCCCCCTTCCCCACCTAAAAACCATGCTTGACTTTAAACACGGTGTGCTCCCGTGCTGAGCCCAGCCCATGTCCAAAAGAGGCAACGTGTTAGTTAGACCCAGCTCTGCAGCATCTGTATAGATCTGGTGCTTCTGTGGGGCTTTTTTGGCACTTTTATTTAATAACTGATTGAATCAGCTTTAACTAAAAGCACCAAAAAGCCCCACGGAAGTGCCCAATCTATACAGATGCTGCAGAGCTGGGTCAAACTAACACCTCCTCTTGCAGTAAAGTGTGAGTTTTTGGGGGTGTTTTTCCCCCATATCTGCAAGCAGCCTGTGCGGAGATCCCTGCAGATCTACAACAGGCACATGAATAGATAAGAGATCCCCCATTCTGATGATTACTAAGTTGATAGCAATTTAGCACTGAAGATAAACATATGCAACCCTTTTTCACTAGCTAAAATTCCTGAAATGAACATTTCAAATGTAGAGCTCTCCACAGAAATATTATTCCACTGTATGTTATAGTAAAACACAAGGGCCTTTTTTTTTTTCAGCCATTCCACAAAAATGTCAGCTTCTTTGCTCAGCAGAGTATGTGGTTTTTAGATGCATTAGGCCTTTTCTCCTGTATATCAGTGTACAGCTGTCCACTCACCCAGAGGGGAAAATACCAGAAAGTAGAGGCAACATCAATAATTAAAGGCAGTGGAGGAGTTGGCTAAAAGTGGGTTTCCCTAGCTTCAGCACTGTTACTAAATAGATAGAACCCGAAAAACTACTTGCGGCTTTTGAAGAGATTATTTAGGTTATGGCAAAAGCAACACAAACATATTAAGGATTTTGGCTTTTCTGGGTTAAGTTTTGATTCCACAGGTGGCATTAGTACTATGACTAACAACTTCAGTTGGGCCAGGCAAAGTGTATATTTTAATGCACTTTAAAAGTGGATGGTATCTTTTTAATAAGGAGACATCTGCTTATGTCATTTTTCAGATATGACAATAGCTCGTGTGTGTGTGTGTGTGCGTGTGTGTGTGTGCATAGTGCCTTTCGATTCCAAAGCACTTACAAACTTACTTGTGTACTACAAAGCAGGATAAATGTTCTATCCCTGAAATGCAGTAGCTGTTCATCAACACACAGCAAGAGAGTACAAGGTTTTAAGATGGGAAGTGATGACAAATGTCATATGCAGGTGAAATGAGGGATTTAAGTTAGGCAAAATATTATTATTCAAATTGTTCCTGGTCAGGGCGGTGGGGGTGGGGGGCGGGAAGCAGGAAAGAGGAACTCACTTGCTGCTGCAGCTGCTGTGCACTGCTGAGACCAGCTGGAGCAGCTCTTTAGCCTGCCCCTCAGCTGGGGACAATGAGGACAGTGGAAGTGGTAGTGGTAAGCAGGGGAGAGCAGTGATTGGAAGGAGAGAGAATGTGCTGCTGAGGACAGAGGGGAAGGAAGGGGAATGCTGGGAGCCAGGGAGTGATGGGGATGGGATTCTCACCTGATTTGGGGACTTAATAAAAATCCCCATCGCTGCTCTGTCAGTATGGTCTGCCTGCCTCGGGGGATGCAGGGAGCTGGAAGCAGGGGTGCAGCCTCCTGCACTCCCCTTCACAAAATCCTGGATCTTCCCATGGCTTCAAATTATTTCCTTGGTTCAGATGGGCAAGCAACTTAGGTGCTCTCCATAGACATTGTGAAATGGATCCCAGTGTGTTACAGATACTCCCTTCTGGATTGTCAGAATGCTTGGGAAGAATCTAATTAATACAAAGCTAATTTACTATGTAGCCTTTTTCCATTATTTTATTTCTTCTTTTGTTCTCAGTAAATACTTTTAGTAGTCTTTTTTTTATAAGCAAATAAGGTAATACTTTGTAATTATAAATAATGGGGGAAGGTTGCATGCTCCTACACTATTTGGTTCCAGAGTCAAAAGCAATGAAGAGTGGTTCCGTTAATTAATGATCCACAAAAAATACAGATTTTTTGTCACACAATCATTCCTTATGGAAAGGTGCATTAGCACCTTTCCTCCTCCGTATGTCTGCATTCATTTCTGTCTTTAGTGGGGTCTTTGCATCTATTTAACAAATGCTCTGGTACATACCCATAGAAAAATATATCCCCTTTTTGTGAGAGTGCACCTGTGAATGTACATCCTGACATTAATTTAAAGAAGAATGGAACTTTTTGTTTTTATTTGTATTTATGTTAATTTTCGGAATAAGACTGTGACTTCAAATTACAGATGGTTTTGTTCATCAATAGACTCTTAACATACCTGTTCAGAACTAATTCTTCAAATGATTTTATGCTCCTGTGGTAAACTTGGAAAAGTGTCACAGGATGAGCAGAGTCTTGATTATAAAAACTTCCACCCAGTGCTCTGCCACTGCGCTTAAGTTGCCTTGAAGGACCACTTCTTATTTCCATTTTATTATTTTCTGATCTGTCTTTTGCTTATACGTCAGTCCTGTCCCTGTCAAACACTTTCAAATTTTATGAAATGGGAAGTTGTCCACCAAGAGGTGGACCGCAACTGCCAAACTCATTCTTCAGTATCCACTAAATAGTCATTTAATAAAAAACAACTTTAGGTTGTTACTGACCTGAGTCAAAAGTAGAAGAGCATCTTAAACCCCTAGGCCATTCAGTTTTCTGTTTTAGAGGCAAGAAGGTAACCTTTCCTAATGTATTTTAAAATTTAAACAGCTTTATTTAACAAAGAGCATTATATTGCCATTTAGAAGAGAAGTGTGACTGAGTAGTTAAAGAAGAAGCCTGGAGATCTGGGTTCTGGTCTCATCTCTGGCTTGGACTTTCCAATTGTGAATGAGTCAGCCTCCCTTTTTCTAGGCTGTAAAAACAAGAATGGTAATATCTAGATCATCTTTTGAGAAGTGCTGTGAGGCTTGAATCAAGCTTTGGTGCTTTGATAGTCTTAGCCTTATTATTGCTGCTGCTATTATTATTATTATTATTATTATTTTAAGGCATTCAGGTTTTGCTTTACCATGGCAAATAGCCACTGTTATCTGCCTAAAAATTGACTGTGTCCTTTTCCCTCCATGTCAATGTGTATACATACATACCCCACCTTCACCCCCTTTTACAAGATACATTTTATAAGTCCTTTTACTTCTCAACCAAACCAAGAATTTTAAATGATGTACCTGTTATGGTAATAAAGATATAGGTTATCAACAATATCAAGCCAAGAAAACACTGTAGAGGGTATTTAAACTATGTGGATTTCAATCTAATTGTTTTGTTAAACTTTGTAAATAAATCAGTGCTTTATCAGAAGATTATATAGTTGAAGGGCATTTATACACATGCTCCAAGAATGGGGGAGGGGCACTTTAATTAGAGTGGCTCCAAGAGCCACTCTAATTAAAGCACCTAAAGTGTCACATGTATCAGCATCCCTTCACTGAAAAATGATGGTGGGGGCACTTTAACTAAAACTTGTTTGATGAGCTTTACTTAAAGCACCCCGACTGCTGTTTTTCAGTGCGGGGACACTGATACATGTGACACTGAAGCCTGCTGGAGTGCAGTAATTACCATGCTCCAGTAGACTCGATTCATCGAGTCTGCTCCAAAGCACTGTAATTACAGCGCATCAGAGCAGCCTTGCTGCATGTGTATAGGTGCCCGAAGTGCTTTGGAAGAGCAACAGGCAAAATCTCACCCTTTACTTTTTTCAGTACCTATGTTGTGAGGAGTGACATAGGACTACAGTCCCCAGGCTGGCCAATCCCTTATCTTCTGTGAGCACTAAATTAATATTTTAAGCTATTTATTCAAAGTTGACTTAACAACTAGAGTAGGAAAGATCAGACAAATCAGTTGCAAGAAATGAAGTATGAGAAAACCAGACTCTTTGACAAAATATTCCTTGGAGTAAATGTGTTGAATGAAGCCAGTGGGTAAATGATAAGGGCCTTTACGCTCTGGATGTAAGAAAGCAATTCATCAAGAGTACATGAACTCTCAAGTGACCATGAGCCAAGAAGAAACCAAAGTACTTAGGAGGATGCCCTATAACATTGTTTAAAATGCTCAAAAAAGTTCCTTTTGAAGCAAACTTGTCTATCTAGATTCTTAGTTTTGTAAAGTAGAAAAGAAATCAATTGTAAACCCGGATGTATATAAAAATATGATACCATATGTATTATCATCCCATTCATATCCCATATCATCCCCCAATATAACAACAAGGGGGAAAAGAATTACTAGATATCCTGCATTCCTACCTCCTCCTCACCAGCTCTTTAAATTATTAATGTGTTTGATCTCTGAATTCATACAAAAGAGGTAAGTTATTGATTTGGATATGTTTGCCAAGCAGCTGGTAATTAGCAGTGAATCCATGATTTCACTTTATGATAATGCAGAGCAGTAATTTTTAAAACATTTCAGTGTCTCTATTTTTTTCTAGAGATTAAGGCTCAGATTTTCTAAAAATTTGGGCAAATTTCCTACTGTCTCTAGTCTATGATAACCATTTATTTCACATAGTATAATTATGGAGAACATATGTTGACAAAAATAGATCTACTTTGGTATATTTTTTATTTACTTTTTCCACCTCCCCTTCCCTCTTCTGTCTCTTCTCTTGTTCTCAACCTCTGTTTCTCAGCTTTGGACAAGCTTAGCACTCAGCATCTGTACCATCCAACCCAAGTGGAGATTGTGCAGTCCAACGTAGTGTTTGACATCAGCAGCTTGATGCTATACGGTACCCAGGCCGTACCTGTGAGACTGAAGATACTGCTTGATCGACTCTTCAGTGTACTGAAGCAAGAAGAGGTGCTGCACATCTTGCATGGCTTAGGCTGGACACTTCGTGACTACGTTAGGGGTTACATCCTTCAGGTAGGAAGTAGCTTACAGCATGTAGCAAAAATCTGTTTGTGGACTTTCCTTTTGCATTTAAAGGTTGTGACTAGGAAACTATTCCTAAACATTGCAGTGACTGTAACTGCAAATCTTTAGGCAAACTATTTTGAGAAGAATTTGAAAAGCTGTGGAGAGGGGTAAGAGTCATGGTGGCACTGTAAAATTTGCACATTTTGGTCACCATCTTGGAGCCAATGTCCCAGGGCCAGCACTGGTGGGGCCCAGAGTGGGGCACAGGCTGGCAGGGGTCTGTGGAGCCAGGCTGGGCTGCACCAGCAGAGAAAGGGGAGAGCTGGCCTAGCTCCACAGAGCCCCTGGCAGCTGGGACCCCATACTTCTGCTGTCCTGCTCTGGACCCCACCGGCGCTGGCCCCAGGACACAGATGCGAGACCTGTGCTCCCGCTGGCTCTCATGCCTGCTCACTTGCAGTGCCCCCCCCAGCCCCATGGTACAGGCTGGGGTCTGTGTGCGTGGGACCCAGGCTGGCAGCAGCAGCACATTACAAGCTGGTGCTAAGCATGGGGAAAAGTGATTCCTTCCCTGCCCCATGCCCGGTGCCCCATGCTGCAGCCACTTGCAGCCCACATGGGTCTGCCTGTGCCTGCTCAGGACAGCCCTGTGTGGGCTGCGAGCGGCTGCAGCACAGGGCACCAGCCACAGGGTGGAAGAGGGGCTGCTTTTCCCCCACGCTCAGCACCAGCTTGTTCCCTGCCGGTGAGTGGGGGGCCAGGGCTGTGCCGCAGGGCTGGGGGGGGCACTGGGAGTGAGTGGGCACGGGAGCCAGAGGGAGCATGGGGCCCACACCAATGTCCCATGGCCAGCACCGGAAGGGCCAGAGCAGAGCAGTAGAAGCGTGAGATCCCAGCAGGCAGGGGCTCTATGGAGCTGAGTTAGCCGCCCCCCCCCCCCCCCCCCCCGCTGGTGCAGCCCTGAGGGAGAGGAGCTGAGCTGGCCTGGTCTCAATGACTGGGGGCCCTCCCTGCCCCCCCCTTCTTACCTGAGTTTCCCCCACCAATGCAGCCACGAGGAGCCACGTGGTCCCAGGCCAAAAGCCCCTGCTAGCCAGGGGCTTCCGGCTGGGGGGGGTGGGGCTGAGTGGGCCCTGCTTTTGCAGGAGCCTGCTGGGGCTTCCCCTGGGTCCTACTGCCCCTGGTTCCTATCATCTTTGATAGTAACCAGGGACAGATAAATATTAATTTTTAGGGGCCCCGTGGGCCGGATAGAATGGCCTAGTGGGCCAGATCTGTCCCGCGGGCTGGATCTGTCCCGTAGGCCATATTTTGCCCACCCCTGCTCTAAAGTCTAAGGCAGCAGCTTCTCCAATCCTATTTTTCCAGCCTTAACAATATGCACACTTATGCATATATACATCTGCATAATGCAATACATAAAAGGTATATCCTAGTATAAATTTATGGTGGAAAGATGATCTTGAGCTTCCAATATTGTGTAGTTTGAATTTAAAAAGTAAACAAAAATATCAAGATCCATCATTCTGTAAAACCAATATGGCTTGCTATAATCGCAAAGTGTTTCCATGTTTAGATTTTAGTTTTTCAAATGAATAAAAATATGGCATTTCTTAGGTTTCAAAGTGATTTATTATGCTAGCTCTTCAGAAAGTCATTTCAGATCTGCAGCATGGTTACTATAAGGTGCTGAAAGCTACTGTCTTAAGCAAGAGCTGGGAATCCTCAGTCCATTGCAGGATTAAGTCTATACTCACATTTTGCATTTGAGGATTACTGGTACCGTGCTGTTGTTTTTACTTTATGTAGGCTCTAATAGTTTACTTGGTATGGTACAGAACATAGGAGTCTTGGTTCCTGCTCCCCATAACTTTGAATGTATTTTTGAAAGTCATTGCCATGGTTCACATCTCTGCAGAGAAGGCACATTATCTTGTATAAAATTATGCAGATGCCTTAATATTTCATCTTTTTATAAAAATACATTACTTAAAAATACCATATACAGATTGTTACAGTAAACATTTCTGAATGGTAAAACAGCCCTAGAAAAAGATTAAGGGGGAAAATGGGCTGTAAGTATATAATGAGATCCTGTTATTTTTATTAAGCTATATGCAATTTGGAAATCTTTTCAATTTTTTTAAAATCCTTCTGGAACTTGTTTTTAAAAGCTGAATGTTATAGGCGTCCAACTGTAAAATATAGTCTTCTGTGATTTTTTTTTTTTTTTTAGCCTGATTTCAGACATTAGAATTGATCTTTTTTGAAAATATGAATGCCTGCTTGTATCATTGTATTTGCAGTAGTAGCTAATCTATCGCTAGTATTATTGATAGAACCTACGTATTATTTTAAATGATGATGTGTGTATTTTCTGTGACATTTTAGATTCTGGATTTTGAATTCTGATTAAAAGGGCTGACAAAATTCTAGTTTCCAGAGGAATCCATATGAAAAGTTTGCTGCCTGCTTCAGGGGCAGGACATTATTAATTTTCTACTACCAGAAAAAATAAAAAAATACCAGGTGGGAAATAAGACAGCAAGCCTTGGATTCAATTTGCTAGCTGGCACAGAGAAGAAGAGTCACTGATAGTGGTTTTGCTCTTGCAACTACTGCAGAATCAGGCCCCTATTGATTTTTTTTTTTAATTATCTGTTGGAATGATCTTAAGATATGCAAGAATGGCTTGTAATATAATTATATATAGGGGGTTATAAACAGTCAGACTGTGACCTGTGCATTTGAGTGGTGTAAAGCCCATAATACACCATTAGGCTAGAGTTCAGTTTATCTGGCTAAAACTCAATTGCATTGTAGCCCTCAAGGCATCAATTTTACCATTATTGCATTCAACAACAGTATATTGAATATTATGTCAGTTAAAGCAGAATAATTATCAAGGCAAGTTAGGGCGTTGTTAAAAACTTACCACATATTGACTTGGTTAGCACTTGGCTGTGGATTGTGTTACTGGGCAAATGAAGACATACTAGTCAGGCCTGTCTGTCAGTTTAGCTTTCTTATTTTGTTTGTGTTAAAGCTGGGAGACAGGGTATATGGGAAAAAAGAGAGACTTCTTTATAAAGCATGCTTCCAGTGAAACCTAAAGGAACGCGATCAGATCTTTGGTATCGAGCTTGAGGTTTTATTTTTGTTTGTGTGGTGGTGTTTTTTTTTCTTTTAAATAAATGTATTATTAACTACTTTTTCCTTTTTTAGTGGAGGAAGGTATTGTAAGAATACAAGTGGTACCATGATCATTATATAGTGTATAGGCTTTTCTATGAAGCTCAACTTTGTAGAAATTGAGTGTCTCACAAATGTATTTTTCAGTTTTTCCATACAGAAAGTTTGGGGAAAATGGGAGCATTATTAGCCTCATACTATTGATAGGAAAACCATGCCAGAAACTGATAAAGGGAATTATTTAAGATATCAGAAGTTTCAGGGACATCCTGCAGCTGACACACAAACTTCTGGGCCCCAGGCTTGTAATATAGCTAAAAGACCATTCCTTCCCCCCCATGCTAACATTTCTATTCTAACCCCTGGAACTGCTTAGCAAAAACTTTTCATATCCTCTGAATCAAGGGAGCTAGCTATTCAGATGTAGCTTATACTGCTACATATAAAACTGATAAATGTATTAAATTAGAAATCTGAAGAATTGTAGCACATCTTTGCAGGGAGCAGAAGCTGAGGAGCTCTGTCAGCCAAAAGGAGTACACTGAAATGTGTTAAGTACAAGATTTCACTGTCTGCACAGATAGTTCCAGTATGCATATTATGAGGTTGCACCATGGAGACAAAGGGGATAAACGGGGTTTGACACAGGTAGAGATTAGGGTTGGTCATTGCTCCCAATCGTTACCTTACCGCTGTCCTGGTTTGGGGTCCTAACATTCGGCAGCTGTATAGGTCTAAAATAGTTATACCTGAATATTACTAAATGAAAATGGGAATTTCTATCCCCTGAAAATTGCTGAAATATCAGAATTCTCTTTTCTCCCAGAATAGAAAGTTCTGGAAAAAATGTTGGCAATCAGAATTTTCCCACAGAGAGAAAAGGTTTTTGGAGAATCTGTATTTTCTGTAAGCTAAACGTTTTAAAGGAAAAGTTCCCAACTGGGTCTACTGCAGATCCATTCAAGGAGAAACAGGAGAGACCCAGGCCAGGTAGTCGGTGACAAGTAGAATGGACAGCAACCTGCAATCTGCTGGGGGCATGTTTGCTTTTGTGAAAGACTTTGTTTTCCATAGTGAATTTTAAAAGTAACAAGCTAGTTTTTGTACTTATAAGATGGCTAATTGTGTCATTAAGCCTTCAGTAGAGAATAACAAGTGAAACTGTTGAGCACACTAGATGGCTCTGGGGATTGATAATGTGATACAGAGCTTTCAAATCTAAAAAGAGGTCAGTAGTGGTTTAAAGTGATTAACACCTGGCCTCTATTCTCTGGTTCATGAGCAATGTTGTCCCCTGCTTGCTGGTGAAAAGATTTACACATCACCAATGTACTGAAGGACAACCTGGTTGGGCATCTCAATAGAGAGTATAAGGACTGCATACCTTTGGAGATAGAGTACTTGGTGATCTCACCCTTACAGGTGATCCCAGAAAAACTTAGTGTGGTGAAGCTTTCTGGACTGTATATACAGAGGACTGAAGATTTTCTAGGGTGATATTCTTGATATCCATTTCAAGAAAATAATTTACTTCATTTATTCCAGAAGTGGTACAGAACAGTAGTTCTTATCACTGCAGGCAATGTGAGGCCATATGCATATCAGTGATAATTCTTCTATTACATAGCAGATTCTGTAATGCTCACACACATTAAATAGTAGGGATGTGCAAAGCAGGCCCTATTCAGTTTGGATTTGGCACAAATCGGGGGCAGCGATTCAATTTGTTGATTTGGATCACAGTCCCTGATTTTGATTTGGCCAAATCCAAATCTGAAGATTTGATGCTGATTCAGAGACTCAGCGATTCAGCCATAGACACAGCTTTAAAAGTTTTTTCTATGTACCTTTAGGTAGTGGGCACAACTAGTGATTGCTGCGATGCTGGAGTGCATAGAGCGTCCCACAGGAGTGCAAGGGCTCTCCATGTGCTTGGCAGTAAACCCAGAAGTGGACCGGAAGTACTTCTGGTCCACTTCCAGGTCTGCCGTGCAGCATGCTGGAGGGCCCTCCCATGCCTCTTCAGCTTGGCAGTCAGCCACTGGGCACCCTGGGTGCCCCTCCCAGACCCAGGGGGCACCAGTCACTGAGCCAGGAGAGTACCAGGGGGGCCTCCGCATGCCCCTAGCAGACCTGGAAGTGGACCGGAAGTGCTTTGGGTCCACTTCCGGGTCTGCTGCTGAGTGTGCTGGGGAGCCCTCTGTGCTTCTGTGGGACACTCCATGCACCTCATCATCCCAGCACTTATGAGACCTTGCTACTTAGAGGTATGTTGAAAAAAAGCTGTCTCTATGTCCAAATCTTTCCGAATCTCTCCAAATCAATTCGGAGGGTTCCAATTCAATTCAGAGAGATTAAAGGATCTCCTGATTTGATTCAGATTCAGAGATTCAGCCACTGAATCAGGCTGAATCTCTGTTGAATTGAAGCAGGGACTGAAGCTTCGCACAGCCCTATTAAATAGTAACTTATATTACCACTGATTCCATTGATTTCAGTTAGCACAATATTAGTAAGGCCTCTGGACTCTGTCCTTTCACAAATAATGATTTTATGTTGTTAATAACAATTCCGGGCTTTTCAGTGCATTCTGTGAACAATTAGTTAATATTCCCAGCTCCCTCATTTTTCATGAGGCACGGAGTGGTTAAGTGACTTGTGTCATACAATGAGTTAGTGGCAGAGCTATGCCTCTTCTCATTTCTGTAGTTCATGTTTCTCTCAATGGCAATATCAAGCATTCAAAAACAGGAAATTCCAAAAGCATACAGTATTCCTATAGTATTGAGAGGACTGCATGTGGGGATTTTGTGTTTCATTGTCTCCCTTAGGTTTATGATTATTTTACAAGTTAAAAAAAGATATATTTACCTGAGTACCAACTCTTTCACTCGACTGGTGAATTTGATGGCCAAGTTATGTGCTTTTCTGCTTGCACAATGTTAGCAACAATCCTACTGTAAGCATTTATTTAACAATTCTGTTGATGAAGAGTCAAAATAGACTTCAGCTTGCTGTCCCAGTAGTGTTCTGCAGGACTTACTAGAGCAAACAGTGACAAAAACGTTTTTAGTCGCTTAATTTAGCCAATGTGATTTGGAACGTGCATAAAATGATGTCATTTTCAGACACTGTTCTAACAGCAATTATACTTTAATCAAGTTGAGCATCCTGTGTGTTTTATAGTGTAGCTTTTTTAAATCACTGGGTTGTACTCGCATCTAAATCAGAGTGACATTTGCATGTGGAATATTTGAATTGCAACATTTTCATGACTTTTTAAATTATTCCACTCTAGGTGGAAGAGTTTGGTTTGCCTCAATGGCTTGCTTATATCTCCATCAGAAAAGAAAGGGACTGTTCTTTTGACTCATTCTTGCATCAAGAGTATGCAGGGGATTTGAAGAGAGACCCAAGAAATATAATGTAAGAGCTGTTAATAATGTGTTACTCCTTTGTTCTGTGGTCCCTGTGCCTCCTGTTCAACATGGCTGAATATGTAGCTATGGACGTTGTTTGACTGTTCTTAAAATTAAATATTACTTGTATTCAGTACTACCATGGTCAAGTTACAGTGGTTCTGTAGCATAGAATAGAAAACAGTTGTTTTTGTCTCATCTTTCTAGTTTATATGCATCTATTAAAATCTTCCAAGATGCTCTTTTCTGAGCATCATTGAGCATGGCAGAGACAAACTTGGGCTTATATTATTAGTTTGTTGAAGGATCTACACTTTTAGAATAAGCATCATTTGTCCAAATTAAAAAAAAACAAAAAACAACCCCTCCATTAAGGTACCTAACGAGCAAAAGTCAGGTTAAGTAATGGTAACAGAAATATTTACGCTCAATATTATCCAAATGACAATCAGCTATCAAACTGGCAGCTTCCTCTCCCACGACAAATCTTCCATCATAAAAACAGTGCCATCTAATTCTATTAGTAATTCACTAATAGAAGCATATTTATATTAATGCAAATCATAAAAGTAAGAGAATGTTTGTGATCTAATGGTGACATGGGTAGCAAACCAAGAATCCTTACATGCTTGCCAGTCATAGAAAAATCTTCTTTTTTTCAGGTAATTTGTAAGATGTAAAATGAAGTTATAAAATGACAAGTGACAGTTACCCTTCATAAATATTATGGAAATGTATTTTACATACATTGGTTTTCTATGATTTTTTTCTATCCTCGTTGGTCTGGTTCTTTTTCTGGGTGAATTTTATATGAATCTATCATAATTAACTAATACTTTGCACTTCTTTAGCAACGTCTACCTGATGACGTGAATGCACCTTAAACTTTCATACATATAACGTTGTCATGTCTCTCCGAGGTAGGTGAGTATTATACCTTTTATAGATGAGAAAACTGAGGAAGAGAGAGGTTAAAAAGACTTATTCAGCAAAATCTCTGGAAAAGTGTGTAACAAAATACAGATTACCCATTCTTTGGCTGTGGAATTTTTTTTCAACTTTCAATTGCCATTATTTCCATTTATTTTATTTGGGAGTGGAAGGGAGATATAGAGCCATAAATGCAGGGTAGATTCTGCTTTTTTCTGCTTTAAGTATCTTTCTGTGTTTGTATTTTCTTTCCCTCTTGTATTTGTTGTTTTATATTCACATATATTCCTTTGCTCAGTTTAAAATTCTAATCTCCAAACCCCCAACTTGCACTCAAAACATGCCTGTAGTTACTCAATGTTCTGAGTACTCAATGGTCTTAAATGTACTTCTCTGTACCTTATTTACTGCATATTTTGTTCTCTGCCCTGATTCCCTCCCATCACCCCGATTGTTTCCCTCCTGCCCCCATCTCATTGTGGCTTACTCCCTTTCCTGCTTTTTCCTTTCCTTCCTTTTCTCTCATCTATCTTCCCTTTTTCAGCCTCACCCTGTTCCACGTCCTTCCTTGTCACACACTCTCCTCTTTACCACAGAAGTTAGAGATGAAAAGGCCATATTAAATTATGCATATATCTCCTGAGTTTCCATTCCTCCCACAGTACCTTACCTCCTAAAATCCATGACTATGGAAGAGTTTTTTCTATATCACATGAGCCAGCTTAAAGTGACTCCCTTACACTTTTGTGAAATTCAGAGCTGCTGCTGTGCTTCTCACTCTTTTGTATTCGTTTCGTCTGTTCCAAGTCAGCAGTGAATATTGTGTCTACCCCAAACTCAAAAGCTCAAATAAATTTTAAGGACTTGTGAGAGTGAGGTAGCACAGGAACTTTGAACCAAAGCACAGCTCTTGAACTACAGGGAAGCATTGTTGTGCAGGGGTACCGCTGTGTCGCTCTTACTCCACTATGAAGTGTTTTCAAAATGACTCTATGTGTGTCTGCACTAACTTTCTTAATATCTTCCTGCTGCATTTTGATATCTTTGCCTCTGTAGCAGAACCACCAACCTTCTTTGTTGCATGACTCTTCATCACTTTAATCATATCTGTGTATACTTGAATCATGCAAGAACACAAGATGTCAAGAGTTTATGGCTTTGGATAGAGTGGGATATACTGGTTTTTTTTCTCAGACTTGCCCAAATAATACATGCAACTGGTCTGGGGAAGGCAGAATAAAGGGAAAAAGATTTTTCCAGAGTGATAGCTAAATGCTGACTTCAGGGGTAAAATACATTTTTCAATGTTTCTAGCCAGCCAAAAATTACAGTTTTAACCTTACAGCCTCCATTGAATGAGCAGTAAAAGAGTTAAAACTGTAGCATTGATGCTGAAGGTTAGGGTCAAACATTGAAAAAGCCTGAGCCTGAATTGATTCAACCTTTGCAAGTTAATCTAGCCTGACTAGGTTGAAGTGGTTTGAACCTGGACAGCCATTCTCTTTGGACTAAGGAAATACAGGCACATGCCTGCAGTGGCTCAGGCTAGAAGTCAGGGGGCACCAGAGCAGCCCTCACTTCCCTTCTGCAGGGAGCTGAGCTGAGGGGGGCATGGCCAGGCCCCATCAGGGTTCTCTCATTAGGGAGGTCTGTCTGCATAGTCCCAGTCTTTTCCCCGCTGGCTGTTCAAGGGGCAGGAGTCTTGCCAGCCCCAGGCTGGCACTCTGCAACAAGGGTTGCGGGGTTGGGGGGGGTTGCAGTGCATGCATATGTAGATGATACAGAGCTTTTCAATCTCCCTCCCTGCTTTGTCACACTGTGTGCAGCAAACTGACAGGCAAACAAGCCAGCTGGGGGCTGATAGTGATAACAGTCTTTATCACCCAATCAGCAAAACAATGTCCCCTCTCGATTACTTAAAACTACTTAAACAGCTTATGGGTTGACCTGTTGATTAGCTCCAAACAGCCCTAAGCAGTGACTGTTCTGTCTGCCTGCCTCAGTGAAATTGGGGCAGACGGACACACATGGGCACCTCTTGGCATTAGCTAGCATACCACATGCTTAGGGATTGTGGGGCTGGGATCCATGCTGTGGGAGGGAGGAGGGGGGCTGGATTTCCTGGTTTAGCAGTGAGAGGGAGGTAGGGCAGCACTAACTGTTCCTAGTACAGAAATGAAAGAAAATAGTAAGTAGACTCTCTGACTTAGTTTTATGCAGCCTGGTATGGCTAGTGGAACACAGAAGATTGGGAATGCTTGTTACTGGAGGCCAGTCAGGCACATGCCAGAATCATGGGTGCTTTCTTTTAACACCAAATTGAAAAGCTCTTCAGCTGCCAAGACCTGAGTTCATAGTTCTGTGGGTCTCTTGCAATGGTTGATGAAATCACAAACACCTAAAACAGAGCAGGGGGCATTTTACCTCACTCACTAGGTTGCTGTAGGTGTGAGATGTCATCAGGTGTTACAAGAGAAACAGAACCCTGAACTTGAATCTTGGCAGGTAAGCAAAGGAAGAAATGATTTCCAGCTTCCTTCCTTTAGATTGAATTCAAATTCATAAATACCATTAACTGTTTATGATTAAGAACACTTTCCAATTATTATATTTTAAATAAATGAACATCTTCAGTTTCCTGGTTTCATCTGCAGATGTGCTTGAGTTTAACTTACTCTCCTGTGACACAGAATCAGTATTTTTACGGAGCAGGGGTGGGCAATTATGTGGGTTGGTAGGCCACTTCATGAGTTTTGGTGGCCTGTTGAGAGCCACTCCTCCCAACCACTGTGGAAGCCTGAATCTTCCCACAGATTTAGCATGGCCCAACCCTCTGCATCCAGAGCCCTGACCTGGAAGCTGCTGCCTGCATTTGGGCAGCTGTGGATGCAGCTAGCAGCTGCCAGGTCCAGACTCAGGGTGCTGGGGCATGATATACACCTGCAGGTGTGTTCATGCTTCTACTTCTGTGTAGGTGGCAGTCTTGGCCAGGTGGCTGCCACAGCCAGTGCAGCTGCCAGAGTTGCTGCCTGCCCACCATCTGGATCCAATCAGTTGATGGGCTGGATCCAGTCCATAGACTGTATTTTACCCACCCCTGTTATACAGCATGATCATTGGGAATCTGTCATCAGATGAATGTGCATCACTAAGCTGTAAAAAAGCTGCGATTATTTGCTGTATTTGTGGGGCAGACATTGATGATTAATGCTGTTGCCCCAAGTTCTATGAGAGCAGTGCAAGGACTTTTATAAAAATAAAGCAAAACAAAACTTTACAGTATAGTCATTGTGTCCAGAACCATGAAACACTATATCTATTTTAATGGGAATCCTCCTAGGAGTTGATTCCATGCCTACCACAGACCTGTATCTGATCTACTGAGGGCCATACCCTGAATTTGATTCATAATGGTTTTGGAGGTGAAAGGGGCTGTGTCTTAGCTGTTCAGCTAACATCAGTTGAAGGTAACTCAGGCAGTACACAGCATTTGGATCCTGCCAGACCATTACACTTGAATGGGTTTAGATTTTTCCTCATTTAGACACCTGCTGCCCTTATTTCTTGATATTTGGGGGTGGGTTTGATTGTCTATGTGTCAAAAGTGGCTTCAGGCACTCATGAAACCCAGAACCGCAGACATTTAGCAACCTGGAAGGGCTTCAGAGAATCAAACTTGTCATCTATCCAGCATCAGTTGATTTAGTGCTTTTCTTGAAGTCTGAGGGATCTCAGGGGGACTTTTTCCCTTGCAGTACTGATCTTTCAATGAGGTGCTAGTGCCTGTCCTGAGCAATAACAAGGAATAACAGTGAAGTGTGAATGACTCTTATTAGAAGGGGTAAATGTCATTAACACTTATTGTTGCCTTCTAGGCTGTAAAAGAGTACTGTGCAGAATAGAGACAATCCCCTTGCTTATCAATGTACATTTTGAATCTAGCTGTTTTGAAGTCTTATATTTTAATTAAGGATTTTTAGTCTTCTACACTTCTTCCATATTGCTGCTGTCATTTGGTAGCATGTTGGAGTCTCAGTTTACTTGGAGTCAAGAGCCCCAAATTCTTCTACTAACTGGGTGCACCAACACATTAAATTAGTAAAGCAATAAGCTATGGAGCTGGTTGAGCCAGAGTAAACTGTTCCTGGGTGTAGTGTCTATACATGCACCTGGGACAGCAGCAATTTGAGCTGGGGCAGAGCAGGCCTGGGCTGGCAGAGGGTATGGGGAGTCAGCCCTGGGCTCTGGGTGGTGGTGTCAGGTGGCGGAGGAGCTGGCTGGAGCACAAAGGTGTTAAACCTGTGGAACCATGTGGTTAGGCAGCAGACGGGAATCTGATCCTTGCCCAGTCACCATCTACATGTGCATTTCTATGCAGTAAACGGACCCACTGTAAGATAGCACTGTCCCTGAAAGTGCTATCTTATGAGAGTTAATTTACTGTGCCCTAATACTGGTGCACATGTAGACAGTGACGCATTACTGTTGAGCCAATTAGTTTAATCAGCAGTAAAGTGCACGTGTAGATGTACCCACTGTTAACTTGTTACGTGATTCTTTTATACCCATCTACAACGTGATCCTTATTTATACTTGGATGCTGTAAAGCTAAGCTAGTTTTATAAAACGCGTTGAGATTCTCTAATGAAAGGGGACATATAACTATTAAGTAGCAGTATTATTGTCTAGTAAAATTTTGAAACATTGGCACTATCTGGAATAACGCTTATTAGTAATTATTTTTAACAGTTTTCTTAGAAAACATGAGAAAACAAATTGTCCAAGCTTTTCTTTTTGGTGCATTGTGAATGATTTTATTTCCTTTTTGTACTGGGGAGAAATGTCTGTGAATATGTATAGTGTTATATTGAAATCAATGAGAGGACTCTCTTTGACTTCAGTGGCTAGGATTGTACTTTCAAAATGTTAAAATTCTTCCTGCAGGAAGGGTGGGAAAGTCTGTGTTATTCATTGACACTTGTCTTGCAGAGTAGGAAATCCCTTGTAGGACAGGTGGAATTTTAAGACTGCTGGACTGTATTAAATCTATACAATATACATGATGATGTGGCGTGGCAAACATGGATTTGATATGGAGGTATTCAGGAAGGGTAATCCTTCGACATTTAAAAAAAACATAAATCAGAGCCCCCAACTTATGAAATTGAATTAAAACCATGAGATTAAAAAAAAATTAGTTCTAAGTGTCTTTTGTATAAAGCATACTTTTTAAAAATTAAAACTGAAATTGTTTATGAATCACAAAGCTCCAGAAGGTAATGGCATTAAAAAAATAAACCTAATGTGGTGAGTCTCACTATAACATTGTAAAATTCGTAATAAAAGCACAAGAGGTGGCAAGGTCTGAACCATTATTTTGAATCTTGACTGAATTATGTAGCTCATCCCAAACCAGTTTTTTATATTACCCCACATACTTGCATGTATGTCATGTATATTGCAGAAAAAGTTTTAGAGACAGTTAAGTAATTTTACTGGTGCTGTTTTTAATTTCTTTTCATATGTATGAAGCTGGCTTCTTCGTTGTTATGCGTCTACCAAAATAATATGTAGAAGTGAGAAATTTGTCAGTGCTGCTAAAACTCTAAGGCTAAGTACAGACAGTCAAAAAGCCTGAGGCTTAATCTATTCAGTCCTTGCAGGTTAGTTTAAGCTGCATAGATTCAACTGAAACAGAAGTGAACAGCCATTTACCTTGATTCAGGAAATGCAGCCACATGCCAGCAGTGGCTCAGGCCAGAAGTCGGGGGGCGCTAGAGCATGGCTCTCTGGCACGTAGACCGTATGAGCTATGTGTTTTCTTCCTCTTCCTGCTGCCCCTCCCCACCAAGGTCCCTGGGATTTGTAGTCCAAAATCACAGCAGCAGGACTCTGCAGGGTTGCTCTTAACTACTTCTCCCTGCTTCCAGGTGCCTCTGGGATTTGTAGTCCACAGTTGCAGCCAGAAGTAAATTTGAGTGAGGGAAGGGGGTGTTTAATCCTCCTCCCTGGCCTGAGACCCATCTGGGGTTTGCCAGGGGGGAGACACCCCCCCCCCCCCCAACAAAGACTGGGCTGCATCCCCAGCTGGGCTTGTCTGTGCCCCCCGTACCCAGTTGTCAACCAGCCCTCACTGCTCCAGCTGCAGAGCAGAGGGGTGGGGCCAGCCCTGCTCTCTGGAGCAAACAGCACAGCTCAGCCCAGGACTGGAAAGCATGCTGGGATGGTGGGAGACTCAGATTTAACTTTAACTTGGGACAGAAGGGGTCTGGGACAGAAGTTTCATAAACTGGTTTGACGCAAATCAGTTAAGTCTGATAAGACATTCAACCAGGTTTACCTTAAATCAGTTTTAGCTATTTTGAAACTCCTTTATGTGCACTGAGCTTCTGTTCTGTTACTGGTTTAAACCAGCTTCTGATCACTTAAATCGGGTTATGTGTAACTTCTGTCCTTAGCCTAAAACTATATAATGGGTCTTGGGACACTCTCAAATTAGGGGCAGAATGGGTTATGTATCCCACTGTGGTTCTCTTCCCCTTCTGTTCCTGTTTTTAGCCCCAAAAGGTCTAAACATAACAGATGTTAGACCTGTTAGAAGTCCGGTATTTGGGAACAGGAACAGGAAAGCGTGCCAGATGCAGGGGTCTTGAGAGCAACTGCCAGGGCACACCTGATATGGCTTCACTCATTTTCTGGGTTAGCATGGGCAAGTGGAAGTGGCTAGGCAGGGTGTGCTAGAAAACATCTCTCTCTGAGAATGCTACTGGCATGATGCTGTTGACATACGTCTAGGGCTTGTTATGTCCTCCCTCCCCGGATGTGGAACTGTGGGAGATGCAAATCATCTGGGTTCTGTGGTTAAATCAAAACACTAGTTTTAAACATTTTAGCCCTTCGCTTGCTGCTTGTTGTCTCCAAAAATACCAGTGGAAATCAGTTGTACATTAGCATTTTCTTCCTTCCTTTATCATTGTAATAACTTGGATGGATAAGAGTGAAAATGTCTGCACAGTAGAAAGCTGCAATCTTGTGGGTTTTCAAGTATTTTAATGTCAGGCTACTTGGAAGTTCTTTATACATCTGGGGTTTTGAAATGAACAGACATCTTTCGCACTCAGAAATTTTATACATCTTCTCTATCAAGTAACTTTGTTAACATACAATTAATTGCTCAAGTGATGTGTTTTCCTCACAGTAGTGCAAATACTAAAAAAGCAAATAAGAAGTGAAGGCATCTTTTGCAACCCAGCAGAGTATCAGTTTCCAGGTTTTTACCTTTGTTGTCAGGCATGCAGCTATGCTAATAACTCACTGATTGTGTTCATTTTCACCTCAAAATACTGTCTGCCTTACTGCATAAAAGAATATCATGCTGAAGCCCTTGTAACCACCTTAATTACTGGCTTGTACAAAAGTCCATATTTCTTGACCCAATTCCATTTTTCAGCATCTAGGCCTGATTTAACAACATATATAAGTATTTGCATAGTTTGCTTGAGCAATAAACTACTGACATGTTTGGTGTAGGGCACATGCTTAAGCTTCTGAGTCAGGGCTTTAAGGATGGTATGTTGCCTTTAGGTAGTTTTCACAGCTATGATTTGCTTCCCTGTAAAGCCAGACATTTACTTAGACTGTAAATTTTTGAATGAGGATGAATCCTTGAATCCTACAGTATAACTCTGTGAGGAGTTTCAGATTGAAAATGACAAGTTTTAGAGCAACTTTCCTATATTTTTAACTCTTCCCACCTCAGAAGCCTCCTCTCTACCAGTGCCCTGATGCTCATTTCCTTTAGAGAATACAAGATACAAACCAGGGACCTTCCTGAGCTTCTCACTTGGCCCACATCTCCTGTCAGTAGCAGAGACCTCCGACATACTTTCATTGTGCATGAAGGCAGGAAACCTGCAAAAGGAGCTCTTTAGCCTCTGTGTTCCAGATTGCTGCCCTTTTCATGTGTTCACTCTGACCAGGAGTTTTTTGTGGAGTTGAGTGCAAGGGAGATCCATAGAAAGGCAGTACCAAGTCACCTGCTTGCTTGCCTCTCATTTCTTCTTCAGAGTGAATGTAAAGGAGCCACTGTAGCCCTCATGAGGTAGCAGCAGCCATGGAGATGTCTTCTTTCTTAGACTTTACAGACCTCATAGAAAACAGCTTAGACTGTTCAGGGAGCTAAGAATTTATTCACTGTGCTGAACTTGATTTAATTCTTCTTCTTTCGTATGCATTTTAGGATTACAACATTCATAGATTAATATCTAAATTTGATAACCATTCAGCTGTTTCAGGGTAGCTGCATGGACTGATTTTAGATTTCCATTAAATTATCTAATTGGGCAATTGTTCACAATGTGTTGCACTGTCTGAAAAATCACACCACAATCGCAACTTAGTCTCTCTTTAATTCTCCATTTATGAAGTAGGTGTCCACATTTTCCATGAGGTGTCCAGATGCAATTCATGATTTAATGAGAATGATCTACTAAAATGAGTGTCTGTTTTCTTCACAATGTACTTGGACATGATTTACTTAACACCATTTGTGAAAAAGGAAAGGGGCTTTGGGTAAGTGGCTCAAGAGCGAGGCTACAACATGTGAGTGATTGAGCTAATATGAAAAAGCCAGTAGTACTGCTAAAGAATCAGACACAGAGAGTGGAAGAGGGTTTTTGTTGTTTTGTTTTGTTTTTTAAATGTTACGTTTCCATAAAATGTTGGCACATTTAAAAACCAGCCTTTCTTCCTAGCCTTTTACTGCTATTGGCAGTTTGCAGTTTGTCATTCAAAAATTTATAATGAATCCATAAAAAATAAATAGTCTTGCATTTTGTTTGGGGGAAAACAGGAGATCTCCAATTCAGCAGATTCACTCAGATGGGCTGACAACATGGCTGAGCAGTGTGCATGGTTTAAAAAATAAAATATTGGACATATTTTGTGGATAGCCCTTTGAGTATTAATTCTGACCAGATTACACTGTAAATAATGTTAACTGTCATAAAATAAACACAGCCATGGTTTGCACCATATGTTTTATAATTATTTTGTGGCTTCTCTTTTTTTCCCCTTGTTTGTTTTTACTCAAAGGAAGTCTACTGATAATTTTGTGAAGGGGTGTGTGTGTGTGTGTGTGTGTGTGTGTGTGTGTGTGTGTGCAGACACACAAACACATAGAAGTATAAATGTAATTTATATCTCTCTCTCTCTCTCGAGAGAGAGAGAAGTAAATTTATACTTGTACTTTTTAATAAATTTGGCTGTACACTTGAATATCTCTGTGTAAATTTGAGTGTAAAAAGACCAAAATGCAAAAACCAAACCCCTGAAATTTTACAGATACATTGCCACTATCATTACAGATGGATGAAAGAAATACTTGTGTCAGTTTTATGTGATCAGGAGAGGTGTCACTTAGGATTGGCTTCTGGTTTCCACTTCAGTTGAATCTTAAGTGGCAAGTGGTCTCATTGGAAATCGATAAGACTATTTGTGGGGGGAGGTACTGTTTAATAAAAGCAGAGGAATCTGATTCTGACCTTAAATTGTTCACTCCAAATTCTTTGCTTCTAAGCAATTAGGTTTGAAGTTAGCCTCCAAATGAAGCACATACCTGGATCTTGGTCTTCCTAATTATCAAGGTCCATTTCAGCTCATTTAAACAGCCCACATTAAATTGGGGGAAAGGGGAGAGGGCTAGGGAAAGGGAGGAAGACTATTTTTTGAATGTATACATTATGTTCTTGATCACTGTAGATTTTGAGGGAGGCAGAGCCAAAATGTTACTCTGTCATTTATTTTGATACAGATTTTATCTCATGGTTTCAATAAGAGCTGTTTGGCTGGTTTCATCCTATAACCTTTCCTGCATTATAATCCTGCATAGCTTGTTCATCCTACCAAAGCTGCCCTATTAATTTTAGATAATACTATCCACTCTGTAGTGTTGCATATTTACTCCTGCATTTAATTTAGCCCCCTTTCTAATTCCTTTTCCTTCATCCTATATTTTATCTTTTACTGTGTTTTTGCAGGTTCCCTTATCGAATAGACTACAATATGGCTACTAGTTATCATGGGTTTCTCAGTTAAGTCTCTATGCCTCTCTTTCTCTCTGGTTTAGCAGAAAGTTTGATTTTTTTTCCAGGTGGTTGTAGGACAGAAAAAGGAGGAGTATAGGGTATTAATGTAGCTTCTAGTTTTTGGTTTTAAAATGGAAACAACATGAGCAAAGCCCTTTGTGCTTATACTGCAGCACCAGTACCAAAAAAGCAAAGACAGACAGGAAGCTTACAACCATGGGGGGGGAAAAAGAGTGATAGAAAGAAGTCAAACCGCCAGCAAAACCATGGCAAAATTGAAACATGATCAATGCAGATATTGTTCCCTTTTTCATTTAAACATTGCATCTGGAATTTTTAAAGGAGGATGGTTTAGATGCTCAAATTTTATTAGTACACAGTGATACCTGTGCACTTGATTCTCCAGTTAGGCACCTTTTGAAAACCTGAGCTTAAATTGTCAGTTTGCTGAGGCCCGAAATTAAACAAAACTGTAATAACAGATTTTGGTTTTGATTAAACATTTGCTTGCAGTATGTGCAGCCTGGATACTGAGGAATTCTACTGGTGTGTCAGCCAGAATGTAAAGCGCTGGGAAAAATAAAATCTGTGCAGAGCAGAAAGTAACTTATAAATATAAATGCCGATAAATACAGTAAATCTGGTTGTTTTAAAGTTTGTTCAGTTTCAATAATCTCATTTTACTTTCTGAATCCTAAATTGCAAAATGTTGGGCCCACTTCTACAAACACTTAAGGGGATGAGTAGATATATTAGAAGATTTAGAAGATCAAACTTTTAGTTTTTATTAAACTGTTTTGCTTGCAAAAATCATGAACATTAGGACTGGAAAATATCTCTTACTGTTTTCTCATTTAGTTCAGAATTTCCACCTGTGCTTTATAGACCACTGGAGATCCCTGGAGTACTTTATGGGTGTCCGCAGAGATCTGGTTGGTCTTCCCTGTTCCAAATTGCTGAAATATATTAAAAGACTGCTAAAACATACCAAAAACATTTTTTAATATATTTTTGCCCTGAAAGCTGCTTTCACAGGGTTGTAATGTGAATGGAAATGGGAGGGGAGGTGGCTCAAAGAACAATCTGTTTATCAAGATAATGTCCACATTACAAAAAAGTTTCAGAAACTCTCAAGTAGGCTTTCCTTATGTCAATGTAAGATTAAGCTCTGCTGTATGTTTGTTAATAGCATGGTGAACGAGGCACTGCTTACACTGGGAGAAATAGATTTGCTACAGCTTTGTCCAGGCCACTTGTTAAATATACCTAGTAGTACAGTATCTCATTCTTTCAGGAAACTAGGTATCTAAAATAATGCAGGCATTGTTAGAAAATTATGTAATTGGTTTAACAATGTAGCTTTCAGATGTTAATGGGAGGAGATGTAAGAAATTATCTCAACAATAGAAATTTATTATTCCTCATATCAAAAGAAAACTTCTCAAACAACATTTCCTTTGCTTATTATATTTTCCCCCATTTATTCTTGTCAGTGCAGGACACATTCAGCATCTGTTCTCCTGAAAAAGCTCTCAGGAAAAATTAAAAATCTGTTCTTGCAAATTCATCATTATTATTAAGAACCATAATTCACTTCGTGGTTATCTCAGCCCTTCTTCAGCTCTTATCTGAGCTCCGTGATGACATTGCCTTCTTGAGCAAGGCATCATTCCAGCCTCGTCTCATCTCTCCCACTTTAATTTGTAGCGATGCGTTGCAGTTTGGTGACAGGCAGTTGTTCGTGCTTGAATAACCCGAGATTTGAATTCTACAGTTTGTGGCATCCATGTAATGCTTAGCAGTAGGTACAGCTGTTAACTATTCACTTATAAATAATCTTTTTCCCCTCTCAACCTGTCTCCCAGGTAGTGTACCTGTCACCATTAATAACTCATCGGCAGCTCCCCAGTGATTTGGCCCATCACTTGTCATTCACAGTGGAACACTGCTTTGGCCTGCTATTGAAGCTCACACAAGCTCCTTCAGCTATTCACTCATCCCAGCAGCTGTATTGTTTCAAGTTCCTGACTTAGGGGAAATTACATTGATGGGTTTCATGGTTAGGCACCTGACTCATCCCCTCAACAACTAATTCCAAGTTTTGCCTTCGCTTTTAAGAATAAAATTCACGGCAATACATATGACACAAATTGTAGCACCTTTGTCCCTGACCTTGTCTCATTGATTTCAGTGGTGATAAACAAAGTGTATACACTAATAACCCTATATCCATTATACCTATGCACACAAGTTAATTTAGTACTAAACTGTATATCATATATTGTTATTTATCTGTATAAATTATATTAGCCCCAGTTATGGACCAGAAGCGCATTTTGTTATGTGCTATACAAAAAGACAATTGAAATTCCCTATTGACTACAAAAAAGGGAATTTTAAAAATATGCTTTTTTATTGGTAGCTTTCTAAGAGAGCTTCTCTTCTTTCTCCTGTACTCTGTATGACTGGATAGTATCACTCAGGTTTGTGTAGGTATGTCTTATTTTCTAAGGAGTCCAGATCGGGTTATCAGTTCTTACCTGTAGCTCAGTAGAAACCTGTTATAAGACTGTTATAGGATGTGGAGTGTGGTTGAAATTGTGCAGTACAAAAGTAAGAGACAGATCTCATGAACAAAAACAGTGCTTTGAAAATGCACACTAAGGTTGTAGCTCTATTTGTTAGCTGTTGGTTTAAGAAAGTTTCCTCCTTACATATCCCATTAACAGAAAGCAGTGCATCATACCAGACATGTCTACACGAGATAGTGATGTAGTTTCGGTGGGCACAAACCATGATACTGCAGCTATGTCGCCGTAGCAACATGCTCCCTTGGTATAGTGCATTGCTGTGGGTGGTGACACACTGGCTAAAAATAACCATGCACTACCTACCACCTAAAGGAAGTACTAAATGATGGTGCCATAATGGCACCATAGGCCACATGTAGATGCATCCACCTTTAAGCAGCTTTATTCAGTTTAGCAGGTCTATTTCACTAAGCTATCTGGAATTTGTTGAAAATGTTCAAATACAGCGTTTTTCTATCAAAAACTGCTGTTTTGTTGAAATTAAAACCTTCCACAGGAATGTTCATTTTTATTAAATTGTTTAATAAATATTGCACAAAAAGCATCTCAGTCAAGTCTAAACAATTAGATTTTTTTTCAGAATAACTTTTCAAGTTAATTTCATCTTATAAGTTATATTTTAAAAAATCATCATAAGATATTTTAATTAATTTAAAACATATTTTTCTGAAAGCAAAACAAAGAAAACCCCTTTGTTTCAAAAGATATTTTGAAACTTGTTTCCATTTAACGGGTAATTAGAACAAAGTGTGAAATATCAGAAGTACTCATGGAACAGAAAAGTCTGTTTCAACAAACTCTATAATTGCACCTTTAAAAACAATTGGAAGGCTGTCCTGTGTAGAAGCCCCTGGTTTAACATCATCCTTAGGTTTTTATTCTGACTCGAGGATAGCGAGAAGGTTCTTGGCCTCATGAAAGTGTGTGCACATTGCACTATTTTTAGTGTACTTTATCTGACTGTCATTAGTATCCATCTCAGAGTCCAAGAAGAAGAAAGGAAATGTATTGACAGCCACTTTACACAATGCTGAGGAAACTTAGGCACTCCAAAAGGAGGGAACAGCCAACACATCCTATAAAAGGCCTCAGATAGGATGGGGCAGGAGTTCGCTACAAACTCATCATGCACTCAAGCAGCAGAGCTTTATGTCATTTTTCAAAAGGAATATGTCATTGTGCTACTGAATGGCAGTGCTGCCTTGTGGAAATGATATTACAATATGTTTGCCTAAGAATTTTTTATTAGATCTGAAAGTTTGGTAAGAATTGTTCCCATTTTAGGGTTGGGGAAGCTGAAGCACAAAGAGCAGGAAGAGAATGTCTCAAACATATTGATGAGCAAACTGGGAATAGAACCTGTGCCCCTAAATTCCCAGCCCTGTGTACAATTCAGTGGGTACCAAAAATTAGTGGACTAACCTCTCATTGCATTTGATCAGGGGAGGGCAGTTATTTTGGGGGAGGGCCACTTACCGAGTTTTGGCAAGCCATCGAGGGCCATGCCCCTTGACAGGTGCCCTACCCCCTGATCAACACATTGGGACAAGAAGTCCCACGCCCTAACCCCTGACCTTTGCCACCAGAAGTCCCTCCCCTTGCCCTCCAGAATTACTCCCTTCAGCAAGGGGTTTTTCCATCTCTGAACCAGAAAAAAACAAATTATATTCTAACAATCATATGTACTACATCATTCATTTATTTCATTTCAAAAAATATTTTTGTCCTGATTTACATGAATTTGTGTAATGCACATAGAGGTATAATAGCTTAGAATGAAGTCTTACTCTTGTATATTGTGGGAGGATGTGGGTGGGAGGGTGGGCATAGGTTTGTGGGTATGGGGGAGGGGGTGTGTTGGGGGGGATTTTTGTAGGGGTGGATAGGTGTGGGTATGTATAAGGTGGGGTTTGGGGGGGCATGGGTTTTGTGGGGGGCTGTGAGTGTGTGTGGGGAGGGTGGCTGGAGAGGGTTGTGGCTTCTGTGGAGGGAGAAGGTTTTCCCACAGCCCTCCCCCACCTTCCCATCCCATCCCTGCAGCAGGCAAAGCCCCCATCAGTGCTCCTGTGCTCCTGCCACTCCTGGCCCTGAGGTACTGATGCAGGCCCCATGCTCCCACTCGCTGCCACTTGGCCCCTGTCTGCCTCTCCTACCCTTCTCCTGCCACTTCCTCTGCCACTTCCCTGCCCTCCCTTCCCCCCTCCCCACCTCCGGTCGCTCCAACACCACATCCCAGCTGTTTCTGCAGTCCTGGCACAGCAGCTGGGAACCACGTGGTCTATCATTAAACTAAACTCTCTTAGCAATAGGTTGATATTTGAGAATTTTATCCTTTGTTGGAAAAAAAAGGAACAATTATTTATTAAGTGTTCTGCAGTTTTATTATTTTGTATGTGTTCTCCGGAACTCTTCCCTTACATTCTCTCTATCTCTGTATTATAATGTCATTTTGATCACAGTTCAGTTACTTTGCTTCTCTCTGTCAATTCATGGTCCTGTCACCAAACAAGATGACACTGTAATGCAGAAGGGATCCTAGCAGTCCCCTGAGATGGTAGAGGCAGAAATTATAAATAAATGAAAGAGTGTGTATTTTTTTTTAACCAAGCTCTATCATTATAACAGAATATTAGATTTATTTCTAACTTTTTGAACCACTAATGTGTCCTGGATCAGTATACGTACAGAATGTTTCACTATTTATGACTCCAGCTGTTTTCCATAACAAGAAGGTGATCTGACCCCAAATTTATTTTCTATGTATTTTCTTTTGTTCTCTCTCATCTCTACTCCCCTTCACCCCCGCCTTTCTTCTTGTGCATCTATCCATGTGAATAGTCATCCTTATTAAGGAATGCCCTGATTCTCATATTCTCTCTCTCCCCTCTTTCTCTCTCTCTTTTTCTCTTCCCCCCTTCCTCCCTTCCCACCCTGCAGTGGTCACTCTTGACAGGCAAAAATCAGACGTGGAAAATAATTCTCACATAGTGCATAGCTGTGTTGATTTGCTTTCTCCCCCATTTGGTTCATTGCACTAACTTCTTACTGGATGCAATGGGGTTAAAAGAGAGTTAGTGGTTTGGTCTTTTGGCACTTTCCAGCTGTTCCTCAGGAGAATATAAAGTGCCTGTGGAGCAGGTCCAAACCAGTGGATGTTGAAGAGAAAGGAGAAAAAAAGTTAGCTGAAGAGCAACATTCTTGTGTGACTTAGTTACCTTCTGTCGTGTTAAAAAAAATGGCTATGCTTTACAGTTTTAAGCGCACAAAAAAGTTAGAAACACCAAATGACCTCCAGGCCTGCTGGCTCACCAAACTCAGTTTATCAAGTCTCCTCCGCCTTTTTCCCTGTAAAAATCCAGAGTGAAGTGTGAAAAGCGTCAGAAAGTTTCATTTGTGCCAGTGCAGCCTTTTAGTCGCTTGCCAGCACCTTCATCTCTTCATATGTTTCTAGCTAAGGTCTAACATGGAACAAAAACCCGACAGCAATAGAGACCAGATGCCGGTATTTCTTCTCTGTCACTTGGCTGCTGAGCAGATGGAATTTATATCAATCGGGCATGCTCGGAGGAAGAGGCCGTGGCAGCCAACATGTGGAACTGGGGCTGAGTGACATTTTTGCTAATGTTTTGTCCTTGTAGAACATTATGCTTCCTCTTTGCTTATGAGCTGTGGTTTTCCTGACTCAGACAAGGTTCCAAGCCCAGCTGGAATGGCTGTCCCCCAACCCTCCCCCTTCTAAGGGAGTGCTGGGAGCTATGGAGGAGTAGTGGGGCCCTGCACAATGGAGCTCTTTATTAAAATACCTGACATCTGCATGCAATGCGCCCAAATCATCTTAGCTGAACATAGGAATTCACTGGGCATTACCAGTCACTTTTTGTCTGTTTTTGTATGCTTGTTTGATTTATATAATAAATGAATGCCTCTGGCAAAGAAATACTTTGAGCATGTTATTGGACAGGAGCAATTTTCCAAGTGGTATTGTCATAGATGGTTTCAGAATAGGAGTATTTAAAAGCAAAGAAAGGAGAGCAGGCTGCTGTCTGCTGTTTTCAATCACCTTTTGGAAAAAAATAAAAGCAGCAAAATCTCGAGAGAACTTCATAAAGCATAAACTATACCAGTCCCCACTTCATAAGGCCATTCTGGAAACAGAGATGTCATCCTGCAGAAGCTGTAGATTAAATGCAATTATTGGAGATCTGAAAGATGGTATCAGGGCTACCTATGCACAGAATTTGCAGTAGGTTCAAATTAAATTTGCCAAAATAAGCAAAAGTTCATTTAATTAGGTTTCATTCTTTTCAAAGTAAAAGAAGAAAGGGGGCAGAGGTGAGGAGGAATGTTTTCCTCTGTAGCTATGTAAAAGAGACAGATCTGCAGATTTCAGTAGCTGAGGTGTGGAAATGAGGCTACCTATGTCACAAGGGCCAGTTTGACAGCTCTTACTCACGCAGTCTTGTAAACTGCAAGTAAGAACCCACTCCATGCGAGGAAGGAGCTGTATGAATCAGGCCCTGAATGTTGGAGCTTGTAGCTGCACCCAAGCTTGAACCATCTATAATCATGCACGTGTGAATTGTTTAAAATTAAATATAGTTTTCTGGGGCCGGGGTTTATTTTGTTTGTTTGTTTTTAAATAAGTATACCTTATTACTAAAACTGGATAGATACAACTGCTTTTTTAACAAAGAAGTGGGCCAACTCTCTGAACACCGCCCCCCCCCCCCCCCCCCCCCCATTCCTGAGGACTCTGCTTTCCCTTCTTTGATTCATTTATCTCCCTGTAACTTCTCCATCAAGCCAAACTTCCTTCACCTGCGAATGCTCGGTAGCTTGTCAGTTTCTTTCCTGATTCATCTAGAGGAGATGCTAGAGAGGTGATGTGAGGCATTACTTCCTCTGTCAGGCTGTGAGTGAGGGCTGTGAGTGAGCTTTTGGAGTACTGCTCTTAGCTGGCTTGGGAGTGAAGGACTGAATGTATTCTCACATTTGGGTCTCCCAAGCAGTATAAAATATTCTGATTAAACTGCTGGCTGGGCCTAGAGCTTATCATGAGTCTGATTTTATTCTTCTGATTCTGATTTTGTGATAGTATCATATGCCATCAAGACATTAAGTAATTCATGCTGGGTAACCTAGAAGCATGGCCCACAGTTTAGACAAATATAGCTCATCCTAATGTCGTAAAATAAGGTACCATTTTTGCAGAATAGTAAATAAGTGCAGAAGTATTCAATGCTAATGTAATGTGCAAAATTATGACACAACCTAACCCAGTAGTCAAAAGCCCTGTGTACTTTAGACTCAAGGAAAAAGCCAACCTATTAAATAGGTACTTTGTGTCGGTCTTTCATCAGCCCCATGGGACGCCCGTGCCCGCTACAGGGCCGGGAAGTCCGGGTGAGGGTGATCCCCTGCCCTCCATTAATGCTGACTTTGTGAAGGAACATCTTGAGAAGCTGGATACCTTCAAGTCAGCCGGCCCTGACAATCTTCACCCCAGGGTACTCAAGGAGCTGGCGAGCATCATAGCCCAGCCTCTAGCGCGGATCTTTGAAAACTCTTGGCGCTCTGGTGTAATGCCCGAAGACTGGAAGAAGGCCAACGTGGTGCCTATCTTCAAGAAAGGGAGGAAAGTGGATCCGGCTAACTATAGGCCCATCAGCCTGACTTCTATCCCGGGGAAGATCTTAGAAAAGTTTATTAAGGAGGCCATCCTTAATGGACTGGCCGATGCCAACATCTTAAGGGATAGCCAGCACGGGTTTGTTGCGGGTAGGTCTTGCTTGACCAATCTCATTTCCTTCTACGACCAGGTGACCTATCACCTGGACAAGGGAGATGAGGTTGATGTCATATATCTTGACTTCAAAAAAGCCTTCAATCTGGTGTCCCATGATCGTCTCTTGGAGAAACTGGCCAATTGTCGCCTTGGGTCCCCCACGATCCACTGGCTGGAAAATTGGCTCTGGGGTCGGACCCAGAGGGTAGTAATTGATGGAAGTCACTCATCGTGGTGTCCTGTGACCAGTGGGGTCCCCCAGGGCTCTGTCCTTGGACCCATACTGTTCAACATCTTCATTAATGATGTGGACACTGGAGTCAGAAGCGGACTGGCCAAGTTCGCCGATGACACCAAACTTTGGGGCAAAGCATCCACACCAGAAGACAGGCAGATGATCCAGGCTGACCTGGACAGGCTCAGCAAGTGGGCGGATGAGAATCTGATGGTGTTCAACGCCGATAAATGCAAGGTTCTCCACCTTGGGGAAAAAAAACCCGCAGCATCCTTATAGGCTCAGCAGTGCTATGTTGGTTAGCACTATGGAAGAAAGAGACTTGGGGGTCATCATTGACCACAAGATGAACATGAGCCTGCAATGCGATGCTGCGGCTAGTAAAGCGACCAAAACGCTGGCTTACATCCATAGATGCTTCTCAAGCAAATCCCGGGACGTCATTCTCCCCCTGTACTCGGCCTTAGTGAGGCCGCAGCTGGAGTACTGCGTCCAGTTTTGGGCTCCACAATTCAAAAAGGATGTGGAGAAGCTTGAGAGAGTCCAGAGAAGAGCCACGCGCATGATCAGAGGTCAGGGAAGCAGACCCTACGATGACAGGCTGAAAGCCCTGGGGCTCTTTAGCCTGGAAAAGCGCAGGCTGAGGGGTGATCTGATGGCCACCTACAAGTTTATCAGGGGTGACTACCAGTATCTAGGGGAACGTTTGTTCACCAGAGCGCCCCAAGGGATGACGAGGACGAATGGTCACAAACTACTACAAGATCGTTTCAGGCTGGACATAAGGAAGAATTTCTTTACTGTCCGAGCCCCCAAGGTCTGGAACAGCCTGCCACCGGAGGTGGTTCAAGCACCTACATTGGACACCTTCAAGAGCAAACTGGATGCTTATCTTGCTGGGATCCTATGACCCCAGCTGACGTCCTGCCCTTTGGGCGGGGGGCTGGACTCGATGATCTTCCGAGGTCCCTTCCAGCCCTAATGTCTATGAAATCTATGAATTCTGCAACATGCTGATCCTAATAATTTCAGTGGGATGAGAGAACACACATCATCTTATGGGACTGAGGTGCTTCTTCTTTCCTTAGTGCTATGTATCATGCAAAACTGATAGTGTAATGAGCTAAATTTGGGTCCATTTGCCAGCAGTGAGGTGTCTGGGTTTTTCTGCGTTTTTGTCATACTTATTCCTTGAAATATCAGAGCACAAAATACAAATGAAACACTTTTATGCCTATTCCTTAAAACCAATCTCAGGCAAATGTTTTAGAGTGCTCTGATGCTCCTCATTGGAAGGATGCTTCTGATAAATAATACTTCTGATAAATAATGTTTCTGCAATTTTCCTGTGTGTTACACTACAATGTACCGGGAGGATGGAAGGCAGGGGGTGGGGATGACTTCCACCTTGTAAAGCTATATTCGTAATTAGACTGACTTCTAATATGCTTCAGCCTGTGATATTTCAGCATAGGCTAAAGTTGGGGAGGAAGCAAGAATTATCTTGGGTCATAGACTTTACCAGTAAGCTTAAAATTATTCATGGAACAGGGTGCAATAAGGGAACAGACTGGATGGGTGGCTCAGACTCTTCCTTGAAGAAGGGGAAGCATGTCTTGACTCCTACCACCTAAGCTCTCTCTCACACACACAGGCAAACAAATTAGCTTCATATGTCATTGCAGTAAAATGCATAATTTCCGTGAGACTTGAGGAAATACTTTTTAAATTTTTTTTTTGCTCAAAGTACAATTAGTTAACTTGTGTTTGTGACAGTATGGTTATGAACTGTTCACTGATACTGCTTTTAATCCTTGCTGCTTAAAAATAAAAGATTCATACACGTGGAAGCAAAGAGGACCAGCTCACTTCCTCCGATTTTTGAAGGATCAGTGAGGCTCTAAAACTTGACTATTATTTAATTGTGGTTTGTCTACAAACAGTAAAAGAGTGAAAATTACCATATAGGGGTATGTAAGCCTCTTATGTTTCACAACCCAGAGAAGTTAACCTTTCCTCCGTGCGCACACACACAATTGTACAGCAGTACATAAACTTAATAAATCTGAATTTTATCTGAATCTGCAACATAAGTGGAATGACAGGGAAGGCTGTCAGCCCAAACAGCCTGGGAAACCTCAGACAGGTTTAGAACAACAGCTTCCAAATTTTCCACCTATGACATGGTAGTATAATTTACACCCCATACTCTCTACATCTTAGACAGTGTGTCACCTCTGTTGAGTCAGGATGACACTGACCAATTTGAAGCAAGCATCAGAGAATGAAGTTTAATATCAAAGTGCATGATGCCATTTGTTTCTCTCTTTGTAGAATGGCTGCCTACAAGCTGCTTAAACTGAACTTAAAATAAACTGAAACTAGTATTTATGTGGTGAGGTGGGGCCCAGAATTAATCATTTAAATTATCATTGGACTGGACTGCATAAAAATTGTGAAGAAAAAGAATTTAAAAAAAACCTCAAGAAGATTTGAATTTACAAGAGCCTGTGTTTGCACATGCAGATAGGTGTTAATGTTCCTAGATAAATGTATGCATTTTCCTGTTACATGTGCCAAGTATCTGCTTTACTTGTACAAATACCAGTGTCAGAAGTACAAATGGACATATGGTTTAAAAGGGTGTTTTTGGGACAAAGCCTTGAAAATTTACCCCAAATATTTGATTACCTTGCCAATATTTGATTACATGCAATATGTATTTTTTCAGGGCAAGGTTGTGAAAAGAAGTATTATTAATTGTACTCTTGTGATTAATAAAGTCAAAATATGACTGAACCTTGTAGAAAAACTTTATAGAATCAGGCCCTTGCTTTGTGTTAGCGTATGTACTCTAGCTAATGGACTGCATGGCATAAGGAAAGAATGACGTGGATGTTTCAGAGAACAGAAGTCATAGTCTTAGCTTCTGAGCAAATGGCATACACTGTGTGTCCCTCCTATATAAAACAATGAGGAAAACAGCATTTTGTTTTTCCACTAAGAAGTCCAAGCAATCTGATGATAATTAGGGCATTTGGATATTTAATATGAATGTATGTAACGAGCAAATACTAAAAATAACACAATAAATAAAATGTTTCTTGCACAAGATATACAATTCTTTGTAGCCTCTTTGGGTTAAAAAAAAAAAATCATGTTAATGGGGCTGACTATTTAACAGAATTTTGTGGCTGAGGTCTGGGAAACACAGAGGAGCTCTTGTATTTACCAGGCCACCCCGAAAGGCAAGAGGGCATAAGTCACTTATAAACAGTGGCAGAGCACAAGCAATGTTGTCTTTGAAAAGATTTCATTTTTTCCCTTGAATCGGCTACAGTCCGTTGCTGAAGGTCACCGCAGTTTGCAATCTTTGGCAGAAGGCTTCTTCCATTTTTGGTAGTGGCAGCCTGAATTTTTTGGAAGTGTTTTCCTCTGAAACTGCCATTATCTTCCAAACCTGTTTCATGTTATCATTGTCAGATGCTTCTTCCCTGAGTTACTCAGAACAAAATGCAGGGGGTGTGCACAAGTGTGTGTGTGTGTGTTTTGTGGGTTTTTTTGAAAGCATGGAATTGAGTCATATGGTTATGATTTGAGAATGTCAAGCCTGATTTTTTTATTATTATTATTTTGAAAAAACTGTACCTTTTTCTCTGGGCAGTGAACTCAATGCAGAGACATCAAAGGGAATGTGTGCTGGATCAAGGTGATTTTTTTTTCTCGACCACATCATTGCCAGCTGTGGTGTTTATGATTAGAGGCAGGCGTTCCAGACACCTCTGAGTCCTCACTGAGCATCAGATCTTTAACAGGATCCATCCCAACTGAGTGACACTAAACAGACAGCCAGGGGGGAGTTGGTGGGGTAGAGCTGTGTGTTTGGGGGGGGCGGGGGTTGGTGTTCAGTGCACTTGCCAGCCAAGCTTATAATAAACTCTGCTAATGCCAAGCTTTAGGCTGCCCAGAGGCCCTGTATCATGCCTTTCAGGACTGCTTTCATTAGCAGAGGGGATGACTAGAGCCCAGCAAATGCTGTCATTGATCCTCTCTCACTGAGTGTATGGATGTGCAGCATTCAGGTCACAGACCACTCAGCTCTGAAGCGGCTCCATTTCACACTCCTGACAGCCACATACTGTTGACTTCCAGGAGTTGACACAATTCCCCCTCGGATCTGATTCTCTACTCCGTGCAGTTAACTACATTGAATTCCCCCTGGATGCTCCCTCTGCTAGAAATATTAACACTTGTTTACAGGTCTTGTTGACATAAGATTTCTGCAAATAGCCAGCCATTCTGATGCTCACACTCTATTTCATGCATTCTTGTTTTTAATTCTTTTCCTACTTCAGGAGTGGGGGTGCGGGGGAAGAAGAGGAGGCAGTTTAACTGTGTCAGCGCTAAATTGCTTTGCAGACCAGAAAGCAGGCTGTAGCTTCCTCTTTGTAAAACAATTTAAAAACCAGTATCTGATGCAAGGTGGCTGCTGAACATAAAATTAGTTGCTTTGAATTATAATTTGAAGCAGAGGAGAAATTTTTATTCTAATCATTAGCAGAGGAATCACTTGGCTTGTTTCTGATATAAGGGTGCAAAAGCATTTGTTGTATATGGTACCTTAAAGTGCATCTATCATAACAATCGCATAATAAAAGTGTATTGCAATAACAGTAAAAAATAAATACATTTTTGCACTTTAAAAGTAAAATCATATGTTATGCTAAAATTCTCATACTTTTCCTTTATGACAAGCTAGCTAAAGTTATATGACCATACAAACTCTCATAGTGCACTGCTGAAGGGGTGAACTGCCTGATTTTTTCATTTTACACTAGTTTTACACTGGTGTGATTTCACTGACATCTGTGAAGTTATTCCTGATTTATAATGGTGTAGCTGAGACCTTAGAGAAACCAAATTACTTTTCTGTATATAGTAGTGAGTAGGGTTCAGTGGAGGTATCTCAGCATAAGAAGGGTTTGTTGGTTCTGTTTTGACTTGGAGTGTCATCTCAACTGCACTATTCTAAAGTCTATGACATTCCATGACAGCGTAAAATCAGTGTGAGATCAGAATAAGGCCCTCCTTTCTACATGAAACACTGAGGAGAATGGGCTGGAAGCCTGCCTTTATGCTAGTCATGAGCAAGACTCAAAATGACTTGAATGTTTGATTTGGAAACCCTCCTTCAAAATACTGGAACTGAAGTTATCCTGGTCTTACCCTTCCCAACTCTCTCCCCTCCCCCCCAAAAAGGAAAGAGAATAAAGTACTGAACCTTTTCTGAAAAATTATACTTTTCAAATATATTTTTACAAACAATCTTTATATAAATTCCATATTCTGGCCATGACTGGAACCCAAAGCACGCGGTACCTTGTGAGTGACCTTCTCCTAGCACGAAATTGGATCTTTTTGAAGTTTTCCCATCACTAATAAATGTAATGACTTCTTTCACCTATCAGTTCTTACCGCCATTTTTGCTTCAACAGTCTGTCTCTGTACAACTTGCCTCTGCTTTGCCAACTTAGATCTTCCATATCTCCATAATATGATCTTTGACCCTATTCCTTTCCCCCTCCTTCCTCCTGAGAACAACTAGTTGTGTAGTTCTCCCCCACTCTCCCACCAATTGTCTAGACCCAGCAGCTCCTATTCTCTCTTTTCTCCCTACTGCCATCTCCCTACATACTGTAAATCTGCTCTGGGAAAAGGTCCCATTAAAAAGGAGTTTTGTCTTGTACATCTGAAAGAACCATCTGTATTCCTGAAATGAAAAAAAAGACCATGCTTTGACATAAAACTGTCTATAAATAAAGATCAATACAACCCTATTGTATCTGAATTCATGCCTCTCAGATTGCCTCTCATTCTGTATCCCAGTTCTTTGAGCATTCCAGAAACAGCAACCTAAATACTGGCAGCCATTTCATTTGCTCTCTAGCTGGAGATGCAGACCAGAGTGCTGGGAGTCTCTGTTTGGTAATCCTACAGTGGTTAGGAGCATCCATTATAGAAGTGACGTCTTCAAGCCTTGTGGGGAAGTGTGGTAACTGTACCACTGACAGCTGCTTCCGTGGTTGAGTTCTTGGATGCCAGCTGCCTGTCCTAATATAATTAGTAAGTGGAGAAAGGAAAGAAAGACAGGGAAGAAAGAAATGAAAATGGACTTAACCCCAATGTTGTTCCTATTACTATGCCAGTTAGGTTTTATTATAATAGGGGCCATACAAATACCTACAAGGAGAGCTAAAGTGAGTATTGATGGGTTATTTCTCTGTCTGTTACTGTACTGTTGTACTTGATTGTCCATATCAGTAGCACACTGCCCTAGGCCAGAAAAGCTTGCAGTGATACTTCATGTATGACAGCAGAATGGTGGGTTTGGTTTGGGTCTTGATCTGGCTGGGACTTTTCTGACAAAACAGGTTCTTTTCAGAAAATGTCAGTTCATCAAAACAGAAACTCTTTTGTGTGAATGAACCAGTTTTGAACTAAACTTGCATTAGAAAAGGGTTTCTAGCTCCAGAATAGAATTTCTCATCAAAACCAGGAGAGGGAGAGAGAGACAGACAGTCTCCCCAGAATATCCAACAACTTGGTAGGTAGGGCACTCACCTAGGATGTGGGAAAAAGATAAAGTGAGGACTTGAACCTAGGTCTCCAACATCCCAATGAAAGCGCTGGCCACCAGGCCACTGGTGGTTTGTGAGGGGTGGAGTATTTCTCTCCCTATTTCCCCTCTTTAATGGAAAAACTTCTAATGGTCTCTCTATCCCAATGCAAAGTGAGAACATTTTTGAAATTGTAAAAATGTTTGTAATTTCCAAAATTCGTATGGGATGAGAAAGCTGTTTTCCATCCAGCTAGGACAGAAAATAAAATGACAGACTGAAAGAAAAAAAATACTAATCTCCCCCTGCATGTAACTGAAAAAGTGCATGCTTGTCTGAAGCAGGAAAGATCTCCAGCTTTGACCTTTTAGTATTGTTACCCTTCCCCCCTAAAAGCACCCTCCATCTACCTTTCCCTCTTCCTAGATGCAGGTTTTATCTCTGTGGGTGCAGACAGAAGTTATATTTGTTGTGCGATTGGCCCCCTGAAAGCATTCTACAGCCATGCCTTGACACACGTGCATGGCTGCAGTGTGCTTTAAAAGTGGCTGATCACGTGACAAATTAATCCTCATCTAATGTGGATCTAATGTGGTACCTATCTTCAAGAAAGGGAGGAAAGTGAATCTGGCAAACTATAGGCCCATCAGCCTGACCTCTATCCTGGGGAAGGTCTTAGAAAAGTTTATTAAAAAGGCCATCCTTAATGGCCTGGCTGACACCAACATCCTGAGGGATAGCCAGCATGGGTTTGTTGCAGGTAGGTCTTGCTTGACCAATCTTATTTCCTTCTATGACTAAATGACCTATCACCTGGACAAGGGAGAAGAGATTAATGTCATGCATCTTGACTTCAAAAAAGCCTTCAATCTGGTATCCCATGATCACCTCTTGGCGAAACTGGCCAATTATGGCCTTGGGTCCACCAGGATCCGCTGGCTGGGAAATTGGCTCCGTGGTCGGACCCAGAGGGTGGTAATTGACGGAAGTCAATCGTCATGGTGCCCTTTGACCAGCAGGCTCCCCCAAGGCTCTGTCCTTAGACCCATATTGTTCAACATCTTCATTAATGATGTGGACATTGGAGTCAGAAGCAGACTGGCCAAGTTCGCCGATGACACCAAACTTTGGGGCAAAGCATCCACACCTGAAGACAGGAAGGTGATCCAGGCTGACCTGGACAGGCTCAGCAAATGGGCGGATGAGAACCTGATGGTGTTTAACACTGAAAAATGCAAAGTTCTCCACCTTGGGAGGAAAAACCCGCAGCATCCTTATAGGCTCGGCAGTGCTACACTGGCTAGCACTACGGAAGAAAGAGACTTGGGGGTCATCATTGACCACAAGATGAGCATGAGCCTTCAATGTGATGCTGCGGCTAGTAAAGTGATCAAAATGCTGGCTTGCATCCATAGATGCTTCTCAGGCAAATCCTGGGACGTCATTCCCTCCGTGTACTCGGCCTTGGTGAGGCCGCAGCTGGAGTACCGTGTCCAGTTTTGGGCCCCACGATTCAAAAAGGATGCGGAGAAGCTTGAGAGAGTCCAGGGAAGAGCCACGCGCATGATCAGAGGTCAGGAAAACAGACCTTACGACGACAGGCTGAGAGCTCTGGGGCTCTTTAGCCTGGAAAAATTCAGGCTCAGGAGTGATCTGATGGCCACCTATAAGTTTATCGGGGTGACCAGCAGTATCTGGGGGAATGTTTGTTCACCAGAGCGCCCCAAGGGATGATGAGGTCGAACAGTTATAAACTACTACAAGACCGTTTCAGGCTGGACATAAGGAAGAATTTCTTTACTGTCCGAGCCCCCAGGGTCTGGAATATCCTGCCATCGGAGGTGGTTCAAGCACCTGCATTGAACACCTTCAAGAAAAAATTGGATGCTTATCTTGTTGGGATCCTATGACCCCAGCTGACTTCCTTCTTTCGGACGGTGGGCTGGAATCGATGATCTTCCGAGGTCCCTTCCAGCCCTAATGTCTATGAAATCTATAATGAGGGATCAGATGAAGGCGCTCCGAAGTGGAATGCCTTAGGGTACTTGTGTTCCCTAGAATCAATCTGTCAGTGCAATCGGGGCTGGGTTGATGCAGCCCAGCCCCACCCACAGTGCTGTCTGCAGGAAGAGAGAGGGGAGGGGGAGCTGTAGGCTAGGTTTTGCTCAGCCTGAGCTGGAGTGGAGACAGGTGAATTGGAGCCCCCCTGTATTGTGCAGTTTAGGCCAGGCCAAACCCCAGCCCACTGCTCCCCCTTTTCCTCTCCATTCCTGGAGATGGCACCGGAGTTGAAATGGGGGGGTGGGGGCTGCATCAGCCCAGCCTCGATCGCAGGACAGGTAGGCAGGCTCAATTCCCCTCCCTCCCTCGATACAAAGGTGATTGCCTGTTGGGCTGGGGGCTGCTCTAACTAATGGCACCATGAGTTAGTGGGGACCTAAAGCGTCTGTCAGCACCCTGCATCTTCATCAACTCTCCTAGCCAACCTTCTAGCCCAGTTTTGCCTCTCTGTAGGTTGCCACTAATATGCATTCCTTTCTATGCCATCCTGCAGCAACAAGTAAGCCCAAACCCTGGTGCATGTCCTCACCCATCCTGTTCCTAAACCTGCAAGATGCTCAGATTTACAAATTCTTTGCATCCAGAAACTAGGTATCATTGGAAGGGTAAACAACAAAATCTCAGTTTAAGCATCCTGTAAACACCTATCCTTGTCCTTTATAATTAAAAATACATCACATTTAATTGATATCAATACCAGGTTCCTACATAAAACTTTACCCATTGATTTTTGTCTTTTTTATTTTCTTGAATGGAAAATAAAATTAAGATGTATTTTTCTGCAAAAGTGGTTGTGTTGTCAAATCTGAAAACAATGAAATTTAATGCAATGCGCTTAGGCTGGCAGGGTTTTTTTTTTGAAAGGGAGGCTGGTGGCTGAAATAAAAATAAGTGGCATATTAATTAGCTCCCAAAGTTGTCAACCCTGCTGCATATGTCTACATAGAGATTATGAATGCTATTCAGAAATTAGAGAGGAAGAAAATAGAATGCTGAGACTGAAAGTTGAGCTTCACTTAAATTTTTAGCCTGCAACAAAAACTAAAAGTTTTTAGTGATATCTTGGGTTTGCTTTTTTTTTTTTTTTTTTAATTACAAGATTTTCATCTAGTAAGAAATATTGCAACCACCAATTTAAGTCCCTTGTTCTTTTAGGCCTGTCAGGACTGGGTGCCCTTTTTAAAAAGCATAGTCAAGTCCCCAGGGGAGGAGTACCTTATGTCATGCGTACAAAAAACCCAGTTTTTCTGACAGTAGAGTAGCATTGGGGAGCTTCAGGAGATGTATGCATCAGGAGGATCTGCTGGCCTGAGGAGGGACAAAATGATGAAAGTACTTGTGGATTTTCCTTTTGACAAACATAATTTAATCAACAGCCAACTTTTAAATTAATGTAAGGTGATCATATTTGCAAGTGAAAAGTACAGCAGGAAGGGACAGTCTTGTGGGATGTGAAGAAGATTGGAACAATAAGACTTTGGTGGTCAGGGAGGGCTATGTTTATTAGAGAAAGCAGGGAATTTGCTGAAAGGTCTGGTGAGAAGGAACAGGGACGAACAACAGCCAGTAACTGACCTGGTGGGGATAATCTATGTGGAAAATACAGGTTCAGACATCCTACCTTGAATTGTATTAGTTCAGTCAGCCATGAGTATATGTAATACCAATAACATAAACCTAGAAAACATGGACAAGTCCATCAGATAACCTTGGGACAAAATAAAGAGATATTTTGCTTGTGTTTCGCAAATGACTTTCCAGGCTGTTATATGGGACTGCTACTGTTAGATGGGTAATGCCACCTACGCTTCCATAGTTAACATAATAGTAAAGTGTGGGACAACTTCTTTTAGAAAGCGATGAAATCTATAGTTTTCAAACTTTAACTTTCTCCCTCTAAACCAAGGGGTGGCAAACTCAAACACGGTGGCAAGCCAGATCTGGACCCTGGGGCTTCTCATGGGCTGGATGACCCACCTCTGGATCCAGCCCATGGGGCTTCTCTCTGCAGCTGTTGGAGCTGCTGCATCAGTGCCAGTAGCCAAGTTAATGCCATTGCTGTTGAAGCCCTGTTGTATGACTGCTGGACCTACAGTGTTAGTGTAGCCAGCACCAAGCAAAACCCTTACATTTGGTGGTGGACATTCGCTTGAGCAGTGGTGACATTAACTCCTTGGCTATTGGCAACTGGTGAAAAGCTCTGTAGGCTGGATCTGGCTCACAGGCTGGATATTTAACCCCCCGCCCCGCTCTAAAACCTGATCACTCATGCAGGGAGGCTAGAGAAATAGACAGAGGCTTTGGAAAGGTACGCACATTGATTTCTGACAGTTTTTCTTGCCAAAATAGTAAGCCTGCTACTTGAGCAACCATCACAAATATGCTGTACAGTTGTCCCCTTGTATTAACATTTCAATGACTCAGGGAGTTCTTTTGATCCAGTAGTATAATCAAGATTATTGGAAGGTGCCATAAATAACACAGAAGAGTATACTGTAGTCACTGCTTTGCAGTTACTTGGCAACAACATTTGTTTAGGCTTCTTGTGGCTTGTGACTTCTTGGCATTTTTTGTTCTCCTTCATAGTTTTGTCAAATACCCCTAACCTACACAAACATATATGTAATCTAACAAATACAACCTACATTAAAATTGAAGAGTCAAGCACACCAATGGTAGGCAGTGCTAAAATTAAGTTTGTCCCTGCAACCTTAGTTCACCTGCTTTGTTCAGATGCATAATAATGCAGTGCTTTATAATATGAAAAAATGGAAAAAAGCACTGCATATCATTTTTTCAACAGCACCATGCTCTCGCTCACTGCACTGAATAGTGCTCATTTAATGAGCAGCAATTCAATATTTTGTTTTATCCTTGTTGTTCAGTACGTGGCCCCATGGCTTATTTACTGCACACTATACAAATGCTGCTCTGAAGACAGAATTCTTAATTTCCTCATGGGCTTTTCTGTGGTGCTCATCATTATTGTATCTGAGTATTTCAAAAATATCAATGAACTTATTTTCACAACACTCCTGAAGTTATTCAGTAGTTTTGTTTCCATTTTATTGATGGGGCACTGAAGCACAGTATCCCAAAAGTGTGCACTAATTTTGGGTGCCCTGTTTGCGATGTGGCCTAATTTTGTGCCAATTTTAACATGGTATATTATTCATACAACATCATTTGTTCAGAGCACAGTTCTTATCGCCTTCAGTGGCAGGTGTTAAACTTGTCTACACACAGTACCACAATTGTATATTTAAACAATGAACAGTGCTGCCCTATATTGGGACACCTATGCTAGCTTCAGATAAGTTGGTGTGTTAAGAAATATAAGCTTAAGTCCCAGAACCAGTTTAGTTGTGTTGCCATGGAGCTTGTTTGATGAGCTTTAGCTAAAGCGCCCCTGCTGCCATTTGAAATGCAGGGTGCTGAATACACAAGACGCTGAATACACAAGATGCTAGAGCAGCTCCCAAGAGCCGCTTACTTAAAACTCCCCCCATTGCCCCCACCCCAGAGCACATGTATAGGTACCCAAAGGTAAACAGATTAGCTAGGTAGGTTGTCACTAGCAGTAGTGACATGGCAGCACAGGTGTTAGTGTAGTGAGTACCAGGGTCCGCAGCAGACCCAAGTAAGTACCAAGGTTCCCAGTAGACTTATGCAGCCCACACCTAAGTCAGTATCATTACATCTACGCTGCCATTGTTTCCCAAAATTTATGCATATAGACATACTGCAGTCACACCTGCCAGATGCAGTATAGGCAATGATGCACAGCTTCTTTCTTCCTGTAATTCTTATTCATTACTAGGGTTCCAGTTTTTCTGTTTCCTGGGGAAAAATGGAAAAAACCCCACAGATTTTCCCCTTTTAACCAAGAAAAAGTCAGATTTTTCATTTTAATGGGAAATACATGGATTTTCCACTTTTCAAAAGAGCTCTCTGCAGGCTGGCAGAATTCCATCCTGCAAGGGGCTGGGGGGAGAGGGATGAGAGTGGTAAGGAGAGTGGGTGGGGCTGGCTCTCTGCTGCTTTGTGCACTCCTGGGGGGGCAGGGCATGTGCCCCCCAATTTTTATGTGGAGCAGGGATGGGCTCTGCGGTGCAGGTTCTTTTCTTCTCTGGAAGTTTTATCAAGATTTCTCATTCCTTTTTGATCAGGAAAGCTATTTGTCAAAACTTGAAAAAAAAACCCTTTCTAAATTTTCATATGTTAATAGAGTGCTGTAAAACACAGCCTCTGGTTATGGATAGATTTAAATGCTTCAAAAGAGAAGGAGGAGTTGCTGCTCAGGAGGGTGCAACATTTGTTGCTATGTAACTGTTATGTCCACATGCTGCTATAAAAATACAAATGAGTAAATCAGGGTGTCAAACACATCTGGCCCCATGGGACTGCCTCTGTGGCCTGGATTAGGTCTGTGGAACTTCTCCCACCTGCCCTCCTCCCACATGCTAGATCCAGCACTTACCACTCTTGCTCCAGCTGGTCCAGGACTATGCTGCCCATGGTGTCCACTCTGGCCAGATTGGGACATGAACTGCACAAAGCATCTACCCCGTATGGTCTGGAGCAGACACCATGTACAGCACAGGTCCCAGACCAGCTATAGCAGGGGTTGGATCCAGCATGCATGGGGACCTGCCGCCCCACCCCACCCCACCCCACCCCACCCTCCTACATACTTGATCAATGCCTGCTTTGGCTGGTATGTGCCTGTGCAGCCCACAGCACCCACTCCAGGACTCACTCAGCACATGGCACCCACCCTGGATTGCCTGGAGTTGGTGCTATATATAATGCAGTGCTGGACTGGCTGGAGCAGGTGCTGTGGATCCAGCATGTTGGGCGGTGGTAGACTGGCCCCACATGGGGCCAGCCCTGGTTACCAGATGATGTTGCTCTGAAGGCTGTATCTTTGACACCCCTGAGCTAAATTGATGTAAATATAACCCAGAATGAAGCCAGGTTACAATTGCAATGGTTTTGTTACATGTGTATTGTCATAAAAATATGCAGGAGTAACAGCTACATCATATAGTTACTAATCAACTGCATGTGTTCATAATCAAACAAGGGTTTGTCTCGGTGTGTGCAATTGTTAGGTATAATTTCCTATCTTAAACAAAAAAAGGGAAGAGGAGCAACAGGAGTCTCATCATGTGGAACCATCCAAAGACTTCCATGGATCTCCAGTGCTGATAGCATTGGTTTCTGCCATTTGAGCTAATGAAGTAACAGAAAACAGGAACCAGCTGTTGTCCTCAATGCAGAGCAGTCACTAAACCCCCAGGCCTGGCACACCACTCCTCAGCCTTTCTTTCCTTCTCCTCTGTGCCTTTTAGATATTCACAAGATAAGGTATTGATTCTTTTTGCTCTCAGTTCCTATCCCTGGCTCTCAGGAAGAGGCACTGCAGAGATTCCTGTTTAACCCTGAGTTAGAACATGCTTTTTACAGACAGGCCCTTCTGAGAATTTAGCAGCCAAACTCTAACAAGTGTAGCGTGCATATGAAATCTGAGAGCACTGAAAACTCTCAACTTGATCAAATGCAGACAAATTTTTGCAGGAATCGCAAACAGTACATCTGTGACACTAGGTCTGCAAATAGATATTGTTTTTGTCGCAGGATCACCTGTGAAGGAAGTGTCCCTGCAGGGGAATTGAAGGAAGTGTCCCTGCACACGTCTGCAAGCAGGGACCCATAGGGTTCCCTGGCTCTGCAGAGTGGAACTCTTACCTCAGAATCACCTACTTGGAGCAAATGGAGAGCATGGGCAGCTCTGGGCTGCAGGAATTGTACTCTAGATGGCATGTAAGTGTTGACAGGGGGGAGGGCACAGCTCCATACCATCACCCCCACCCTGGTTCTAGCTGGGCTGCAGCTCCACTGTTGGCACAGAAAACTGCCCCCATGTGCCCGCCTCTCCCCACATCACCAATGGATCACACCATAAATGAACGGATGTCCTTAGGGATAAAGCATGACAAACTGACCGGATGTTATTGCACAAACGTTTTTGGACACTTTGAGTGCAACGATGTGCAAGGACATCTATTTGCTCTTGTGCTGCCACAAAAATGTTAACGGTGGCACAAGGTTGACACCTGTTTGCAGCCTGGAGCAAACCTCTGCCAAATTTCGCAGACATACACAAAATGCACGAAAACATCTTGAGGTAAAAATTGCAAGATTTTTTACCTATAAGAAAATGTTTTGAGAAGCAGCTGATTTTTTTTCTGAAATTTACAAAAAATAAAAATTGATCTCAAGGCAGATTTTTGGAGCTGCAGTTTTCAGCCCAAACATTTAAAGTTTAGCAAATATATAGCCAATTGAAAAAAGTATCTTTTAACAAGAAGCATTGGAGAATTTTAAGTATAGATGCTGTATGTAAAGTGTATATGTGATTCTTTCTTGCTGTTAGCCCAGATTTGATGCATAGTTTCTTCTCTTTTAGTGTTCAGTGTTGATTTCTTGGAGTAATGTCAGATGTGAACTGCTGGAGAGACTAGAAGAATTTTAGGAATATTGTGGGGCAGATGAAATAGAGAGAAACAGGCTGGACATTTCCATATATGACTGATTGAAATCTGAAGAAAATGTAGGCCTGTAAGTAAAAACTGCTTTGAGGCAGCCTTACTATGCATAGCTGGCACTTGCTTACTTGATCACCAGAGGTCTCACTGACCTTGGCAGCATTGTATGACTCATACTTTCACATGGATGAACTGTTCCTGAACAATTTCTTCCGAAGTACTAGGCACAAGCAGGCTTTTCATTTCTTTTACAGTAGGCAGGTGTAGCAGGGGGTTTTTTTCCTTTTCTTTTTCCCCTTTTTATGCTTTAACAGACTTGTTTATTGTGGCTATTGCAAGGCGTATTCAGGTCAAGATTATTTTAGGAACTCTTTTTTGGTGACATACCAAGTTATTTCTCATAGAAAAAAATGGGTTCACAATGAACACATTGTGATATCTTGTATTAAAGTGGAATTGATTTCTCTGATAAATCACTACATGTCTCTATTATGGTATCTTAAAAGTAGATACAAGGCTGTATAGAGATAGTAGTTAGAGTTGTAGTTTACCGGTTACAGAAACATTTTTCCCTTTGTACCATCTCTAAAATTAAACCAACGTACCTGAAAATCCTTGTGTGTGGTCCTGGGTTCTGGAAGATCCATGGATAATTGGGCAAGGTGTTTTGGAGATATGAGAGCTTGGAAACAGTAAAGGTTTTTTCTGTTTGTAAGGTTTTTTTGGAACAGAATATCTCAGGAACAGTTTGGCCAAGAAACTAATCTGCTTTAATAATCTTTCCTAGATGAGGCCCTACTGCCTTTTAAGATTCTTAGAAAGGGTCAGTGCCTAATTTTGGAATTATTTGCCACTATCTAACCTTTCTCTTGTCCATGAGCTGTATTGCAGATTTTTAAGATCTGCAGTGGTGTGCACTTCCTAATCATCCTGCATTGGTGAAACGTCTTGTTTCTTTCTGGCTAGGGACAGACATTACACACAAACCAGTTTAAGTGATCAGAAACTGGCTTAAACCTGTAATAGAACAGATGTTCAGTAAGTATAAATCAGTTTGAGAATGGCTGAAACCGGTTTGAGATAAACCTGGTTGAATATAGTATCATACTTAACTGATTTGGCTGAAACCAGTTCATGCAATGTTTGTCCCAGACCCCTTGCTGGTTTAAATTAAACCAGGCTCCCCCAGCATCCCAGCATGCTCTCTGGGCTGGGCGGGGCTCTCTGTCCACAGCAGGGCTGGCCCCTCCCTTCTGCTTCCTGAGTGCTGCTCCAGCAGTCTCTGCAGGCGTCTGCCTGGCTTCTGCTCCCCTCCCCCCACTCTCTGCTAAGCAGGCTCCCCCTCTTCCTCCTGCCCCCAGTCCCTCACAGACACCTCTCACCATTAGCTGCCAGACCACATACTGGCTACCTCTGAGCTGTGGCACATGGGACAAAGGCAGAATCAACAGATAGCTGGCAATGCCCCTCTGTTTTCTTAATGGGGTGATAAACACGGAGTTAGGGGTGATAAACATTCCCTGCTGGGCTGTGCAGGAGCGGGGTGGGGAGCCCCTCCCTAATCAGTGTCCTGCCAGGGCTTGGCCACACCCCCCTCAGCTCAGCTCTGTGGAAGGAAGGGAGGGCTGTTGTAGCACCCCCTCCCCCCCCCCCCCCCGCGCGGCTTCTAGCCAGAGCCACTGCAGGTATGTGCCTGCATTTCTGGGATGTTTGTCTGGTTACAAATCTGATTCAACATAGCCAGGTTAGACTAACCTGAAAAGATTGAATCAATTCAGGTTCAGCCTTTTTGAATGTCTGTCCCTAGCCTCTAAGGTTAAGTTGTTTAGTAAATCCTTAACAAAGGAGGTTCTGTTCAGGAACTTTAAGGAACACAACAGATATGCTTCCATGAGAGTTAGTAGACTTTACCTTGAAAATATAACTGGATTATATGAAATAATGTTAAAAAAAATTGTTCGCTTTACTCTGATGAAATTCTGCATTTCTGAAAATTGGAAGATGATAAATTTTCTTACATAACATAAATGCCATCTAGGATGCAATTTTTAGTTGCATATTATGTGGGTAATGCATCTATTTACTTAGAAGTGATATAATTTCTTTTTCCTTGGATAGCTATCTAAAAAACTAAAGGAAATGTCCAGAGAAAAGGTAAAAAAACTTTCTTAACTAAGTACTCAGTTATCACACACAAGATTAAATCACGTTTAGTTGATTAGAAATAGTATTAAATCCTGTAAATATTGTAGTGATAAAAATAGTATTCTAACATAAGATTTTTATTAAAATGCTAACTTTAAATATCTAGTAAGTAAGAAGATCTTGGATTTACTAAGTCAAATACACAAATCACTGAGATTTACAAAGTCTCTGAGGGCAGCACAATGACACTTCATTGCTGGCTCTACCTGGACTGGAAGAGAAGACATCTGACAGCTCATGGGAAGTTAAGAGCAAAGAAGGAAGTAGGTTTCAGACTCCAATTCTATCACTCCACATTTGTAGAGTACTCTCTTTTCCAGTGATGAAAGAATGGAAAATCAAAAGGGGTTAAAGCATTGCTTTCTTGGCAGGCCTGTGAAGGGTATAGGAGAAGGTACTATTCATTTCCTAGGGGCTTGGATACTCCCTAGTGTGCATGTACATTACAGTTGTTCTGCTTATGTGCAGTTTGCTGCTTAGCCATGCAATAGGCCTTATGGGAACTACAATTGCTTTAGCTGCCACTTGCTTAGGAGCTGATTCTTGAACTGTTTTTGGTGCTGTTCCTGATCAAATTTCAAAGGTGCTTGTTCTATATTTGTTCAGTGTTACTGGAAAATGCTTGGTGGTTGTCACATATCTAAAGGTGGTCTCTAACAGAGCTTTCATTCATCTACATAGGCAGATCTATAATTATATTTGTGAAGCAGGGCTTTCTAATTCCGGCTTATAAACTTTTATTTTAAAAAGGCTTGACAGCTTGAAAATTCAGATAATGTGACTGACCACTGCGGCGGCACTCATCTTTTGAACCCAACCACACCACGATACCATTTTTCATTCAAGTACAGTTCATAAATTCTGACCAAGATACACAGATATACCCATCACCTCTCAACTATTATGAAACCCTTTTTCTGTGTCAGCTTTCCTCTTCCCAACTGGTAAGAGGCAGAAAACTTTCTGCCTTGTTGCTGGTAGGTTTTTGTCAAGCATTAGTGAGAACAAAACTTGGAGGCAAGGGATTTATATAAGGAAGTAAGTGTAGGTGGAGGGCTAATTTGGCCTGAAGAACAATTGTTACTGGTTATGCTGTGTGGTATCCTTTGTCTACACAGCAACATTTAGAAAAGTTAAAAAAAAAATTAACTTGAGGTGTGAATTTAGTGTGTATAATTTAAAGTACATTAAATCCTCATGTGGACACTCAAATGTAAATGTGTCCTCAGTATACTGCAGCTTCATCTTCTTTCAAGTAATTACAGGGCACATCTACACAAGACATTTACTGTACAGTAGAGTAATTAGCTCCGCAGTAAACATCTTGGTGTCTACATGTGTGGCCCTTTTAGGCCTCAGGAAACTCATAAACTCTACAGCACTTAGTACTTATAAATATTAATACCTGTATTATGTGGGGAGGCTGGACCCAATGATCTCTGAGGTCCCCTCCAGCCCTTAACAATCTATGAATCAATCTATGTGGGTAACATCTTTTTACTTAGAAGTAATATAATTTCTTTTTCCTTTGATAGCTACATAAAATCTAAGAAAACTTCCAGAGAAAAAGTAAAAAAAAAAAGTTCTTAACTAACCACTCAGAGCCAGCTTCCCTTCCTTCTCCCTTCCCCACCCCCTCCAACCCGACATGTAAATACAAGTACTAACCTGTGGTAGAGTTTTTTCATGTACAACAATACACATATAAATGCTGACCTAGCTGACTGGGGCTTGAGGATACTTCAGAGCAGGGGCTGCCTACCAACTACGATATTGAGTAGGTCAGAGCAGCCCCAGGCTGGCATGCTAACGCCCTGGGGCCCCTTGCCAGCTGGGGCTTCTCAGACACAGCTCAATGTGCTGTGGTCCTGGGCACATGTGTAAACACGGTGCCCATGAGCAATAACCTCTGGTACAATATGCTCCAGAGTTTATTTTGTCATATTAATATGCATGTGTTGATGAGCCCACAGTCAACTAAGACTACTTTACTTCTGTATCAGGATGTCCATAAAGACTTAATGTACTTCCTCTTAAGTGCATTAACTTCACACTTTAGTAGATTCACTTTAATTTTTCTGTGTGTCTGTGTGGACAGGCTCTGGAAGTATGCAATAAGTTAGTAGGATGGCCAATACAAAAAGAAAATCTTTTATATGCACAATAATCAGATTCAAGCTGGTAGTTAGAGACAAATAATGATTATGGGAACCTATAATGGCTTTTTTGGCCAAGTCCCCTTTTCTGGGTAGGATAACCCTTTTATGGAGGTGATTGCCTGAAGGTATTCTATCAGCAGTTTCCTATGTATTCAGTTTCAGTGCTCTGCTCAGTGCTAAAAGAGCTCATTTTTTGTGGCAAGTTCTTATGTAGAATAAGTTTGGGATAGTAATATGTATGCTGAATCTTTTAAAGAAGGTGATTAAACAAAAGGAATTGATTGTGATGCAACCAACTTTAGCCAAATTATAGCGAGATATTAGTCCTTATGGATGAAATGCTAAGCTGCCATAGCCTTCCACCTGTTCAGAAGAGCTATAATAGCCCAGTAGTGTGCAAACTCTTGACTCTGCTTTCAAAAATTAGTTTTCCAATTTCCATGAGTAATAACCCACACCTATAGGCTGATGTATGGATATTGAAAAAAATGAATAACTTTCCTGGTTAAGTAATTATTTGCACATGAAAATACATGACTTACTTCTTGAGACTGAGCCTGTTTTTGGCTCTTTTGAAAAGTAGCCTTGCTTGCTCCATCAATCCTATTTGCAAAAAAGAATAGTTGTCATTTTGTGTGTTAGAAGTACAGTTTAGCAGAATTTTGTCACAACCCAAAGTTGTGGTTTTTGTTTGTGTGTGTGCTTCGGCACTGCTAACTTATTTTCCCGCCGATTGTAGCTTTCTTTGCACGGTAGAGTTCTCTGCTGCGAGAGAGAACTCTGGTGCAACGGGGATTTCCCGCCAAATTACAGCTTCTTTGCAGGGTGCATTTCTTTTGCATACTAGTGATGCACGTTGCAAAAGAGTTCCCGCCATTTGTATTTGGATTCGCACCACATTATTGGCCAATTCCAAATGTAGGCACACGTGGCGGCTAACTATTGGCTTGCTAGCCATACAAAAGGCTTGGGTAGTTTCCGCCCAAGTCAGAGAGGGAGAGAAAGGAGGAGGGAGAGAGAGAACTCTGTGTGAAGATCTCCAAGCGCTGCGGACCTTTGCCTCCCCTAAGCAGGCAATAGAACCAAACCTACAGAGCTTTCGCTTCTAGCCTCTCCCCATCGCCGATTGCAATCCCAGACGTATCCCTTTCCTGTAAACTTCGAACCCGCAGAGCCTCAACTCCAGGGAACCCTTCGAACCCAACTGAACTGGACCTGCGGAGCCTAAACAACTCCGTGGGAGCAATCGAATTTGTTGTGGTCCTCTAGCGAGGATCTAAGCAGGAGCTGTGCCTGGAAACCTGTCCAGCCTACACCACTACCATCTTTGGGTGTAAGTAAACAATCTTTTCAATCAACCACTACGCGTTTGTGACTAACTGTAGCTCGTCGCCAGCTCTCTCCAACCCCACGTGCCCGGGCTGCTGGCCACAGCCCGCGTAAGTGAAAGACGGGCCGCGGATCGCCCCTCCCAACCCGCGCGCGGCGGCGGGAGAGGGGCCCAGCCTGCACAAATTGAAGCCTGAAGGGTTAAAAATCTTTCTGATCTGCAGAAGCTTGAGCTTCAAATTCTGTGTTTTCCTTTCCACACTGAAAACAGAACTGTATTGACTCTGCTGCTTTATGTGATATCTTTATTGTGCAAGATAAATGTTGATTGGAAAAAAAATCTCACTTCTGCATGAGTAAGTAAAAGAAGGGTTGATGTTTCATTGTAAGTATTTTTTTTTCTTCAATGCACCTTTAACAAGATCACTTCAAACACACAAAACCTGTTATTGATATAGGTTTTTAAGAATAGTGAACATAAAGAATCACCTTTACAACTGATTTGCAGGGTATGAAACTAACATCTGATCCTCAGCAGTTTTTAAAAATCACCTCTTTCTGTTTCTGAAGACTTTTTGTCCTTAATGTCCCTCCCTTCAGGCTTTTGTATGGTGTGGAATTTGAAGATTCAGGGGTTAAAAGCCAAGTTAGCTCTATAAATCAGAAGACAGTTTCACTTATCAGAGTACTGTTTTTCACTTCAATAGACTGCTAGTTCTGTCATTGGTGCCAGGCTCTGCCTTATCGCTTAACCATCAGCCCTGCATACTGGAATGCTCTTTGTTTGGATTATTTACTTCTACTATAAACAAAGATTAGAGCAAAAAATTTCAACCATGGAGCCCATGTGCTGTCAAACTGTTGCTGGAAAATCACAGTCGCGTGTTGTAGGGAGTTGCTCATTTCTCAAAAACAGGACTGGCAATAGGACATTTGGCTTTAAATGCAAGAGGATAACAGACATGATAAGAATTATGGGAAGGATGCCTAGACTTTTTATATCTATAAAAGATTTCATTCTCTGCGTAGTCTGGGCATAGTGGATAATGCTTGTATCGAAGGGTCAATTTCACAAGAGTTTATGAGAATTTTGATTCAGTAGCAGAGCCAAAATGTATCCTCTTTTATTTCAGATACATTAGACTGGATATTTTTTGAAATTTCTAGTGCTACTTTATTTCAGCTGAGCTGAAAGTAATGTTGTGAAAATGCTCTTTTGTGGTATTGTAATATATCTGCTTCTACCTGAAATCTGGAAGTGCAGAGCAAGTTTACAATAAAAAATGAAGATAGCCAAACCATTCTGAGTCTCAAGTAAAAAATAAATACATAAATAAATAAAAGTGTGTGCAAACAAACCCTGGATTTGATTCCGTTCAAATTTGTTGGTATCAGTTAATTCCAATATTGTTCTAACAGGATCCGTCATCCCAAGATATCTGAAGTGTTTGTCTTTCAGAACTTGGACTGCAACTGTCGCCGTAAGTGACATATCCAGTCAGGAGACATGCCAAACCGATAAGTGAAAAATGTTCAATGAAACTGATCTACATTTCATTTTGGTCAATTTTTCTTCCTACAATTATGGTGTGGATTTTTTCCCCTTTCCATGTGAAAGGTGATGAAAAGCTATTTCTTCACAAATAAAACATGCATAATAGCACTTGGGTTTTCTAACCTTGCTGAGAGCTAGGCTTATTGTCACTGGACCATTTGAGAAGAGAAGAATTTCAGCATAGTGGAATAGGATGAATTTTTCAGCAAAATGGAACAGTTGCTTGAGTTGTCAGTAAAATGTGTTAACTTTTCACAGTGTTTTGAATAGTTTTGCCTTTCACTGTAAATGGTTTTCCTAACTCTTTTATATCCATAGAGTCACACTGTGGTCCCACTGAAGTCAGCGACAGGCTTCTTTACAAATAGGGTTGCATGAGAACACCATTTATGCCATAAGCACAAATGAATGTTTAAGAAAAAGAGCCTTTCCATTATTAGCCCATAGGAAAAGCTTTTTTCTTTCCTTTAGGGTTGCATCTAGTTGAACTTTCTTTCCTCTAGAAAACCACTTGAATTTATAAGCTCTCCATAAATATATTTAATGGGCTTATTGGCATGTTCAAAATTATATGCCATAGTGGTGGCACATGGAGTGGCCAGTATAATTGCTAAGTAATGGTACTTAAAATATTTATAAAGATCATATTGATTTGATGTGTATATATTTATACCATAGCAATGACAAAAAGCATTAATAAATCATTTCTCTAAACTATAGTAATAATAGAAATTATATATTGTTATTTAATAATCTATTAGGAACCATACAAATAAAATAGTATTATATATATTTACGGTAGTGAACACTGGTAGCTAAAATTTAGGTGAAGGGATTTTGAGATTTCCCAAAAAGTTGACATAATGGAGCATCATTCAGATTATAAGTAAAAATTTGCCCATTTTAATGTTACCACTGTAATATGTTGTGATCTGGTTTAGGGATTCTCTGGGAAAGGGTGTATTGCTACAAATATGTGTATTGTTAACTAGTCCAAGAGCCAGATTTTTTTCATAAATGTGTGGGTGTGTAAAGCTGAAAAGCACATTTCTTTCTCTCAGGCAAAAACATTTTAATACTAAATTGTTCAGTGGGATGCTGCCATTTTGTAAAGGTAGGCGAGAAAAATTCCCCCTTCTGCAGGAATTGCCCAGAGAAATTCCATGGTCTTCCCTATGCTAGAGGTCAGATTAGGGGTCACAGTGGTCTTTTTTTGGCCTTAAAAATCTATGAAAACTTTAAATGTCCATTACAGTTATAATGCTCACAGGTGGAGGCAACAACATTTCAGACATCAAGAAAGGTCTGAACCTATATTAATAAACAATACAGAGGTTTTTTGTTAACTATAATGTTCTTATACAGAGTATTCAGTGCTTTATGAAGGCAAACATATGAGGGTAACAGTTTCTTGCAAAACAATTAAGCAGATAATGTATATTCAGTTCTCTATGTATAAATGCCAAACAACTCTCGTCTTAAAATGATAAACTTAGATGCTTTGACAGAAGTTACAGATATAGTGGTATTAAAAAATTGGATCACTAGGAGAAAACCTTTAAAATATCCTATTTTTCTATACTTGTGGAAAGCATCTGTAAACCAGCTATTGTTTTTGGGTTACCACATGCAAACCACAACAGGGGAAGTGGTTACAAAAGCAATTGGGTAGTTTCACCATTTTTTCCCCTTTTGAAACACAAGGTAGCTTCTACAGGTAAAAATTATTCGTTCTTTCTGTCAATTGCAGTCAAGAAAGTTGTAAGCATGGGACTATGTTAAAATGTAAAAATGGCTCTGGGGGTCGGTGTTCTCCAACGGAGGCATTTGTGTCATTTCTTTCAGTCCAGTTATAAACTTCCTGTAGCCTGTCTGGAAGCCCATGACTCTTTAATGAATAGCTCATCCTTTTCTTCTTGATGTAGAACATAAATGTTGCAAATGATAATAAGAAAAAAAAGCATTATTTTAATTTTGTACTGAACATTTATATTATTTTAAAATTTCAAAACATTTGCAGAGGAGAAATTTCACATTTTGGTATTTTTGAGGTTAATGTCTGTCTTCCTTATAGACATAGTGAAGTGCAACCCTGTGCTCACTAAATGAAAGATTGTACCCATTGCAGTGAGACAAACTGAGAATTTTTTGCCTTCCAGAAGCACTGGTAGAATGCAACATACTAGTATTGTAAAAAAACATGGACAGCTACCAATGGTGTTCTTTGAGTTAGAAAATTGATACAGTAGTGCAGTTTTTGGAGGATTTTAGAGGAGCTAGGCAACCAAATTCCATTGAAATTCACTTTAGACTTAGGGACCTCATTTCCTTATGCTCCTTTGAGAACTCCTACCTAAATGGTTAATTATGATGTTTCTTACATGGCCAATTCCTTTCAGAGCCCAAATTTCCTCCTAGATACATTAATAAAGATCTTGAGGTTTTATGTTTTGCTTTCCATAGTGCATTCTGTTTTGTAAGATGTTAGAACTAGAACTTAGTGAGACTGATGGCAAATGTATCCTTCCCTCTTCTGTGTTTTATGAATTTCATGTTGGAAAACTATGTATGATTAAAAGTATATTGTGTAGGGGTGTGTGAAGTAGACCCTATTCAATTCAGATTTGAATTTGGCTGAAATCAGAGACAGTTGACTTGGATCACTGTCCCTGATTTGATTCGGCCGAATCTGAATCTTAAATGCTGATTCGGAGAATCAGCGATTCAGATATAGAAACAGGTTTAAAAGTTTTTTCTACATACCTTGAAGTAGCTGGGGTGCATAGTGTCCCACAGGAGCGGGGGGGAGGGGCCCTCCATGTTCTCAGCAGCAAACCTGGAAGTGGACTGGAAGCACTTCTGGTCCACTTCCAGATCCACCTGAGAGCACGCTGGGGGGTTCCCATGTGCCTCCCCGGCTTGGGAATCAGCCACAGGGGGACCCCAGGTGCCCCCCCAGACCCAGGAGGCACCAGTTGCTGAGCCAGGGAGGCAAGGTGGGAGCCCCCAGTATGCTCCCCGGGAGACCCGGAAATGGACCAGAACTGCTTCTGGTCCATTTCCGGGTCTGCTGGGGAACCGTCCCCTTCCCCCCCCCCCCGTGCTTCTGTGGGACACTCCATGCACCCCAGCATTGCAGTATTCACAGCTGCCTACTACCTAGAAGTATGTAGAAAAAACATTTAAAGTTTTTTACTTTAAGACTCTGTCCAAATCTCTGAATCTTTCTGAATCTCTCTGAATTGATTCAGAGGGTTCCGATTCAATTCGAAAAGATTAAAGGGTCCTCTGATTCACTTTGGATTCAGAGATTCGGGCATCGAATCCGGCTGAATCTTCACTGAATCAAATCAGGGACCGAAGCTTTGCACAGCCCTAATATTGTTTGATTGCATATTCACATGAAGAAGGTTTTTGTGGAAAGAACCTGCTTTGTCATCTTCATTAGAATTCATGTTCAATTTTAGAATTAAAAAAAAATAAAGGCAAGGGAGAGCTGCTATCCTCAGTAGTAAAGGCAATCACTTAGCATTGTTGAATAATTCTACAATATGCTAAGTGCCATTGTTATTAAAAAAACAGTAAGGATGATGTCATGTATGTAATGTCTGCATGAACATATATATGTTTAAATTTCACTTAAATCATAAGATCATGCTGGAAGGGATCTCATAAGGTCATCTAGTCTGCCCCTTGCTCACAGAAGGATCATCATGGTGTTCTTGATTCCACATTAAAAAAAATTGAAGTAATTGGAAGCAATCCTATTACAGCTGACAAGTTAAGATGCCCATTTATGCACATGTGGCAGCAACACTTCCTAAAATCTTGGCTAATGAGGAAGTGATTTAAACAAAAAAATTAAAATATTTCCACCCCTATGATTTCAGCAGAAATTTATATATATATTTCCGATTTTAAAGGCAATCAATAGTTGTAACTTCAGGTAGTGGGATAAGTAGTTTTTGTTTTTTATATATTAGCCCAGAACAAAGCTCTTTGAATTAGGACAACAAGTTTAAAACACACAAGACTAGCTATTGCCTGTTTTCTAATTACGTAAAAGGTATATCAATCCAAAGATCCCTCCCACAGCTAGGAATGTACATTTATACAGAAGAATTTGGTAAAAGTTCAGCAGCCCTGAGCATTTTGGAATCCACAGAAAATGTAACTTAAAAGCTCTAGAATCTGTGGCTGAGGCAATTGGCTAGGAAGTGTTACCAAAATAACAAGAGCTATTTTCTTGTGTATCAAGCTGTTACCACCACCACCACGCAGCTATCAGGAAAAGTGATGGAGAAACATTAAAGTGCCAGTTTTGCATACCCCCAACCATTACTGCAGTGGTCAAAGAAAGGAAAAGGAAAACTTGGATCCACAACAGATGCTGAAATCAACTTATATGGCTTAGGAAGTGCATTGTGGCCTTCTGGGCAGAATCACTGAAGACAGTTAGCTCCTGCTTCCCTATCCCTAAAGGTCCCTGGAGTTGCTGAATAAGAGTAGAAGAAAAAGGGGAAGTGAGACTACATACTTTGGAAAGGGTAGCTGGAGTCCAAGTTACCTCTGCAAACAGGTGAGCAGATTCTTTAATATGGAAAACAACACATTCTAGTTATGGTTTTTATTTGGGCCTGCTCAGTGAGCAGTATTGCAAGAAAGAGGCCTGGAATGGGGTGAACTGCACACTTAAGTATCTCCTTGTTGACTCCTGTTCCCATTTTCATTTTGTTTTATAAATTTGGGTGATTTATTAGTTCTGTTAACTTCAAGTCATTGGGCACTAGACTGGGTGTTTTTCAACATACAGCAAGCCTGTCCAGCCAGTCACACATGGAGCAGAGAACAGGAAGCCAACCCTGGTTCTGACTGGTATGAAATATGCATCAAACAATGAAGAATCAAGCAGCTCCTTTCCTTTGCAAATTCTCATTTGTTCTATTCATAACCAGGCGATCTGAAGAATATCCAAATGTTTAGATGTTACAGTGACGGGTGGCATAGAAAATCACGATACTGTTTGTTACATCCAGTTTATGGCAAAAGGCTATCATTTACTACTGTAATTAAGGTTTCTCTTGCTCATGTTGGAACCATTTTACCTAGCATAGAAACATACCAAACAAGAAGGGGAGATGGCTTGTTAGTAGTCATAATTCTCAATAGGAACCAATAGAATAAAGTTCTGTCTGTAAGAAATACAGGATATCTATCCAATATGATTTATTTCTATAGAGTTGCCTTCAAACACAATAAGAAGCCAGAGCCCATCCAGAGAATGAGACATGAGCAAAATATAGTACTCTACCTGACAAGAAAGAGGAAGTGTTATTTTTGAAGATCACTTGGAGTCATGCTCACTTATTTTTTCCATGTAGGATTCTGCCAGGGTTCAGTGCTCTCCTTGGTCTTATTCGAATGGTATTTTATCAGTCAGACAAAATAATATTAAACTATTAATATCGTTCTGCTAAAGCAGATTAGAATAAAGATTTAATGTTCTACTTTCAGTGAAGAGTTTGATGCCCACCATGTCGTGCTGTAATAAAATGGAAACAAATGAGCCAGCTCAGAATTATGGCTCTCCATGGTTTTTAGGTCTCTCATACATTTTTATAAAACATACATGAGAACTTCTGAAATGTTAAATTGCGGTATATATTTTTTTTTAAGTGAAATTGTGTTCCAATACAGATCTAAAGTAAAATTCTGTCTGCTGTTAAGTTTACAATATGCAGTACCAGCATGCCAGTAACTTGAATGCTCTGGCTACTAGGAGATTTTTCTACACATTAAAATAGCATATGCTGAAATTAATGAGGACTGGTTTAGCCAGCAAATTGCACCTTCCATAGGCAAAACAAAAGAAAAAATAAAGGAAGATAAAAATGCTCTTTTGAATAGCACATTTTACAAAGCTATGATATACTGGAATGTCAGTAAGGATTTGGAGTCCAATGAGTCCCACAAGACAGAAATCTGCCTCCCAAAAAGTGAAGCCATAACTGTTTTACATAATTATGTTGTCTAAAGGTAAACAGGGAAATAAAACACACAACTTACGTTTGTAATAAAGGGAACTTTATGCTCCAGGCTATGTGGACCAAGCAAAAAATGTATTCAGGTTGAAAATGGAGTAGTACCCCCTTTCTCCCATAAAATTGGCACCATTTGTTTTTTCTTCAGGGAGAGCAAATGAAGCCTTCTTTGATATCAGTGACTGGATACTCATCATTCTGGTCTTATTCAATGCCTTTTCCTCTGAGGCAAGAAAGAGTTGTCTAAAGAGGAGGACATTAAAAACACCATCCCTGGTGTTTTAACTTTAGCATTTGGCATCATTAGGCTTGCAGTAGCATAGAATTGTAAATGCTGGTAGTTTATTTTTACTTCTAAGTTAGCTTTGCATCAGAACAAACATCTCTAAAATGCATTAGCCTTATAGCACAGGAGTGGAAACCCATGAAGCAGGAAGCCTGTCAAGGTCTTTGGGGAAATCTTGAGTGCATTTGGGAATGATTTATTTTCAAAGAGTTTAAGTGAAATTCAACTCCAGAAAAGATGGGAATGTTCAGAGAAGGGCAGAGCAAAGCCAGTGTGGCTTCAAATTAACTTTCCTTTCCTACAATTAATTTCAAGAACTATAGAATGCACCTTTATATTGTTACAGGCATTCATTCATAGAAGAACACAAACCATGAAAGGTATGACAGGTTTTATTAGAAGATGTAAGATAAAACATTCAAATCTATAGGACAAGGAAGTCCATGAATATGTTATACCACCAGTTGAATTGGGGTATAAGTGTACCTGGGAGATTTTATAAAGTTTTATAAGGGCAACAGATTTAGTTTCCGAGAAATGAAAATCCATGTTAAGTTGGCAGTGGTGCTATTATCTCAGAATTAACTTTTAGCTGCAAGAGTGTTTTGAGCAGTGGGTGCAAGGGTATTTGAGCAGTGCCACTGTTCCTGATGAACCAGAAGGATGATGCAAGTGGAATGAGTTCTTAATTTGGGGATAGGAATGCTACCAGAAGAGTTTGGTGAAAGCATCATCCTCCACTCATGCTCAGCAGTGCCATAGCAAGCAAACAAACAAGAAACAAGCATTTCTGGCCTGTGTACCAAGGCAGGCACAAAATCCATTGTGCAGTCCAACATAAATCCAGTAGGGTGGAATCTCTCAATCAGAGTTCCTCCCTTCTTCTCTGTGTTAAACAAACATTAAATGAATTTGTCCTGAAATAGTATTTTCATATAAGGAGGCAATCTCAGATTCTGAAAATTTCAGTGCACATACAAATGCTATTGTCAGTAACATTTTTTAAAAGCATAATGTGTTGTAGGGACATAAATGTGTTGTAGGGACAGTGCATTCTCAAATGTGGTTTAGGCAATTAGGAGGCTCAGTTGTGTTAGTTTAGAGTAAGAGTTAGGCTCCTGAGTCACTTGGGCATATTTTGAAAATGTTATTCTTCATTTGGTATCACAGAAGCAATCTCATACTTACTCTTCAGCTAGGAACAGACATTCAGAAAGATTGAACCTGAATTGATTCAATCTTTGCAGGTTAGTCTAACCTGGCTAGGCTGAATTGGTTTGAAACTGGACAGACATTCTCTCTGGACTGAGAAAGTTCAGGCACATGCCTGCACTGGCTCAGGCTAGAAGCTGGGGGGCACCAGAGCAGCCCTCCCTTCCCTTCTGCAAGGAGCTGAGCTGAGGGGGGCATGGCCAGGCCCCGTCAGGGCTCTCTCATTAGGGAGGTCTGTCTGCACAGTCCCAGGCTTTTCCCCGCTGGCTGCTCAAAGGGTGGGAGTCTTGCCAGCCCCCAGTCCCAGGCTAGCACTCTGCAGCAAGGGTGAGGGGGGTGTGCAGTGCATGCATATGTAGATGATACAGAGCTTTTCAATCTCCCTCCCTGCTTTGTCACACTGTGTGCAGCAAACTGACAGGCAAGCAAGCCAGCTGGGACTGATAGCAATAACAGTCTTTATCACCCACTTAGCAAAACAATGTCCCCTCTCCAATACTTCAAACTTCTTAAACAACTTCCTGGCTGACCTGTTGATTAGCTCCATACAGCCCTAAGCAGTGACTGTTCTGTTTGCCTACCCCAGTGAAATTGGGGCAGACAGACACCTCTTGGCATTAGCTAGTATACCACGTGCCTGGGGTTCATGGGGCTGGGGCCCATGCTGTGGGAGATGGGCAGTTGGCGGGGGGTAGGGCAGGGGGAAGCCAGGTAGACCCTGCTGTGTCTGCAGTCTGTGCCGGAGCCTTACACCGCATTAGCTGTTATACCACATGCAGACTATGGTCCGTGCTGTGGCAGAGAGGAGGAAGGGATCCCTGCTTAAGCAGCAAGTGGTGAGGGGGAGAGGGGTACAGGGAAGCCAGTAGACCCTGCTGTGCCTGCAAGTCTCTGCCAGAGCTCTGGCCAGGGAGCAGACGGGGGGGAAGACGCCAGCTCTGCTGTGGAGCAGAGAGCTCTGCCCAGCCCAGAGAGCATGCCAGGATGCTGAGGGAGTCTGGTTTAACTTAAACCAGCAAGGGGTCTGGGACAGACATTGCATAAACCGGTTTGAGCCAAATCAGTTAAGTCTGATACTACATTCAACCAGGTTTATCTCAAACTGGCTTCTGTTTACTGAAAATCTGTTCTGTTACAGGTTTTAACTAGTTTCTGATCACTTAAACTGGTTTATGTGTAATGTCTATCCCTAGCCTTGCTGTTAGCATTGCAGCTCCTACAAGGCATGTAGCTTAATCCAGTCTCTGTGGACTTATGTCTGGTCTTTCCCTTCCATCAATGGCACCTGATTAGGTGAGGGTGAGATTGTATTCTAGCTTTCTCATCTTTACATAAATGAATAAATACTCACAACCACATTGGCTGTCATCTGTTCTCTCTATTTAGCACATTAGAGTGAAGCACAAAGCACACTCCAAAACAGAATCTGCAGAATGAAGGGGTAAACTAGATTTTATACAAGTAAAATGTGATATTCAGTTTTAAGGTAAGCATCCACTACTATGCCCATCTACTACTATGTAGATCCCTTAATTATAGTTACTCCCTAAAAGTACAGTTTGAAAATAGTTAGCTGGAAAGAGAGGCTAACAGGTGTTAAAAAACTTAACAGATCCCTTTGAAAGCTCCTTAAATCCTTCTTCTGTTACAGAGTCCATAATCATAGCCATTTTTGCACTGTTGATTTAAATTACAACATATGGGCACATGTTCAGAGTATTGTTTTAAACAAAAGCATAAACGAAATGCACTGAGGCCAAACTGCTAGTGTAATGTATTTGATCACAAGGTTTGCATGTACGCATATACACCCACACACATACATTATAAATCTGTAGCATCTGTATGTGGTTTAGTACCTATATTACATGTAATACATAGCACTCTTATTAAGAAATTAGTTGGGTTATAGGGAATTATGATATAGCTTTATTAGAATATTTTAGTTATTTGCTAGAAAATGTGAAAGTTAGAGAATTTGAAGTGACTTTTTAAAAGACCCAAATATTTGAAGAAATTTTGAGTAAAAATATTACGGGTAGCCGTATCTCCAACTCATCAGAGCTCCAGAAGAGGATTTACATTTTATTCACATAAATTCTCTTGTTATTGACTTAGAAAAGTTTGGGGTTTGAAACAACCAAAATCACAGGTCATCTGATCTTGAGCTGAACAGTCTAGCAAAGTGGTGCTCATCTTTCTCTCCCATGGGCCACATGAGTGGCACAGGGTTGGTCTGTAGGCTGGATCCTGTACGTATGTTTAGTTTGTGGACCTGATCAAGCACGGGGTCAGTCTGTGGGTGCAATCTGGAGTGCCCAATGTTGTGCACCAGATCCAGCAAAATTACCCTGCATATTGTCCCCATTACATGCTAGCATGATCTGGCATTCAGGGCCATGTCATTTGGCCTGCAGAGCTTACCATGGTGACATTGTCATTGCTCCCTCACCACCAAATTTTTGGATCTGTGGGGAGACCCACAGGCCAGATCACATGGTCTTACAGGCCAGAGGTTGAACACCACTGGTCTAACATATAACTTTGTGAAGAGGTAGCATAGAATGCATAAAAGGGTATTAAACCAAAATATTGAACAATCACTGTGGTTCAGAGTAGAATAATGATTATACAGCTAGCCTTTTTCTAAGTACATATGGATGACAAGAGGTGAAATGTTTTTTGTTGTCAGAGGATGAGTGTACTGAAGGAAAAATGTATATGATACACATGTGGAATCAGTATGAGATGGCTTGAAGATATGCACAAAGAGCAGGATTTTAGGGTCTGTGGTTCATGTACAAAATACATTTTAGTTCTAAGTGGGTTTCTGGTGTCTACACTGAGGATAAGATTCTTAGTGTACCTGAATTCAAGTTATTTTAGTAACGTTTATTCTGGATATTTTTGCTTCAAACATTTTGTTTTTATTCTTCACTTACAAACTTGAGGTGAGGAAGTTTGTTTTAGACCTATAATTTTCTAGAAATGCTGATGTAAACAAATGAATATTTGCCACTTGAATTCCATTTTAATTAATTGCTTCTGCCTAGAAGTTTCTTTAGGCTCTGAATAGAAAATGGGAATCATAAGACACTGGTTTCTGTTTCTTTATAAAATTATTTTTTAGGCTTTAGTTTTCTTCAAATGGTTTGTAGAGAAAATAAATAAATATTAGCGCTCTGCGAAGCTTTAGGTAGTGATTCGACTCAGAGGAGATTTGGCCCGACTCGGTGGCCGAATCTCTGAATCTGAATCAAATCAGGGGACCAGTTTAAAGGTCTGAATCAATTCAAAGCTCTTTGAAACTTTGGAAAAGATTTGGACACCTTCAATGATTTGGGCAGTGCCTGGCGGCGGCAGCAGGGTGCTGGAGCTAACTCTGAGCTGGTAAGCACTAGGGGTGGGGGAGTGGGGCCTGGTAGAGAGCGGAAAGGACTATGGAGGGACCCCTGCCAGCTGCCCTGACCACCCACTGCCCCAGCCCTGCCCATAGCTGCCCTGCCCACCCCAGCTTGGTACTTTAAAAAAAAGCCCCGGTGCTCACCAGGTGCAGCTGGGTGTGGGGGCGATCCCTGCTGCCCCCCACTGCCCCATGCTGCATGGGGGGCTCTGCATGAGCCCCCAACCCCTCCTGCTCCCCCAGCACCTCCCCATGGGTGCCTCACCCAGGCCAGCTCCGGCCCCTTATGAAAAAAAAATGGAGAAAAGCCCCATGACTCACCGCTCCTGCAGTGGCCTCAGGGCTTCAGGGGCTCATGCAGAGCCCCCTAGGTGGGACGGGGCAGTGGGGATCGCCCCCCTCTAGCAGGAGCAGTGAGTCTGGGAGTTTTTGGGGGGCGGTTCTTAAAGGGCTGGAGCTGGCCCAGGCGGGGCACCTGTGTGGGAGTCAGGGGGTTCGTGCAGAGACCCCGTGCAGCATGGGGCATTGGGGGGCAGGAGGGATTGCTCCCCACCCAGCAGCACCTACTGACTTGGGGCTTTTTTTCCACCAAATGCTGGGGTGGCTGGGGCAGCCATTGCCAGGCTGGGAGAGCAGGTGGGGGGATGGGCCTGGCTGATTTGGAGATTTGGCAGAATCGAATCGGGACAGTGATTCGAATCACCAAATTGAATCACTGTCCTCCAAATTGGCCGAATCCGAATCTGAAGTGAATACTAACTGCTTTGAACAGGCCTAGTAAATATATATAGCTTTAATATGTGTTAAAAAATGGACCCTACGCAGTGGGGCAGGGCTACATTTAACTTTCTAGAAGATTAGAAGTGCACAAGAAATTCATTTAATAATTTGGTAATGTTCCCCATTATTGTCATCAGAATTTGGAAACTCCACTATCTTTGTCAACTAAGTGTGTATGCTCCCCAAATGGGATCTAGAATATTTTTCTCAAGGAGACTCCCAACTCCTTAAGGTGAGCTGGAAGAGCTTGTAAATTCCTTAAGTCATAGTTATTGGTCTGACGGAGTTTACGAGAGTTTTAAGTGTTGCCTGCAGAGTTTACCAGTTCTGCAGATGCAGGCAGTCTCCTTTAAAGCATCCTAGCAAGTGTTTGTCAGAAGTCTTCTTCAATCAGTATAGATTTTACCATCCTTTTACCTTGTAACCTGTGCTCTTACCAATACAAATACTTTACAGCACTGGTATATCTGGAACTTTGAACATTGTAAAAATCAGGTTTCACATATGCAGACCTCGCATGTTCTCAGACCTTCAAGCACCCCCCAAAGGCAATGCAAGCACCTACTCTGGACTCTTTCAAAAAACAAGTGGATATATTTCTTGCTGGGGTCACTTGATCCCAGCTGACTTCCCACCTGTGGTGGGGGGGCTGGACCTGATGATCTCATGAGGTCCTTTCCACCCTTAATCTCTGTGAAAATCTGTGAAATCTTAACAGCAGTTATTTTGCTCCCAGAGTTTACAAAGTCTGCTCAGTGTGTCTTTGCAATACAAAGAGGTTTGCTCTGTAGTGCACATAACCTCCACACACTGTTTGTAAACTCCAGAAGACCTTCCAAGTAATTTGTATCCACAAAATCTGACAAAATTCTCAGTAGCTCAGTTTGCCATGGCTAATGGAAATAACATTTGCATTCTGGCCTGGTATAAAAACATCATATCGAGCCACTCTCCTAGAGGACAAAATAATGAAATAAATTAAAATTTCTAAACCAAGCTGTTTGCAGTTACTTTTGTAGAAAGAATCATGCAGGCTTCAAAAAGTTAAAAACAAACAAAAATCTGTTTTGTACCTTCTTTGATTTGCTTCACACTTAAAAAAAATATATATAGGAAATTTCAGGAGAAATGTGATGTCTTTTTTTTTTCCCAGATAGGTAGGGAAAGTTAAAAACAAACCTGTAATATAAACTTAACTAAGGGTAGTCTACCAGAGGTTCCATAATATAGCACTCACCATGAAAGCTTCTACAGTTGTGCTATTTCAGGTAATTAATGATACTGCAGTATTCACAAGACAAGGTATAGAGAAATCCATGAATTCTGTAGTAATGTTAATTATTTGCCAAAGGCAATTGTAAAGATTTAAAGGCAGCCACTGTAAAATTAGATATGCTTTTAAGATATCTGTTTTAGTTTCCAATAACAAATAATCCTTAGAGCTCAAAATCAGAACAATTTTCAGAGTATGAAATAGGCAAAGTATTACCTCATACATTGTATTGATATGTACAATATCTCTTTTCAAATATAGGGGAAAAGCGTGTTTTGTTTCTTTATAGGCAACTTCTTCAGCTCCACTGGATTCCCTCAGAACAGTTTAAAAAAAAAGGCTGCTTACTATATATGCCAGCTATCTCTGTGTTTTAACACGTGATTATTTTATTGGGGAGTACATTAATTAATCCTGAAATAAGATCCTGTGTGACATTCAAAGTTGTGTCGAGTAGCACAGCGTTTAAATATTTTAGTTTTACAACTCTGTTATGCTGGCAGCAAACAATAGTGTCTCAGTGAAGTCAGCATATGAACACTGCTTGTGATGACATCTGGAAGGCTTGTTTTATCTATAAGCACAGTTGTAGACAAATGAAAGCAGACAGATGTAAGGCTGGTGTGGCATCTTCGCCTCAAGCACTCTCTGGCTGTACATTTTCCAGTGCGTCAAAAACAGGGAGCTTTTTTGTGGAATAAAAACATTCTGTCACATCTGTACACCAACTACTGTGCTGCCTTCTCTGAGCTCTGAGGTGTAAAACGGCAGATATTGTTCAAAAGTTAACACAAGGCCAAATTTCAAAATGCTGAGGACTGACTATATGAGCATTCGGAGTACAGGCCATGGAGGAACATCAAAGCATGAATTATGTGATTATACTACTTTTTCTCTTAATCATTGCTGGTGGTAGTTCTGGTCTTGTTGGAAGAATACTCAAATAAATCCAAATTTGTGTTTTACATTGATGCTTCATGTTAATAATGAGTACATCTGGAGGATGATGAGTAAGGACACACTCATTGTCCAGTGAGGTCTTAGAATAGCACTTCCCTTACAAGATACAGGCTGAGCCATAGGATATGAATTTCACTTTGTGAGAGTAGGGGTGTAGGTTGTAGTTGTGTTGGTCTAAGGACATAAGCAGACAAGGTTCCTTGGGTGAATTTGATATCTTTTATTAGATCAACCCAAATAGTTGGAGAATAGTTATTAAGCAAGCTTTTGGGTTCAAAAACCCTTTGTCAGGCTAAGGAAGTTTCAGCAGTTGGTGTGTGCTCTTCCTGGATGGTGAGAGTGAAATTCTAGGAGGCCCAGTACTCCTCAGTTTAGTGCAGTTTTGCTAAGAGAAAAATATTACATGTGTAAGGGAGGTAAGAAAAGCTGAGTGTTTGGGTTGGGCTTTTTTGTGAATTACTTTTCTGAAGGAGGTTGCTGGCATAAAGGTGAGTAGGCAAGATGGCTGGCATCCCCTCCCCTCTCCCCGATTGGCCAAGAGGGCTGCCTGTTGTACGGCCCCACCCCCTTGCCAATCAGTGGCCAGGACCACTGGGTCTCAGCCAATCAGAGGCATGGGGGGGGTGGGGAACACTGCAATAAGCCTGTGAAAATGGTGGCTGCCCCACAATCTGCCTACAAAATCATCCAGCCGCTTCCTCGAGTTGGGTAGACCCCTACCTATAAGCCATTGTTACTTTTATTTAAATCTATTTTTTAATCCTTCTTTAAAGTTCTGCAAATCTCAGCATTTGCCAGAAGGATTTAATGCGTGATACCCTATGCTGAGCAGAAGAACCATGTTGAATATTCATAGGTTTAAGAAAAGCAATATAAACATAAAGTAGAAAGAAAATAGGAACTGGGGAGAAAATTCTGAAAGGTAGTGTACCACTGACAGTTTAGGCTTTATTAGCTGTCTGTGGCTGCCCAGAAACTGCTTGTTTTCCACCACAGCTTCTCTGCTTTGGAGGAATCAGTAGCAGAAGGTGGGGAAGTGCACAAGTTTTTTAGTAATAGAGAATCATTATGCTATTAACCTGGGAAATAAACAGTTGTCCATTTCCTGTTGTGTCCCTGCCGCAGTACCATCAATCCATCAGAGTGCTTTGTATTCAGAGCCCAGGGGCCCCAGATAAGTGCCTCTGTGTATATAAAATGGCACTTTTTTGTTTTACATGCTGTTAGCATGGGGCAGAGGAAGTGAGTGTGTAATCGCATATGTACAGCAAATAGCCATTTGTACCTGCAAGGAGCAAATGGGCCCACTCAAATGGATGGGTTGGTCTTTAATAGCACTTGAGTGAGCTGATAGGCAGACATAGATGTACCTGTTACACCAGAGACCTCAGGCCCTTGTACCTTTGCATGACTTTTCACTTAAAAACTACTATTTGTGGTTCAGTGACTCCATCACTCTGTTTGTGTTCCTTTGCTTGTAAGACCATAGACTGCTCCTGAGAGTCCGGGTCTCTAAAATTTTAATGCTGTAATGCTGACCCCTTGGTAATGTTTTCATATTGGAAAGCACATTAGCTTTAACTTGAAGGATGTAGTTTAACAGCCAGCAGTAAATATTTTACTTTGTTCTTTTGAGCATGCTTTTTGTATGTTTTTGAAAATGTCTAAGCTGTAGCAGAAGTAGCAAAGCCTATAAACTACCCATAGAACACACAGTTCTGCAGCCACTAAAATTTCATTTCTTATCACCTAGCTGCTTGCAATAATGAATGAAATATGGAGTGAACTGAGAAAGCTATATGTACACTTTTCAGTTCAGTTTGGAGCTCCCCTTATCAAGATATTCTGCAAGAACTTGTAGTACTCTCCATTCTTTGTGATTGTTTGATAGTTTTAGGGTAGTTAGTAGAGAATTTTAGTGTGTTGGTTTTGGTCTTTCAAATAGTTCTAGTTAATAGCGGGTATTTTTACTGCATGTTGCTCTGACCAGCATATATATTATTAACCTTCTAAAATATGTTTGAAGTTAAACTTGTTGTTTGCCTTCGGACTGTCACCTTACCATTTTGTCAGGTTAAAACTATAAATGATTGCTCATTTTACTTAAGTATAGTATACTCAGATTTTTACTAAGTGCCATACAAATATATAGTGGTAGGCCATGAGTAAAAATAAATTGAAATGGCAGTAAATAAATAGTCTAAGTATTAATTTGTATCGTAATTTCTTATGTTTTTTGTGAATTAGATTCTGCTATTTTTTCCTCAGATTTAATAGGGTCTATTTTACTCCATGAATGGTTCTGCTGAATTTAGTGCAGGCTATTTGAGAGGAAAATCCTGTCCACACAAGCAAGGCCTTAATTTATATAGTACCAATAATGTGCTAGGAGCTAAAAAAACACCGTCCTTTTAATAAATTTATACTGATAGAAAGCATAATATTGATTTGTTTTTCTTTGTATTTTCACAATGATTTTGATCCGTTTTGTAATAAACTCATTCTAAATGGTTCTAATTTCATACCATTTCTGCCTCTGTGAAGAACATGATTCAAATCTGTCTGAGATCACATTTGTCACATTTGAAACTGAGTGGGTTTTTTTCTTTGTCTTTGGCTCATCATAAAAACCCACCATATGGTCTGGCATCATTCACTCTGATTGACAGTGTCTTCTGAAGAGAGACTCAGAGCTGGGGAAGAACAGCAGCAGCAGTAGGGTCGGGACAGCAATGCTTTGGCGGAGCGACGTGGGCCATGCATCTGTCCACACTGTGGAACTGATTCTGTTCAGACTTGTTACAAGCTTTAGCCCATTGCAGCTCCACTGGCTTTGTCCAGGTTTATGCCAATGTCAGCAAGATCAGGCTCAGCTCCTGAGTCTTGCTAGTCAACATTAATTATGCCCATGCTCCCATCCTTAATAAGCACTAAGCATTCACTTTTTCTGCAGAAGGAAACAAGCTGAAGTTGTGACTACAGTACTCCTGTAAAAATTGCCTCTGTGCATTTGATTTGGCTGTTTACTTCCTTTTATCATTTCTGAATTCCAACAGTACCACCTGCTTGACACCTTTTTATGCAAATAAATTTTAAAAATAATAGTGCAGTTTCAGCTTTATAAAAGGGCTGGGGAGAGAGTTTATTTTCATCACCTACCCATAATATATACTATGACTGGAGATTATTATAATAGGGCAAGTTCTTATAGTCTTGTGTGAAGAATTACACATAGACATATGACATATATCCCTCCCATTAGTTTGTCATGCTTGTATTTCCCCATGCAAAGGAATGAAAGCACATTCTTTGAGCCCTCTGTCTTACTCTATTCAACAACTCAATGGCATATGAATTCCTCTCTCTATTCAGAACTGGCAAATCCCCTTTCCAATGGGAGAAATGTACGTAGTGGAATACATAATATTGTTATTTCATTTTGATCCAACACAAAAACAAACTGCAGTACCTATGAGGCTCTCTCCTATAATCTACCAGCACCTGTGCAAATACTTTAGGGTGAACACTTTCTCATCTAATATGCACCTGTAAGTTCACTTTACTTATTACATGTAACCATATTCTCATAATTTGCCTTACCTGATGTTTTTAGGCTGACTATTCTTTGTTCGTTGAAGGATACAATCAGAAACTAAGTAATAGACTATGTAGACAAAATACAGCAATTCAGGACTTTTCTGCTTACATATTACAAGTTTTTCTGTTTGTGTTGAACACGTTTTTGTCTCATGGGTGCAGATATTCACAAGGTTTATTTTGGTTTTCTTTTTATAATTTTGGAGGAGGGTGCGAAATTCCTTCTGGGGAAACAAATGAAAGAAAAACTGAGAGTTTGAGGCCCTTTAACATTGTTTGACAGGGATAATATGGCTTTAGTGTGAATAGGAATTAGGCCCAGTATTTCTTTTTTAATGTCCTGAAAATAATTTTAGAAGTTGGTTGAATAGTAAATGTATATTTGTGTGATATACCACAAGGAGGCCTGTAGTTAACACCTATCCTAAAGGCATAGGCTTAAATTACAAGTATGTATATGTATGCACACAGAGTCCCCACCTGCATGCATGCACTAGCTCCTATGTTTGTGCTGTACAAAAGCTAAAATCTGACTGACTGGTGAATAATGAGCATTTCAAACATGTCTGAGAACATATTTTGAAATTATCTCCAATAGGCACAATTGCTGATGATACAATTCTCTTTCTGAGGGCCACAGATTTAGAAGATACTTACCAAATCAACTATAATACCTGCACACAGCAATATAATTTGAATGGTGAAATAATGATATTATCATTTATTTAACATCTAAATAATTTGTATTAAGCCAGATCCTTAGGGCTGTAAACTCTGGTTTCACTGACATAAACTTGGGTAGATTGTCATCTTAATCTTACTCAGAGTTTGTTTTCTGTTGATTCTTTTTATTATTGTGCAGTTCAGAAATATAGCGCTTTTTAACTCGCTCCTAAATTACAGCAATCATAGTATACATTGTGTTTTTCCTGAAATGATTGTCAGTATGTTTTCCATAATTTTAACTTCATGTTTGTTCTCTAGTTCTGTTTGTTTACTGGAATTTCAAAATTCCACCTCTCCCCACTTTCTTCCTTGACTATTTTTGTTCTCCCATGCTTAAACCCTTGGTTAAAGGTCCTAATATTTATTATAGGCTTCCTTTTTATTCTTTTTTTTAACAGAAAAATAGAGAATTAATTTTAAAGAAATATACAGAATTAATTTATTTTAGCACTTGTTTTTTTCCCATATGGTGATATCCCCATATTTACATCCAGGTGAGCAAAATCATATATGAAGGGTTTTTTTCAAGGTTGTAGCAGGCTTGCCTTTTGGAGCTTTGGTTGAGTCCCAGACTTGAAATCTTGCTGTTTTGATTGGTTGAGCTCATCCCCCAATCAGGAGGCAGCAAGAGGAGTTCAGTCACGCCCCTTTCCTAAGGGGAGGGAGAGAAGAGTTTCCCCCAACTCCTGGACCTGATTGAAGACTGCAACACTCAGGTCCAGAAGACTTCAGGGGAGGAGCCCTGGAGCATATAAAAGGAGCTGCATGCCCAGCATGAGGGAAGCACATCTGGGAGAGAGAAGAGCGGGGCTTAGAAGAGCTGATGAGAGCTGCTCAGCAGGGTGAAGCAGTAGCCCAGAATTGCCCCTGAAGACTTCCATCAGCAGGGAATGGCAGGCGGCTCCAGCAGCTAGGCTCTCAGTGTGCAGCCCGGCACACAGCATCCAGATCCTGGGAGCTGCGTGAGGCGGCTCAGGTCTGTAACCTCTGGTGTGCGGTCAGAGACATGGTGAACAGGATGGTGCACAGAGTAGGACCTTTGGAGCGCTTGAGTGGCTCAGGTCCTCAACCCCCGGAACAAGACTGGGATCTTGGTGCAGGAGGCGCTGCACAGAGGGTCCAGGAGTGGACTGAGCCTGGTATTGCACGAGGCAGCCCAGGCCTCCGACCCATAGCAAAAGGTTGAGTCCAGAGAGCCAGACGGTGATTGGGCTACTGAGCCAGCTGACAGGGCCAAGCCAGAGGCCCCAGAAGCCCTGCATAGTGGAGCCCCATTCCAGGGGAAAGCAACCCCCCCGAAGCCCACTACAGGCAAGAGAGCAGCCTGGTGCAGAGGATGAGGACCACCCTTCAGGCCTGGGCGCCATGAGTTGCAGGGAAAAGAGGATAAGAGGATTCCCACAGAGGAGGGGAGTCGTCATCCCGTCTCCCTCCCCCTCCCACCCCGTTAGTTAAGGGCTCCTGAAAGGGGAAGTATCACTGGGAGGCCCCCCCTAAAGTTACCACCTTCTTTGTAGGGCTTGGGAAAAGCCCAAGGCATTGGGGTTTCCCCTCGGGATTGCGTTTATCTTTGGGGTTCATCTGTTTCAAATCAGATACTTTCCTGTGACTTACCTGTATCTGGAGCACTGGTATAAGGCTTTATGTCATTTACCCAGAGGGTATTGTTTATGTTACTGGTTTAGATATCTTATAAATGTGTATATATATACATTGTACATATATTTATATCCATGTTCCTTTCCCTTGTGATAAGTTAATGTGTATATAGTAAAGTCCCCTGACTGTCCTGGCCTGGTTCTATAGGGATGGAGGGAAACTGAGCGGTCTGCAGTTCCCCCCACAGCACACCTGCCAGCTAACAATCCCCTTCAATTGGAGAAGAAGAGTATATACCCAAGTTACCTGGGCTATAGGGTGATAGAAAAAATTGGTAACTTAACATTAAGTTTATGGCAGTAAGTAATACATCTGTTAAAATGCATACATATGAGAATGTTACATTTAAATACAATGAAGCACTGAAACAGTACAAAAACAGTTAAGGGACAGCTGATCTTTAATACTTCAAACATTCTTCTAAAAACTTTACAGCATATTGTCCTAAGTGTATAAAGATGCCCTTGCATAATGACAAGGGATCCGGATTTTCTGCTCACCATAGAAAAATGCAGCAAAACCCAGATTTTCTCCATTAGGGAGAAAAACACGGGAAACAGTGGGTTTATCCTTGTAGGTTGTTAAAGTTCCAGCCAGGCAGCCTGTAGAGCAGCTCCCCACAGGTAAGTCTTGCTGGGGAGGGGGAATTGTCTCCATAATGAGGGAGGGAGGGAGGGAGGGAGGGAGGGAGTTGGGCGGGGCTGGGGCTGCTGCCCTGCTGGGGTAGGATGTGGGGCTTGGGGCGTGGGCCTGGAATACGTGGCTACAGTGGCTAAGCAGGGATGAAGCATGGGCAGCTCATTGCAGTGGCTGGCAGGGGGGCCAGCTCCCTGCCACTACGTTCACTCCTGGGGAGGCAGGGGGGGGGACGCTGTCCCCCAGATTTGTGCATGGGGCAGGTATGGACTGCCCTTTGTGGGCTTGGGCTCCCCACCCTACTGCCCTTCCCCTGGGGCCTCCATGGCCTGGCAAGGGGACTTAGGGAGGCAGGGCAGAGTCAGGCAGGGAAGCTTGGTGCCACTGTAGCAAGCCCCATGTTGCCATGGTGAAGTATGCCTGCCTGTCTGGCAGTGATGGGGGTGGCAGTGTGGAGTTGTGCCCCTTACTGCTTCTGGGTGGGCAGGGGGTGCCTCTCCATGGCAGCATGGTGACTCCCAGTGCTGGCAATGAGCTTTCTCACCTGGTCCAACTCTGCCACACTGGCTCTCACCCTCTGGGCAGCAGAGGTTCCATAGATTCATAGATGTTAGGGCTGGAAGGGACCTCAATAGATCATCGAGTCCGACCCCCTGCATAGGCAGGAAAGAGTGCTGGGTTTAGATGACCCCAGCTAGATGCCTATCTAACCTCCTCTTGAAGACCCCCAGGGTAGGGGAGAGCACCACCTCCCTTGGGAGCCCATTCCAGACCTTGGCCACTCTAACTGTGAAGAAGTTCTTCCTAATGTCCAGTCTAAATCTGCTCTCTGCTAGCTTATGGCCATTATTTCTTGTAACCCCCAGGGGTGCCTTGGTGAGTAAAGCCTCACCAATTCCCTTCTGTGCCCCCATGATGAACTTATAGGCAGCCACAAGGTTGCCTCTCAACCTTCTCTTGCAAAGGCTGAAGAGGTCCAGGTGCCCTAGTCTCTCCTCATAGGGCTTGGCCTGCAAGCCCTTAACCATACGAGTGGCCCTTCTCTGGACCCTCTCCAGGTTATCCACATCCCTCTTGAAGTGCAGCGCCCAAAATTGCACGCAGTATTCCAATTGCAATCTGACCAGCGCCCGATAGAGGGGTATTATCACCTCCTTGGTTCTCTTCGTCATGCATCTGCTGACCGAGCCCTGCGGGACCCCACTGCCCACACCCTTCCAGGTCAATACCGACCCATCCACCACGACTCTCTGGGTACGACCCTCTAGCCAATTCGCCACCCACCGGACTGTGTAGTCATCCAAGTCACAGCCTCTTAACTTGTTCACCAGTATGGGGTGGGATACTGTATCGAAGGCCTTCCTGAAGTCTAAGTAAACAATGTCAACCCCTACTCCTGCGTCCAGGTGTTTTGTAACCTGGTCATAAAAAGAGACTAGATTAGTCAGGCATGATCTACCTGCTACGAACCCATGCTGGTTTCCCCTCAGCATAATTTGTCCTGCCGGGCTCTCACAAATGTGAGCCTTGATAATTTTTTCAAAGACTTTGCCAAGGATGGAGGTGAGACTGACTGGCCTATGGTTGTCTGGGCCCTCCTTCCTCCCCTTCTTGAAAATGGGTACCACATTGGCCCTTTTCCAGTCCTCCGGGACCTGGCCCGTGCACTGTGAGTGTTCAAATATTCCCGCCAGTGGCTGTGCAATGACGTCAGCCAGTGCCTTCAGTACCCTCGGGTGGAGCTCATCTGGGCCTGCCGACTTAAACACATCCAGTTCCTCCAAGCGCCTCTGCACCATCTCAGGGTCTACCCTTGGTAGTCCAGTGGGTCCAGTAGTTCCAGTGGGTGGGCAGCAGGAAAGGGAGTCCTGAACCCACAACAGGCAGCCTGCATCTGCCCCTCTCCCCCTCCCCAATGGACCCCGCTCTGGCCTTGCCTCCCATGGGGAAGGGGGAGCCGGGCTCCATACTCCACTCTGCTGCAGCAGTTGCCACCTCCCA